>NW_005370318.1:3658939-3675190 GCF_000412655.1 Myotis brandtii
CTGCTCACCCCCAAATGCGCCCCCTGCTGGCCTGATCACCCCCAACTGCCCTCCCCTCCTGGCCTGATCGCCTCTAGTCCCATTCCTGGGTCTGTGGGGCAACCCAGGATGCCAAGCCTTCTTGCCCGCTCTCAGGCTGGCTCTGTGGCTCCAGCCAGCACCGCCATCTTTGTCGCATCAATTTGCATATTCCCTCCTTATTGGCTGTGGGCACCGCCATCTTTATCGCAAAGTGATGGTTAATTTGCATATTACTCTTTTATTAGATAGGTTTTTTTTATTTCAGAGAGGGAAAGGGGGAGAGAGAGAGAAATATCAATGATGAGAGAGAATCATTAATTGGCTGCCTCCTGAACCCCCCACAATGGGGATTGAGCCCACAGCCAGGGCATGAGCCCTGACCAGGAATCAAACCATGACCTCCTGGTTCAAAGGTCAACACTCAACCATTGAGCCATGCCTGCCGGGCTGCATTCCTTTTTTGTTTTGTTTTTTTTTACTGATTTGTCAGATCGGGTTTGTTGTTTTTTTTTAAACATATTAGAGAAATCAACCCTTTATCTCTCATACATATAAATACCTTTGAGTTCCTTATTTGTCTTTGGAATTTCTTCCTCTGGTTTTTACAGAAAATTCTAATATTCAAGATATTTTGACCCAAACGTTTTGGCCTCATAGATGTGTTTATCAAAAGACTATTTTGACTGGGTTTTGAACCCAGTAATTTTTATCAGAATTACACTATTCTAATACATCAAGACAGAGTTTTCTTGAGCAAGCTGCATGAAGACAATTTCTTTGATCAGTTATTTTATGCCAATGTTAAAATCTTTCTAATGTTTCCTATTTTAAATTTAGTCTTACAAAGTAATTTTTTCATGACAATCACATGGTTTCATGGAGTAAGTGCTACCAGGACTATTTTGTTCTTTTCTCAGTCATTTTTAGTTCACATCTGATTCACCAGTTTCCTGCCATTGTGCGTCATCTACTCTGTTCATTATCTTCAATTGGTCCAATTTTTTCCAGGTCACATTTGATTATCTAAATGTCAGATTTTCATTCTGTTTGAATTTTAGCCAATTTCCAACTTAACATGGTCAGTTTTAGTTTCTGCCAACTTGATTTTGTGTTGGTTATTTCTACACCTCTGTGGTAGGGTGTATTCTTTACTCATAATTCTGCTTTCCTCCCCACACTCTCCATTTGCACTTGGATGGAGGACATTTTTTTGCCCATCGATGTTGGGCTTGCCTGTGGGTGGCAGCCTATATATTCCAAAGATGACCACAATGCTTCCATGTCATAGCATCTCACATCTTATGTTGTGACCTTGATGTTTTCCCATCAAGTGGGGAGGTCTCTGTGCTCTCCCTCTTGCATCTGAATGGAACTTTGTGAGTGCCTTGACAACAGAGTTTAGCAGAAGTGACGCTATGTGTCTTCTAAGGCTAGGCCATAAAAAATGCAATACACTTCCCTCTTGCTCTCTTGGAACCAACCCACCACGCTTTGAGGGAGCCCAACTAGCCCACACAGAAAGACCACCTGAGGATGCTACAAAGAGGTGTTCTGGTTGACAGCCCCAAATGAGGTCCCAGCTGACAGCCAGCATCAACCACCAGATGTGAATTAAAATACCACTAGAAGATTGTGGCCACAGCCTTTGAGCATTTCCAGCTGAGGCTCCAGACATTCTAGAGCAGAATCAAGCAGTTCCCATCATGCTCTGCCTGAATTCCGGACCTACAGAATTGGTAGGCATAATGTAATGGTTGTTTTATGCCTGTAGTTTTGGGGTGGTTTTTACCAACAGTCACAGAACACCATGACACTTGCTTTGGCCAGTAGAATGTGGTGCTGGTTCTGTGTGCTAGTTCTGAGGTTGGGCTTTAAGAGCATCATGTCGCCCTAGCCGGTTTGGCTCAGTGGATAGAGCGTTGGCCTGTGGACTGAAAGGTCCTGGGTTCGATTCCGGTCAAGGGCACATGCCTGGGCTGTGGAGTCAACCCCCAGTAGGGGGCATGCAGGAGGCAGCCAATCACTGATTCTCTCTCATCATTGATGTTTCTATCTCTCTCTTCCTCTCTCTTCTTTTCTGAAATCATTAAAAATATTTTTAAAAAGAGCATCATGTGTCCCCACTGTCTCTCTGGCCCCTCAGGAGTCTCTGACTCCTACCATGAGAAGAACATGCCCTCGATGCAGGTCCCAGAACAAGGAAACGAATGGAAAATCCTCAACCCAATTGTTATGGGCTGAAATGTGGCCCCTACAAATTCTTTTCTGACATCATTAAAAATATTTTTAAAAAGAGCATCATGTGTGCCCACTGTCTCTCTGCCCACTCAGGAGTCTCTGACTCCTACCATGAGGAGAACATGCCCTAGATGCCTGCCGGTCCCAGAACAAGGAAACGAATGGAATAATCCTCAATCCAATTGTTATGGGCTGAAATGTGGCCCCTACAAATTCATGTGTTGAAGTCCTAATCCCTCATCCTTCAGAATGTGACCCTATTTGAAGAGAGGACCTTTAAAGCGGTGATGAAGTTAAAATGAGGTCATTAGGGAAGGTCCTAGCCCACTCTGACAGGTGTCCTTGTAAGAAGAGGAAATCTGGATGCAGCAAGACACCAGGGATATGCACACACAGAGGAACCATGTGAGGATCAAGCCAGGGAGAGAAGTATCAGAAGGAACCAACCTTGCCAACACTTGATCTTAGACTTCTAACCTCCAGAATTGTGAGAAAATGTATTTCTGTTGTTTAAGCCACCGAATCTGTGGTATTTGTTATGGCAGCTGGAGCACACAGAAATACCAACCCACAGACTGGAACTAAACCTGCAGATCCCAGCAGAGCCTCAGCCAACCCACACCACAGGCCCAAGAAAGATAAACAGAAATGCTCAAAGTTGTAAACCACCAAGCTTTGGGTTGTTTGTTACACAACATTATTGGCTGGGGGGAGGGAGGGGATTGACTTAGTACAACATCTAATTTTACCCTGGGCCAGTTTTGACAATTTTCTTTGTTGCTCACAACATGACTCCTTGGCAATTTATTAATCTAAACAAATTTTACTGCCTGCATATTTCAACATTTTAAGTTATGTCAAAACTGCTCCTGCTGCTAGCAAAGCATCAGGGTCTGGGTCAAAATATACTACCGGGCATTTCCATAGTTCTTACCTCATTAGCTTCCGACTGGCTGTCCCACCCAACAGGCTAGGAAACCTGGAGGTCAAGGCTCCTGTGTGCTTCCCATTTGGGTCCCCAGCATCTCTTGTGCTAAGATAGTGACTAATTAATGAATCCCTCGTGCATGCGAGAGCCTAGGACCGAGGCAGCTGCTTCTCTCAGATAAAAATTAAATGGATGTCAAAGGCTCCCCATATTCTGGCCTCAACAGACTCCCCTAGCTTCCCTGCTTTCTCCCGACTTGTCCCTTCAGTAGAGGCAGCAGAGACCCCAAAGCCCTGTATGATCTCCTACTTTCCTATCGCCCCTGGTCCACCTCTACCTTCCCCTCTGACAGCCCTGTGGCTCCCTGTATTTCCTCCGTCATGCATGGTCCTCACTACCACAGGGCTTTTGCACATGTTTTTTTCCTGACTCGAATGCTGTCCCACCACCTGTTTCATCTAGCTTACACCCAGTCATTTTTCATCTCTCAGGTCTGAGGACACTTCCTCAGGGAAGTCCTCCCTTACTGCTCCAGATTGAGTCAAGTTCCCCCAGCCCCTGTTGGTAAGTCCAAACACCATGTGCCTCCCTTTTTTAACACTTATTTGTGCTATACTTTATTAGGTTGTCTGTCTGATCAATGCTGAGTCCCCATTGCAGACTTTCAGATTCATGAGCACTGGAATAAGGTCTCATTCACTCTGTCCCCAGAGCCTGGTACATAGTAGAGGCACCATAAATATTTGTTGGCTGAATGAATACAGGGTGGGCAAAAGTAGGTTTACAGTTATGAGTACCTGAAACAGAGTTTATTCTTGTAATATTATTTATTGTATTATTTTCCATATGAACAACTGTAAGCCTACTTTTGCCCCACTGTGTATTGTTGTCACAACTGCTCTTCTAGATCCCTCCATTGGCATCTAGGGTGTCCGTGGAGGTGTGCTGCTCAGATCTCTCTCCGAGAGAACCTGTGAGGTTCTGCTGCAGCCTTTTCGCTGAGGCCACGGTCCCCTGGGCTGCTCCCAGCCAAGGACCGAGCACAGTGGGCTCCTCTAATGGGCCTTTTGTCCCTCTGGGTCTCCCCATTGGCCACGACTTTCTCAGATTTGCTGCTCTAGTCAATTTATTGCCTCTCAACTCCAAATTCACCCTTTAGGATAAACTCTGAGCATTGCCTCCTTTACAGGGAGATGCTAAACTCTGCCAGCAGAGGGTGCTGGAGGGGACACGTCTGGAAGAACGGCTGGGCTTGGCTTTCTGGTTCTGGGGTGTGTGTGTGTGTGTGTGTGTGTGTGTGTGTGTGTGTTCTTGCTCCTGCTGTGTGGTTGGTCAGCAGTGTGTGAGGACATCTGGTGGTGATCTGCCGCAGCCATGAGTCCAGTCTATCAGCCACCTTGCAGCCCCCACACCTGGGGGCCATCTTCTTGCTGCCCTCCTAACGCAGGTAGACATCACACACTCTTGGCCTCACATCTACAAAGGTGCCCAAATTCCCCCACCCACCAGCCTCAGCACCCTTGGGCCTCTGAGGACTTCTAACTGTCTTTGCCCAATGACCATGGACCAGCTGGGGCCTAGCCAACCCAGCTCAGTTCTGTGCCAACTGGTAGGCTTCAACCACACCTTCTCCAATGAGGTCTGAACCCCAGTTTGGGAAGGCACCCCCCTTCCAAATCTGTCCTTCTTGGGCATGCTCCCTAGGATACTCTTTAAAGTTATTATCTTTATATCTTTATAGCTATTCTCTTGTGTAAACTTAATAGGCCTTTAAACAGCCTCTATTAAATTACTGTCTCCTGGTTGGACTTAGATACAATGCACAGAAGTCCAAGGCGTTTCCTACCCAATCCTCCCTCCCCCCTTCCCTCCTTCCACAGCGGTCAGGCCTGATCACAGTCCAAAGCAGCGGTTCTCAACCTGTGGGTCGCGACCCCTTTGGGGGTCAAACGACCCTTTCACAGGGGTCGTCTAAGACCATCGGAAAACACATATATAATTACATATTGTTTACAGTAGCAAAATTACAGTTATGAAGTAGCAACGAAAATAATTTTATGGTTGGGGGTCACCACAACATGAGGAACTGTATTAAAGGGTCGCGGCATTAGGAAGGTTGAGAATCACTGGTCTAAAGGGTCTCACCACCCCTCCCCCTTCTCCCTGTCTCCTTTATCCTTCACATGGGGGAACCCTCAACAAATCTCCGACATCTTTCATTCTTCCTTGGCATTGGCTTCTCAGAAGATGCAGACTGATACCACTTCCCATCACACTTAGAATAAACTCCCATGAGGCTTTTATCATCTGCTTGCTAACCCAAGGCCAGCCCCCTCCCGCCCCGCCCCTGCCCCCCCAACACACACCTTCCTGCTGCTCTCCAAGTCATTCTACTCTAGTCGCCGTGGGTGGCCTCCTTGCAGTTCCACAAACACACAAACCAGAATCCCACCTCAGTCTTTGCTCTTGCTGCTCTGTCTTTGATACAAGGCTTGTTTCCTCATTTCATTCAGACCTTCACCCACAATCCCCAATCGCCCTTTAACTCCCCCTCTATCCTACTTTGTTTGGTTTATTTATAGCCCTTAAAACCAGGTCACCTGTTATATATTTACTTACTTACTTTTCTGTCTCCCCCTGTAAAGAAACGTCTCCTCCATTGAGGCCAGAGACTGTCCACTGCCGCATCCCCAAGGCCTGGATTAGTAAAGGAGTGTCCTTGCCTTTGCTCAAGCCATTCCCTCCCCCTGGAATGCTTTCCCTCTCCTGCCTGTTTTCCTAATTCCTGCAAGACTCAGCCCTCGCCTCTACTCCTCCAGGAAGTCCTCCCTGGCAAGCTGGGCTCTGAGCCCCGGGAGAGTGCTTGTTCTTGCCCCTTGGCCACTGTACTGCCTGATGTTAGGTATAAGTAGGCTTTGTGGCAGATAAAGACTGAGGTGGCGATGAAAGGCAGAAGAGAAGAGGCCAGCTTTATTGGGGTGAAAGAGAGGGGAGGGAGTGCTCCATAGGCTCCGGGCCAGGGGAGAGCTGCGGAGGGGGTGGGGGGGGGGGGGTTAGCCTGGGACTGGGATGCAGTGTCACTTCTTCCACTCCTTCTTCTCATAGTCCCACCGGGAGGCCAGGCCTTGCACAGGGTTGCCCTTCATGTCCAGGATGCGCTGGAGCTGCTTGGCCTTCCACTCATCCGTCAAGGTGATGGGCTTCTCAGGGAACACTGCAGGAAGGAAGGCACGGGGTAGGGACAGGGCCGCCCTCTCCCTCTGAGCCAGGGTCCCAGGGACAGGGGTAGGGTGGCCTGCATGGAGGCGCTCCCGCCACCCTGTCCGTCTCCCCATCAGACTTCCTAAGCTGCACTCCACAGACTTCTGTGTTCTGACCCCAACTCTGCCTTCGATTCGCTGTGGGAACTGGGTCAAGGTCCTTCCCCTTCTGAGCCTCAGTTTCTTCGCCTGCTGTGTGGCCCAATGGAACGGGAGCACTGGTCTGAAGTCTGTCTGTATTCAAATCCTAGATCTACCACTCTCTTGCTGTGTGACTTTGAACAAGTCACTTTATCTCTCTGAGCCTCAGTTTCCTTATCTGTCAAAACCAGGTCCTGTCCACTAGGGGTGTGGGGATTAAAGGAGTTACTATTTATAAAATGATTTGCATAACGTGGTAGCTACTCTAACCCTAATTACTCAGTTTGCTCCCACTGATTGGGAGGAATCCAGGAGGAGATGGTTTCTTTTCCTTCCTGAAGGGGGTTGGGAGTAGGAGGTAGGATAGAGGCGTTCACTTTAAAAACCAGGGGAGGCCCAGCCGGGTAGCTTGGTTGGTTGGACATCATCCTCGTGAAAACCAAAAGGTTGTGGGTTTGATCCCTGTGGGATCGAGGTTTCTCTCTCTCCCTCTCTCTCTCTCAAATCAATAAAATCATATCCTCAGGTGAGGGTTTAAAAAAAAATCTGGTGAGGACAATACTTAACCCAAAGGCGGAAGCACCCATGGGGCATTTTAGGTGCCTTCACGAGTGGAGCAGGGAAGGGCTGGGACCACAGCGTCCGTCACCACTCAAGTCTTACTTCACTTCCTGGTCCATCTGCCCCCGAGGCTGACTCAGCCTGCCTGCCTCCATCCCTGGTCCTTTATATCCCAGTGGGTGGGTGGGCAAGAAAGAAAAAATCTTTATGGGCACCTTTAAGTACCAAACATTGAGCTAGACTAGAATTTTTCCAAAGGTTCTCTCATTTCCTTCTTATGCCAGGTAGGCGTGCCCATCACACTTTTACAGTAGAAACAAGTGAGGCCACTAGCGGTCAACTGACTGCAGCTCTTCTTCAATATCCTCTCCCTTCTGCCAGAGCCGTGCTTCTCAACCCCGCGTGAGCATCAGAGTCACCTGGAGGGCTGTGCAAACACCGACTGCTGGCTCCACCGTCAGGGTCTGACTCAGGAGATCCAGAGTGGGGCTGGGAATTTGTTTTCTAACAAGTTCCCAAGTGAAGCTATTGGTCCAGGAACCACACTTTGAGAATCACCCTTTTATAGTAATAAATGGTCAGCTGGGTATAGGACAACCCTGCTAAAGACTACACTTCCCAGTTTGCTTTGTGGCTAGATATGGTCATATGATCATTTCTAGTGAATAGAATGTGAGCAGAAGTGGTGTGTGCAACTTCTGGACCTTAAAAATGAGTGCCTCCTCCCTTCTCCTCTTCTTTACTGGAATGTAGGCTAATGGCTGGAGCAGGAGTAGCCATCTTTTTTTTTTTTAATATATTTTTATTGATTTCAGAGAGGAAGGGAGAGGGAGAAAGAGATAGAAACATCAATGATGAGAGAGAATCACTTACTGGCTGCCTCCTGCACACGCCCCACTGGGGATCGAGCCTGCAACCCAGGCATGTGCCCTTTGCTGGAATCAAACCTGGGACCCTTCAGTCCACAGGCTGACGCTCTATCCACTGAGCCAAACCAGCTGGGGCTAGGAGTGGCCATCTTGTACGTCAAGAAGAAAGCTACATGTTCAGGATGGCAGAGCAACAAGGCACAAGCCTGACATTGTGGAGTCCCCATACTTCCTATGGCCTTTTTGTGAGACAAGAGCAAGGCCTTTATTTTGTTTAAGCTCGAGTATGTTGGGGGCTCTGTCACAGCAGCTGAAACAATGTACTGAAAAATTCATGTTTGCCCGGCCAGCATGGCTCAGTGGTTGAGCATCAACCTATGGACCAGGAGGTCACGGTTCAATTCCCAGTCAGGGCATATGCCCCTGTTGCGGGCTCTATCCCTGGGGGGGGGGGGGGGGGTGCATGCAGAAAGCAGCCGATCAATGATTCTTTCTCATCATAGATGTATCTATATTCCTTCTTCTCTGAAGCCAATAAAAATATATTTTTTAAAAAAACAAGAAAAATTCATGCTTAATAACAGCCAACTGGAATGTGGCTTCCTCTGGATGGCCCTCCAGGATTCCTTCTCTCTCTCCTTTGGGTTCTCACAGATGCTTGAACACACCTCAACCTAGCCACGTATCCAGCATTGCAGTAACAATATCACTCATAACTACAGCTGACCTACAGCTCTTCCTCATTCAAACCTCACAAGAGCCCTGAGATGTGGGCACTATTATTACCATTTTACAGATGGGGCAATTGAGGCCCAGAGAGGTAGAGTCCCTACATTCCCACTCAGACAGCTGTGCTCTGCCCTTCACCCTCCGCCTCTTTGGGGGACTTCTCAAAATCTTTAGATGAGTGCCAGCATAGTTCCCTTATAAGAGCTTGGCTGCTGGCTGTGGCCACAGGGCATGGCCCAGGGCAGCAGCCAGATGAGATGCTGCAACTCACCATAGACCCGCTGCCACCAAATAAGCAGAGCGGTGAATCCACAGAAGAAGAAGACACAGCCCATCACTGTCTTCCACTCATTGGAGCGACGATTCATCTCCGCGAAGGTCTCATGGAACCGGAGCCGGTACACTGAGGAAGCAGGTAAGGGAGGCGGGGTGGGGAGGGAGGGCCTCAGGTGCAGCCATCCCAATTGCCCCAAGCCAACTCTTGGTCTGGGGATCTCCCCCCTCCCCCTCCCTGCATCAGATGCTGTCCATCCAGCAAATTCTTATCAAGCATCTATTGTATGCAAAGCAGGACCAGGAACTGGTAGCCCAGGGCACTTCTGGTGGCCATAACTTAGAGTCACACATCCCCCCCCCTGCCCCTCAAGGTCAGGCCCCTGCTCCCCCATCCAGCTCACCTGCCTCTCTCTGCTCTGTCCCCTCACACTACTCACTCAGTGCTGCCAGAACCCTCCATGCTCTCCCGCCCCCCTATCTTTCCCCATGCTGTTCCCACTACCTAGCAGCACCCCCCTCCTCACCATTCAGGGCCAGCTGGAACGGGCCTTCCTCTGGATGGTCCTGGATGGCCCTCCAGGACACCATCTCTCTCTCTCTCTCTCTCTCTCTTAGGTCCTCACAAACACTTGAACACACCTCCCCCCAGCCACCATCCTGCATTACAGCTATCCGGGTTGGTGTCAGTCTCCCACTGGATGGGGAGCTCCCTGATGGCCGGAACCATCTGGGGGATTCACTCCTGTGTCCCCAGCATCCTCTAGCATCAGGCTATGCACAACAGTCGAGTGAATAAAAAGAATGAACAAATGAATGAAATTCTCCCCTTGGGTATGCATTCAGATGTTTGGGGGTTTCTGGCTGTTGTGGGTGGAGGCTCGCCCGTCCCACTGCTCCCTGATGGGCCCTTCTTTGCAAAGCCACCGCCAGCCCACTCTCCCCAGCCAGTCCCACCCGGAGACCTACAGGCCACCTTCTCGGCATGGCTCAGCTGGGTCCAGCTGCCCTTCTCCTTCTCCTTCAGGGCCCGCTGCTCCGCGTTGAGCTCTGTGCAGAAGGGCTCGTCTGGCATGGGGTAGGAGCGCTGGGCATGGTAATTGGTGTAGGGGGCAATCTTCCCCTTGCTGTGGGCTGTGGGTACAAGGAAGGAGCTGAGTTCAGGCTGCCCCTGGGACATTCCAGCACGAACCATAATATTAATAGAGAGAGTTGCATTTACTGAGCACTGACTGTGCCAGGAGCCATTCTAAGGCCTTCAGGTAAGTTGACTCATTTACTCCACATCACTCTGAGCCAGGTGATGCTGTGACCTCCATTTTACAGATGAAGCAACTGAGCAGCAAGTGACGCTAAAATTCACAGAACCAGGAGGACCAGGGCCAGGGCTGCAATTCAGCCCCCCTGGCTTCCAATCCTGTGTTCTCTGGGAGGATCCCCGGTAAAGAGGGCAAGTCCGGCAGAGACAATGGTGAGCAAAGGCTCATGAGAGAAACCTGAGCTGACAGGTGTGAAAGTGCTCTGCAAACTGCAAAACAATAGCCATATGCCTGTCTTTCTTTCTTTCTTTTTTCTTTCTTTCTTTCTTTCTTTCTTTCTTTCTTTCTTTCTTTCTTTCTTTCTTTCTTTCATAATCAATTTTTATTGATTTCAGAGAGGAAGAGAGAGAGAGATAGAAACATCAATGATGAGAGGGAGTCATTGATCAGCTGCCTCCTGCAGGAACCCTCCTGGGGATCGAGCCTGCAACCCGGGCATGTGCCCCTGATGGAATCAAACCTGGGACCCTTCAGTCCTCAGACCGACGCTCTATATACCTTTAATAGGGATCAGGGGCACGGCTTTGGAGTCAGTTTGGTGTGAAACTCAGTTCCTCCCCAGCCCAGCTCCACCCAGCCCCTTTACCTCACTGTGCTTCGCTGTCCTGGCACACAGCAGGTGTGCCATAAACGACACTGGTCAACAGAGAGGTTGGTTTACTGCTGGCCTCCATTCCTGGATGCTCTCCCTCATGGCTAAGCCCTCGAGGGCTCCACTCAAGTGTCCAGAAAAAAGGCCGGGCACTCGGAGAGTCTCAACAAAGCTACTTACCGTCACCAGAGAGGCCCACAGGACGGCATTGGAACTGCTTTGAGCAGGAGTCCTGGCTCTTTGAATATCTAGGCCTCTGGGCCACAGTTTGTTCATCTGAGAAATGGAGATAAGAGCACAGCCTCCACCTCACGTGGCTGTTGTGACGTCTAGATGTGTTAATCGGTATAAAATGTTTATCACAGCTAGGGGTACATAGTAAGGGCTCAATAAATGTTATTTGTTTATAAATAAGTAAACCAGTCAATCAGAAAGGCCCTCTGCTAGCTGGCTGCAGTCTCTCCCGCCTTCGGCATCTTCTGACGGGCACTGACACCCGGTCTGCCAAGGAGGTCCCAGGTTCTGTCAGCACCTCCACCTCAGGACACCAAGGCCGCCGGGGCCTCAGGTTTAGGGGTCAGGCCCTGAGGAAGCTTGGGGTGCAGGAGCCCCATTTCCTGGACCCAGGAGTGGGATTATGGGAAGTGGTTTTGGGTAGACCCAGCATGGAAGGGACAGAGCAGCCTGCAGACAGCACTCCTGCCCCTTGCCTTGGAGTTAGGCAAGGGAGGAGGGTGTCCAGGTCTTACCAGTGTCTCCTGGGTTGTGTATCCCTCGAATTCCAAGTCCTGGCTTCCTCAGCACCAACCTCCGGGCAGCTCTGAAGAACATCTGGGGGGTGTATGTGAATGAGCCCACACATTGCCCTCTGACCCTACCCCTTAGTGCAGCCGTGGGCAAACTACGGCCCACGGGCCAGATCCGGCCCGTTTGAAATGAATAAAACTAAAAAAAAAAAGACCGTACCCTTTTATGTAATGATGTTTACTTTGAATTTATATTAGTTCGCACAAACACTCCATCCATGCTTTTGTTCCGGCCCTCCGGTCCAGTTTAAGAACCCATCGTGGCCCTCGAGTCAAAAAGTTTGCCCATCCCTGCCTTAGTGCCTAGACAGAGAAGCCATTTTCACAGGTGTGTGGGGGGGGGGGGGGGGGGGGGGGGTTTCTAGTATTTCAACGTCTCCCTCAGGCCCCCGGCCCTTCTAATTTTGTCTTGTATCCCCATGGGGTAAATAGGGGTCCAAGACATTTGGAGCTCCCTCCTGGGACCTCAATTCCCCATCTGAGAAGTGGGAGGAGGCCTAATCCTTAAGGCAGGGTCTGAATAGTTTGGGGCTGGGGGCCTGGGTCCTACTTCCTGCCCCAGCGCAGCCTGGCCAGGTTGGGAAACCATCCTGGGTTGTTTGCCCCCCAAGAGACGGGGTGGGAGTCCAGGTAGGAGGAAGCAGGTCGCGGGCTGCCCCTCTTCCCTCAGGCCATCTGCCAACATCTCTGCCAGACAGTCGCCCCCCCCCCCCTTCCCTCCCTAATTGGCTGCCTACGTGCAGGAGAGCCTGCTCTGCTGCATCCAGTGGAGGAGGGGGACAGGATGAGCCCAACCCCCCATGGGGGGGGGGGTCTCAGGGACTGACATTCCATGGGGGTGGGGAGGGACTTTAGAGGAGGACAAGGACCAAAATGGGTCAGAGAGAGGAAAAGGAGCACACATCTGGAGAGGGTAAAGGGGCATCCACTTCTGAAAAGAGAAAGAGCCCCCCACATCTGGGGAGGGGGCACCCAATAATTATGAAGGAGTATACCATGTGTGGTAAGTGGGAGAGGGTCCCCCATTTGGGAAGGAAGGGCTCCCCATCAGTGTTAAGTGGGTGGGAGAGCCCCAGCGATGGGGAAAGGGAAGGAGTAATCTGCTTTTGGGGAAAGAGATGGCACCCCACATGCAAACAAAGGATAATTCCCCAGGAACCCCCTCCCCCTCTTCCATGGCAGGGACCCCATGGGGGAGTCTAAGTCGCATTCCCCACTCCTGAAGCCGGGGCTCTCCCCACTCTTACCTCCCAGCTCTGCTGCAGGAGAGACCCAGGTCTGCTGAGCGAGTAATGGAGAATGAGCTGCAGAGGGACCCGAGTTCAGACGCCCTCCCCTGGGCCCGCCCCAAGCCTTTCCCAAGGCCGCCCCTGCGTGGGAACGTGGGAACGTCCTGCCCCAGAGGGGCGTGGGAGCGCCCAGCTCACCTCCCTGAGGGCTCCGAGCCACAGCCTGGGGAGACGGACTGCAGAGTGTCTCCCGCCCATGGGAGTCCTGCCTCTAGAGACCTGAGACTGCAACCCAGGGCACAGCTGGCCGTGTGTCCTGGCTGACCCAGCCTCCAGTTGGGCAGTTCCAAGAGCTGGATCTCCCTGCCTCCACACCTTTGCTCATTGCTCTTCCTTCCACCTGGAATGCTCTCTTAGGGCCTTTGCAGACCCAAGTCAAATGCCAGCTTTCCAACCCAGACCCAATGCCTCCTCTCCAGGAAGCCCACAATTTTCTAAAATCTGGAAGCTGGCCTGTGGTGTACTATTTCACTCCCACACCCCCATCCCCAATGAGAGGTGAAAAAAGCCTCCCTGTGGGGTTCAAATCATAGTTGTGGCCTTCAACATGTGGCCTAACCTCTTGGAGTGCCTGTTTTCTTTTCTAAAAAAAAGATTTAATGATAGTTTCTACCTCACATGGCTGTTGTAAAGATTAAGTCAATAGAAAAGCATCAAACACATTTATTCAAGAACTAGAGGCCCAGTGCCCGAAATTTGTGCACTGGAGGGGGGGTCCCTCAGCCCGGCCTGCACCCTCTTGCAGTCCGGGACCCCTCACTCCTTACCGCCTGCCTGTTTGCTGCTCTTTAGTGCTGCCTCGGAGGCGGGAGAGGCTCCCGCCACTGCCACTCTGCTCGCCAGCCATGAGTCCAGCTTCTGGCTGAGCGGTGCTCCCCCTATGGGAGCGCACTGACCCCCAGGGGGCAGCTCCTGCATTGAGCGTCTGCCCCCTGGTGGTCAGTGCACATCATAGCGACTGGTCGTTCCACTGTAAGGGTCACTTAGGCTTTTTTAAAATTTATTTTTTTAATAAATTTTTTTCTTTATTGATTAAGGTATTACATATGTGTCTTTATCCCCCCATTGCCCCCCACCCCCCCAACTCATGCCCTCACCCCACCTGGTGTCTGTGTCCATTGGTTGGGCTTATATGCATGCATACAGGTCCTAGGCTTTTATTATATAGATTATTTATTAAGACCTATTGCCCTGACCCGTTTGGCTCAGTGGATAGAGCGTCGGCCTGCGGACTGAAGGGTCCCAGGTTCGATTCCGGTCAAGGGCATGTACCTTGGTTGCGGGAACATCCCCAGTGCGGGGTGTGCAGGAGGCAGCTGATCGATGTTTCTCTCTCATCGATATTTCTAACTCTCTATCCCTCTCCCTTCCTCTCTGTAAAATATCAATAAAAAAAATAATAATAAAAGACCTATTACAGCTGGCATTTATTATCTATTGTTTACCAGTTTAAGATATAGAGCCAAACAAAACCAAACACAATTTCTACCCTTATAGGGCTTACAGTCCAGTTCCAAGCAGAGAAAAAGACTTGTGCAAAGGCCCAAGAGCAGAAAAACACAGGTGTATTCAAAGAACAGAGAAAGTCAATCTTGGCCTGCATGTAATGGGCAAAGGGGACAGTTGGAGTGGGGTTGGACCACAAAGCAGGGCCTCAGAGGCCATGGTATGAATCTTAGATTTTATTTTATAAAGAAGGAAGGTCGCCCTAGCTGGTTTGGCTCAGTGGATAGAACGTCAGCCTGCAGACTGAAGGGTCCCAGGTTTGATTCCAGCCAAGGGCACATGCCCAGGTTTCGGGCTCCAGCCCCAGTAGGGGGTGTGCAAAAGGCTGTCAGTTGATGATTCTCTCTCATTATTGATGTGTCTGTCTCTCTCCCTCTCCCTTCCTCTCTGCAATCAATAAAAATCTATTTTAAAAAAAGAAGAAGAAGGAAGGTCACCAAAGGTAAGTAGGGGAGTGATATGGTTAAATGGAACAGAGCACGAGTTAAATAAATGTGTCCTGGGGTTGTTAGAACACTGAAGGTGGATGGGTCACTGCTCTGACCTGGGACCAGAGATTTCTAGGTCTCCCAGCTCTGGGCCCATGAGGTGTGCCCAGTGCTCCCCCATCCAGCAGGGTTTGTGTAGCCCAGTGAGGCCATAAGGACACACCCCAGCCAATGTCTGGAGGTAG
This sequence comes from Myotis brandtii, assembly GCF_000412655.1. NCBI lineage: Eukaryota > Metazoa > Chordata > Mammalia > Chiroptera > Vespertilionidae > Myotis > Myotis brandtii. The sequence goes on from NW_005370318.1 coordinate 3,674,145, forward strand.
GTGCTTCCTTCGTCCCCAGGGGGCAGATAAGCCTTCAAGAACAGGGACTCGGGAGGGTGATAGAGAAGCCCTCGAGTGGGCAGGGTGGATGAATCTCCATTCTGGACTTTAGCGGTAACAGACACAAAGCCTCTGAAGGCAGTGTGGGAATTGTGGGAAGTCCCTGAACCTCCAAAAGACCCCCAGCTCCCAGCACCAGCCTTCCTTACTCCTGGGAGCTGCTCCTCCCGCTTCTGCAGGACTAAGCGAATTACAGACCTCAGAGACACCCAAGAAGACCAGCCACTTGCCTCTTGGATGCTGACCAGTGTCCTGAAGAGGCGAGGGGAGACCCTTCTTCAGGCAACCTGGGGAGAGCTCGCCTTGAGTCTTGGCAAGGACAGGGGTGCTGGTTGCACTGGAGTGAGCGGCTCTACTGCTGCCCAGCTGAGCTGGTGGCCACATGGGCCGCAGTTTGCCCAGAGGGCCTCCCAAAGGAAGGCATTTGGGGATGCAGACCCTCTGTTCCGCCCTGCCCTCTCCCACCCGCGCCTCCTGGGAACTGCAGGCTGTCCAGACTGAGGATGTGGGGCGATGCTGTGATAAGGAACATCTGTTGGGGAAGCTGGCCCCAGGGCTGAGGGGGATGGGATGGAGGCAGGCTGGGTGGCTCAAGGTTGATCTAGGGTAGAACAACCGCCTGTGAGGCGATGGGGAGCAGGTTCTGGAGGTCCTGAACCTGGGAATTGTGTCTCTTATAAGGCAGGTCTCTCGGGGTTTCTGGGGCCAGTAACAGAAGTCTTCCCCGGAAATCTTGTTGGGCACAGAGGGGAGGGAGTTCCGATTGGGGCATTACAGGCCACTCACCGCTAAGGCTGGGATTGCGTAAATGGGAATGCAGACTGACACTGCAGAAAAAGAAGGGACAGTATGTGAGAGGAATCTGCCCCTCTCCCGCTGGTCCTGAGTGCGACCCTCCGGCTCCGGCTCACTTGATCAGATCCAGGGAGCCCCCTAGATTCTGCCCTTAAAGACCTCGGCCGCGGCCTCAGCATCCTGCCGGCACG
>NW_005370318.1:3694252-3695098 GCF_000412655.1 Myotis brandtii
ATTCCGGCCGACACGCGGATTTGGCCGCAGCACTGAAGCCCGCGGGGCGACAGGCAATACCAGCACGCGGGTGCCCAGGCAGCAGCGCAGGCTCCAAGGACTTCGAGCGAAGATCCGTAGCTCCAGGGGCCAGTTCAGAAAGCGCTTCTGCAACTGTGGACAGGCGGGTCAGAACCAAACGCCGAACCGGGGACAACCTCTAGTGGCGGGCTCCCCGGCCCCCCGGTAGCTGGATCAGGGGCAGGTGGCCGCCTTGGGCTGACTATCGCTGGGACCGAACTGGACCCGGGGGCCTGGAAGGTAGAAACCTCCTTCGGGCAGGTCTGATCTCTCTGCAGCGATCCGGCCCCAGGACAGACGCCCTCGGAGGAGGGGAGGCCGTGGTGGCAGCCCGGCAGCAACGGCGACCTTCCCTCCCCTGGGGCACGAAATGCACGAAGCTCGGGTGCTCAGCCGTAAGGGGAATCCCTTGCTGGGCTGTAAGGACTTTGTTTCGGGCCGAGCCCTCGGCTGTCATGCAGGACTCCTTAGCCCCGCCCCCAAGGCGTCCCTGGTCCCACCCACAGGAGGCCTTTGTTCTAGGTCCTGACACCTGCCAGGTCCCGCGTCTCCTCCTTCCTTTCCCAGCCTCGAGGTCCCAGCCATCCCTTCCCGGCTCCGCGGACAGTCACTGTGTCCCCTTCCCGCCGGGCTCCCTCTAGTGGTCCCGCGCTCCGCCGTCTCAGCCCCGCCCCTGCCGGTCAGCTATCTCCGGCCCCGCCCAACTGCTGGCCTCGCCCCTTCCCTGAAGGTTTCTCCTCAGTCGCTCAGCCTGGCCCCGCCCCTTGGCCTGTCAGTCACTCGGGC
>NW_005370318.1:3695289-3702343 GCF_000412655.1 Myotis brandtii
CCACCCCGTCAGTCACTCAGTCCCCGCTGGGCAGCGCGGTGCCGCCCACTGCTCTGATCCCGGGAAGGGCTGGGAGCTGCCGGGCGGGTATCCGAACTCTCCGCGAGCGGGGAGAAGGGCTGTGAGAGCGAGGGATTCATCGGAACTCGAGGGACGCCGAAGCTGGGCCCTGGGAGGCCCACGTCTGGGGTTCTATTCCCAGCTCTGTCCTCTTCTGGTTTCAACCTCTGGCCTCGGTTTCCCTGTCTCTATGCCAATCCAAGGCTCTGCTCCCATCTGCAGCAGCAGCTCGAGGGAATAGTCCAACTTGGCAAAGGGCTGAAGCGGTGGGATCCCGGAGTTGGGGGGTGCAGGGGGTCAAATCAGTTCTGGGGTAGGCACTGGTCCTGGCAGATGACGCCGTAGGGCTAACCTGGAACGGTCTGCTCCAGGTCTCCCAGGGCTTTCTGTACCACCCACCACACCAGGAGCGGGCACGGGGGTGTGAGGGACCCTGGCCAAGCCCCTAGGCGGGCCCCTTCTCTAGGACACAACTGGCTCATGAACCTGGGACTATATCCCCCTGCTGTGGCCCAGGAGACTTACCAGTAACTGTGGCCTCAACAAGACCTCCCATTCCCCTTGCTCTTCTTACAATGTGTCCTTGACTCTCCCGCCATTGAAGAGTGGGATCTGTGACCCCACTCCTTGAACCTTCGCTGGGGAGAAAATAAATCTAGACTGACTAGAACATGCTGGAAGTGGTGCTGTGTGACCTCCAAAGCTAGATCATAAAAATGCTATATACGCTCTTGGGACATTCTTAGAACCATGCTGAGCGGAAGCCAAATTAGCCCACATGGAAAGAACATCCAGAGAGGTCGTATGCACATGTTTTGTCTGGCTCCTAGCACAGCAGAGGTGCCAGCCTCAACTTCGAGACGTGTACATCTCCAGATGATCCCAGCCACTAGCCACTCAAGTCCCCCTCCGCCACCAGGTCTTCCCAGCGGAGGACCCAGACATCATGGAGCAGAGACAAGTCATCCCTGCCGTGCCCTTTCTGAATTCCTGACCCACTGAATCCTCAGCATCAGGTAGCTGTTTTTATTGATTTCAGAGAGAGGAAGGGAGAGGGAGATAGAAACATTGATGAGAGAGAAACATCAACATTGATTGGCTGCCTCAGACCCCACCATTGTCCTTCAAATTTCAGCTCAGCCGGGGTGGGTAGCTCAGTTGGTTAGAGCATCATCCTGATGGGCCAAGGTTGCGGGTTCAATCCCCAGTCAGGGCACAAACAAGAAACAAGAAGAAACAACGAATGAATGCATAAGTAAGTGGAACAGCAAATCAATGTTTCTCTTTCTCCCTTCCTGTCTCTAAAATCAACAAACAAACACCACACAAATTTCAGCTCAAATATTATCTCCTCAGAGACTTTTCCTGACCCTATGGAAAGTGCCCCCCCTAATCAGTCTAGATTTATTTTCTTCTCAGCACTTTCCATTTTCCAACATCACACACATGGACATTCACAGCCTTCTTGGCCCGAATGCTCTCCATACCAAGCCTAGTCACTCAGGTTCCCTCCACTTCCAGGCTGGGATGAACTGGGATCTGGCTGTGCAATGGACTGAATGTCTGTGTTCCCTCAATATTCGTATGTTGAACCTCATCTCCTCATGATGGTATTAGGAGTTGGGGCCTTTGGGAGGTGCTTAGGTCATGAGTGTGGAGCCCTCACGAATGGGATGGGGACCCTTATAAAAGAGACCTCAGAGAGTTCCCTCATCCCTTCTGCCATGTGAGGTCCGATGAGAAGATGGCTGTCTACGAACCAGGAAGATATGGAATCTTCCAGCACCTTGATTTTGAACTTCCAGACGCCAGAATTTCAAGTTATTTAAAAAACAAAACAAAAAACACAACTGACTTTTAAAAAATATATATTTCTTTATTGATTTCAGAGAGGAAGGGAGAAGGAGAGAGAGATAGAAACATCAATGATGAGAGAGAATCATTGATCGGCTGCCTCCTGCACGCCCCTCACTGGGGATCAAGCCCACAACCCAGGCATGTGCCCTTGACCGGAATCGAACCTGGGATCCCTCAGTCCACAGGCCGACGCTCTATCCACTGAGCCAAACCGGTCAGAGCACACAACTGACTTTTATATAGTGACCATATATTCTAAGACCCTGCTAAATTCATGTATTAGTTTGCTAGGGCTGCTGTAAGAGAGTACCATGGCCTGAAAGTTAGAAGTCCAAAATCAAGGCGTCTGCAGGTATGGTTCCTTCTGGGGCTGCGAGGGAAGGCTCTATTCCAGACCTCTCTCCTTGGCTTATACATGCTGTCTTCTCCCTATGTCTCTTAACATTGTCTTCCCTCTATACACTTCCCTCTATGGATGTTTGTATAAGGAGACCAGTCATACTGATGTTTTCAAAGAATGAGCTTTTGGTTTCATTGTTTTTCTGTATCCATATCATTGATTTCTGCTCTTTATTTCATTCTACTTGGTTTGGGCTTAAGTTGCTCTTGCTTTTTCTTGTTTCTGAAGGCAGAAGCTTTTATTACTGATTTGAAACATTTCTTCTTTTCCAATAAGCATTTAATTGTATAAAATGCACTCTTAGCTCTGTTTTAGCTGCATCTCACCATTTTGATGTATAGTATTTTCGTTTTAATTCCGTTCAAAATGTTTTATAATTTCTCTTGAGACTTCTTCTTTGACACATGGGTTATTTAGAAGTATTGTTTAGTTTCCAAATATTTGGGGGGTTTCCAGATATCTTTTAGTTCTTGATTTCTAATCCCACTATGATTAGAGAACTTTACTGGTATATAATTTAAATTTTCAGCATTTGTTCATTGTTGAGTTGAATGTTCCATATGCATTTGAAAAGAATGTGTTCTGTGCTACTGTTAAGAGTTTTCTGTAGCCAAAACCGGTTTGGCTCAGTGGATAGAGCGTCGGCCTGCGGACTGAAAGGTCCCAGGTTCGATTCCGGTCAAGGGCATGTACCTGGGTTGCGGGCACATCCCCAGTAGGAGGTGTGCAGGAGGCAGCTGATCAATGTTTCTCTCTCATCGATGTTTCTGACTCTCTATCTCTCTCCCTTCCTCTCTGTAAAAAATCAATAAAATATATTAAAAAAAAAAAAAAAAAAAAAAGAGTTTTCTGTAAATGTCTATTAGGTCAAGTTGATTGACAGTGCTGTTCAGGTCTTCCATATTCTTGCTGAGTTTTTCAGTTACTGACAATGGAGTGTTGACATCTACACGTATAATTCTGACTTTATTTCTCCTTTCAGATCAATCTGATTTTGCTTTTTATAGTTAGGAGACTTGTTGATAAGCAATATGAACAAGATTGTATTGTCTTCTTGGTGAATTAACCCTTTAGTCATTATATAATGTCCTTTATCCCTGGTTATTTTCCTTATTCTGAATTCTACTCCATCCATTATTATTAATAAAGCCACTCCAACTTTTTTTTAAAGTTAGTGGTTCCATGGTGCATCTTTGTCCACACTTCTTTCAATCTACCACATAATTATATTTAAAGGAGCTCCATATAGGCATTGTGCTTTTACTCTAATACTACAATTATTGTCTTTTATTGATGCATTTATGTAATAATCAGTACATTTATGTAGTTATTGATTAGAGCAAATTTAGGCCTACTATTTATTATTCTTTTAAATTATCCCCTCTCCTTTCCTGCCTTCCTTTAGGTTATTTGATTATTCTTAGTATTCAATTTTAACTTATTTATTGGCTTTTTGTCTATGTATCTTTGTATTAGTTTTCTCTAGAGTCTGTGGTTTCCTTAGGGATTATAATAACATGCTTAATTTTTTACATTCTATTTAGTGTTAATAATTTACCACTTACAGGTAAAATATAGAGCTTTGCAACCATACAGAAGCTTTTACCTTCTCCCCTCTATGTTATAGTTACCATACTTATTACATCTACATTCATTGAAATACCCCAGAAAATGTTACGATTTTTTTCTTTCTTTTTTTATTTTATTTTTGCTTTCAAGACATATGTATTTTACAGATTGAGACCTTCCAGCAAATTTTTAAGATCTGAGTTATTATAGTTCTTTTAAAATGTTCTTCTAGCTGTAACCGGTTTGGCTCAGTGGATAGAGCGTCAGCCTGCGGACTGAAGGGTCCCGGGTTCGATTCTGGTCAAGGGCATATACCTTGGTTGCGGGCACATCCCCAGTGGGAGGTGTGCAGGAGGCAGCTGATCGATGTTTCTCTCTCATCGATGTTTCTGACTCTCTATCTCTCTCCCTTCCTCTCTGTAAAAAATCAATAAAATATATTTAAAATAAATAAATAAATAAATAAATAAATAAATAAAATGTTCTTCTAGTCACTTGGCTCCCCCCGCCCCCCCTTAATATAACTCAGTGTTGTTGTTTTTTTAAAAAGTCACTTTACTAAGGTATAATTGACATACAAAAAGCAGTAAATACTTATTGCATCCATCTTGATGTGTTTGGAAATACTAAGTATACACTCATGAAATCCTCACCACAATCAAGGCCATAAGTTTACCCATCACCTGCAAAAGTTTCTCCCACCCATCCTGCTTTTAAGATTGATTTTCCTTTTGTGGTAAGAGCTTAACATAAGGCTTAACCCTCACAGCAAGTTTTTTAAGTATAAAATACAATATTATCTCTAGGCCTCTGTTGTACAATCTCCAGAACTTATTTGTCTTATATTACTGAGGCTTTGTACCTTTTGACCAACACCTTCCCATCTTTAAAAAAATATTTTTTTTATTGATTTTAGAGAGGAAAGGAGAGAGAGAGAAACATTAATGATGAGAGAGAATCATCAATCGGCTGCCTCCCGCAAGCCCCCCAATGGGGATCGAGCCCGCAACCTGGGTATGTGCCCTTGATCGGAATCGAACCCAGGACCCTTCAGTCTGCTGGCTGACGCTCTATCCACTGAGCCAAACCAGCTAGGGCAACACCTTCCCATTTTATTGGTTCTTTTAAAAAAATAGTTTCCATTTATCTTCTCAGAATGTCTATTTTGCCATTCATTTCTAAAGCATTTACCTTCCCCTCCTGCAGGATGGATATAGTAACTGCTCTGAAGTCTTTGACAATTCCAACATCTAGGTCTTTTCGTGGCTAGCATCTATTGATTTTTCTTTGAGAATTGGTTGGAGATTCCTTATTGAGTAACTTTGCATTGTATCCTGGACATTTTAAATTTTATTTTATTTATTTTTTATTTCAGAGGGGAAGGGAGAGGGAGAGAGAGATAGAAACATCAATGATGAGAGAGAATCATTGATCAGCTGCCTCCTGCACGCCCCCACACTGGGGATCGAGCTAGCAACCCAGGCGTGGGACCTTGACCGGAATCAAGCCTGCGACCCTTCAGTCCACAGGCCGACGCTCTATTCTCTGAGCCAAACCAATAAGGGATGTATCCTGGACTTTTAAAATATTATCTTATGAGATTCTGGGTACTGTTGAAAGCCTCTGTAGATTTTTTTTTAAGCAGGCAAAACTGGTTAGGTTCAGACTCCATGTTTATGTCACCTTCTGTGGGCTTTTATTTTCAAAGCTTTGCTCTTCTGTTTGGGTCTTCCTGGTGCTGGGTTAGTCTCGGACTGAGTTAGTGGTTTATATGGTGGTTCAGTGCTTTTCAAAGCTTTTGCCAACCTTCTTGGGTGTGTTCCACCCAAGCACAGCTTGGGATGAGCCCAGGACTCGTGTTGGTTCATATACAGAATTAGAGGATTCCCTTTATCCACTCTCTCCTTCCCGGGATTTTCTCTACATTCTCTGGCTCCCAGGGGCCCCTCTTTCTGGTCCTCTGGTCAGAAATATGACATTTTCTCAGAGTTTTATCCACCAGCACTGGGCCTGCCTCAGGGCAAAGCAGCAAGAGAAAAGAGAGAAAAAAAGGTTTGAAGAATTCCCACACTGTCCTCACTCCGTGAGCCCCTTTCCATGTTCTCTTGTCTAGAGGGCGGATTTTCTCTCAATAGGATTGGCAACTGCAGCACAGATGGGCCTCCTGGGGGCAGGGCTGAGATAAAGGTTACATAAAATAACAGAATTCTCTTCACACTCTCCGGGTCATCGGGGCCCTTATTCTTGGTTTCCTGGCTGGAATGTTAGGCTTTTCTATCAGAGTTTCAACGGCGCAGTTTCCTGATTCAGGGTCAAAGCAAGAAGATACAGAAGAAAGTTTACCAGAAAATCCCACTGTTACACTGGTTGGTTTTCAAATTTTGACTTTTCATCCCAAGCTGCTCTCTATCATTTACTTTCTAGAGCTTTCCCTTAAGGAGTTGCTTTTTCTATTTCTACTTAGTCCAGAATTCTAAAACCAGCCTCCAAGACTGTTGGAAAGGTAAACTCATCTTGCTAATCCTCAAAATGGAAAGAAAGTATGTCCTCATTCCCCACCCCCAAGATTACTTTCCAGGAGGCCAAGGCTGAGGGACTCTGGACAAGTCACTTAACAGCTCTGGGTTTTCCTTTTCTTATCTCTATATTATGATGAGTGTGTTGGGTTAAGTAAGGGACCCTCCTCCCTCTCCCTCCCCTCCCTCTCCCCCCCTCCCCTCCCCCAGTTCCGACTCCCCAGTGTGGCTCAGTTTTTGAGGGTTAACTATGAACCAGGAGGTCGAGGTTCAATTCCCAATTCCCAGTTAGGGCATTTGCCGGGGTTATAGTCTCAGTCCCCAGTAGGGGGCGGGCAGGAGGCAGCTGATCAACGATTCTCTCTCATGATTGATGTTTCTATCTCTTTCTCCCTCTCCCTTCCTCTCTGAAATCAATAATAAAAAAAAAAGACTCCAGTTCAACCTAGTAACATTTAAATTGTACATACCTGTGATGCAGCCATCACATTCCTTCTCACACACATTCACTGCTGGGGTCCAGCCCCAGCAGGTCCAGGGGTCCCCAAAGGTGTGGACGGAGTCGGCGAAGAAGGAATGACACGGAGACAGCGTTCAGTTGATCAGCAGCCTAGCCAGGATCTCTAGCCAAGCTTTGGTCAAAAGTTCTGGT
>NW_005370318.1:3703793-3704756 GCF_000412655.1 Myotis brandtii
TTAAGGGGTTTTATTCCCTCCCTAACTTCAGGGAAAAATCCCTACCTGGGGAAACAACCTTTCTCGGAGAGGTGACCTTGGTTAAAACACATAGCGCCAAGAAGGGGAGCAAACATATTAAGAACAGTATGCCATATACGCCAGGTCCCTTGAAACATATGCTGTGCAGATGTTTCTTCTCTGCAGCGACTGTGTCAAGCAGCAAGGATGGACCGGCTCCCGGCAATTCACCAAGAAACATGTATGACATTCAGAGCAGCACTGTTGATAATAGCAAAAACCATAAAACAACCCACAGGTCCATTCACAGGAGGTTGGGTAAATAAATTACATTGCAGAATACTATACGGCAGTGGAAACGAGTGAACTAAGCCTACACCCATCAATATAGATGCTTTTCATGTAATTCATGTTGCATGAGAAAAGCAAGTGACAGAAAATTATACACAGTATTATTCTACTACGTAAAAGGCAAAACCAGGTAAAACTAAGCAATAATGTACTTAAGGATGCATACTGGTACATATGTGGAAAAAATAAAAAAAAGAACGTTATTGATTGACACAAAGTTGAATAGTGGCGAAGTCTTGCAAGGACGTCCAGAGGGGCACATGGACTTCAAAAGAACGAATATTCTACTTCTTAAGCTGGGTGGCTGGTGCTTAAATGTTCATTTGATTATTACCTTTAAATTGTATACATTAGTAATAGCTATATATATTTCACAAGTTGAACAAAAAATTCAAGAATTTGGCCCTAACCGGTTTGGCTCAGTGGATAGAGCACCGGCCTGCGGACTCAAGGGTCCCAGGTTTGATTCCAGTCAAGGGCGTGTGCCTTGGTTGCGGGCACATCCCCAGTGAGGAGTGTGCAGGAGGCAGCTGATCGATGTTTCTCTCTCATCGATGTTTCTAGCTCTCTATCCCTCTCCCTTCCTCTCTGTAAAAAATCAATAAAATATAT
>NW_005370318.1:3705597-3708478 GCF_000412655.1 Myotis brandtii
AAGTAGCGACGAAAATAATTTTATGGTTGAGAGTCACCACAACATGAGGAACTGTATTAAAGGGTCGCGGCATTAGGAAGGTTGAGAACCACTGATCTAAACTGTTAGCTCCTGCAGTCTCGTTGGTTCCTAACACTAGGAAGCTTTGTAACTTTGTTGAAGGAACCAGTTGAAGCTGGTACAGTTTTCCAGGTAGATATGACAATGGCCTGGCCTGGGGCTTGATGCGTGGATGGCATCAGAATGTCAGAAACCTCAAAACAGTGACTGTAACACCCATTTTATTTTATTTTATTTTTTTAAAAAAATATATCTTTATTGATTTCAGAGAGGAAGGGAGAGGGAAAGAGAGAGAGAAACATCAATGATGAGAAAGAATAATTGACCGGCTGCCTCCTGCACGTCCCCCTACTGGGGATCAAGCCTGCGACCTAGGTATGTGCCCTTGACCAGAATCAAACCTGGGACCCTTCAGTCCGCAGGCTGATGCTCTATCCACTGAGCAAAACCAGCCAGGGTTGTAACACCCATTTTTAAAGCTGAGATGCAGAGCCAGGGCAGTGCAGCATGTGACCAATCAGAAGTGACACAGGGCCTAGAACATAATCTGCCATCCTTTGCCCCCTCTTGGCCCCAGCTACCACCCTCCCACCACCCCATCCCCCTATCCCTGTCCCCAGCCACCCCTTGCACAAGGCCCTGATGCAACCCTCTACCGGCCCTGGGTGCCCCTCTTGTGAGCAGCTCTGGGAAAAAGATTTTGCAAGAGCTGGGGCAGGAAGCTCTAGCCAGGGCGGTCCTGGGAAGATAAGGGCGCCCCCGCCCCTTGCGCGCCTCCAGGCCTTCTGGTTTCCTCTCTTCCCTTCCTTTCCCTTTCCGGGAAAGAGGCGCCCAGACCTGGCCTGCCTGTGACTCACCACCTTTCCCTCTGGCAGCCAAACTGGGGTCCTAGGCCCTCCTGTTCCTGGACGGGCCTGTGTGTGACAGTGGGCAGCAGGGACCTCTCTCACCAGCAGTTTCTGGAACTCAGTAAGAATAGCTGGCATGAAGACAGGTTCTACCTCTGAGCCTTAGTCTCAGGAGGCAAAGTGTGGGGTGCTCCTGGAGTACCCCCCCCCCCCCCCTTAAACGCCAGCGGTTTCTGGAACTCAGTAAGAATAGCTGGCGTGAAGACAGGTTCTACCTCTGAGCCTTAGTCTCAGCAGGCAAAGTGTGGGGTGCTCCTGGAGTACCCCCCATTAAGCCAATTTTGAGGTCTGGGTGACTCAGATTGGCAAGTGTACGGTTGGGGCTTGTGTGTGAAACACCCTTGACCCCTATGGGGGGGTAGGCATCCAGAAGTCAGGGCCTGGTGGTCTCTCAGCCTCTAGGGCAGCGGTTCTCAACCTGTGGGTCGCGAGCCCTTTGGCGGTCGAACGACCCTTTCACAGGGGTCGCCTAAGACCATCCTGCATATCAGATATTTACATTACGATTCCTAACAGTAGCAACATTACAGTTATGAAGTAGCAATGAAAATAATTTTATGGTTGGGGTCACAACATGAGGAACTGTATTAAAGGGCCAGAAGGTTGAGAACCACTGGTCTAGGGCAAAAGCAGACATGTCCACAGTTTGGTTGGTCTCTACCTGGTTCACGACCTGTGCCCAGCTGTGTGACCCGTCCTCCCAGACCGGGTCCTCTTGGAGACTGAGAGCCTGGGCCAGTCCCATCTCTTAAAGCTCTAGTAAGCTTTTTGAAATTGAGAAATGCCAAAACCAACCGTGGATTGCAAAAATTGTGATAGGTATTGTGTCTTGGCTTTCCCAGTTGATGCATTTAAAACAAAAAAATCTATAATGAACCGGTATGATTTCAATTGGGAAGTAAGATGGAAAAGGCCACTTCGGATGTCCTGAGGGAACGTGAAGCCTCTCACAAACGAGCCTGGTGGGGACCAGCCTGGTTGCTGGAAAAGTCCTCCAAGTCAGTGAGGGCCCCAGCATGGCCTCGGGTGGGTCACTTCACCTCTCTGCTGTCTCCCTTTTTTCATCTGAAAGTAGGAACAACAATGGGTCCACACACCTGACAGGGCTGATAAGACAAAACCCCCTTAGAAAAGACTCAAACCATTTCACACCAGCATCTACCAAGTGTCCATCCCAGAGCTGAACTTCGACTACACGGCGGTTCAATGGGTCCTGGAGGCTGAGGTGAGGGTCTGAGCCCATTTTCCAGGTGAGATAGTGGAGGCTCATACAGGTGAAGTGAGGAGCATTCAGGGATCATCAGAGGCGGTGGTCTACCGGCCTTGCTACTGAACTGCTAGCCTATTATGATCGGTGTTGCTGCTGTGGTTCCCGTGATTAAAGGGCGTATATAATAACACTGCCCCCACACAGCTGTGAGGATTAAATAAATCAATTTTTAAAAAGAGCTTAGTCCTAGTTGGGTTGGCTCAGTGTATAAAGCGTCAGCTGCAGACAGAAGGGTCCGGGTTCGATTCCAGTCAAGGGCACATGCCCGGTTTCGGGCTCCATCCCCAGGAGGGGCCTGTAGGAGGCAGCCATGCTGTGTGTGTGTCTCTCTCTCTCTCTCTCCCTCTCCCTTCCTCTCTGAAATCAATAAAAAAATATATTTTGTAAAAAGGCCTTAGTATATAGTACCTGGCACATCTTAAGTGCTCTGTGTTTGTTAAAACAAAAAAAGAAAAAACTTCAGGTCTTGGGCCCACTGCCCTAGAGGCAAAGTCCAATGTTCAAGAAACTCTGTCTCCGCGTTTCTTTGCGGCCACCTCCCGCTCCTCGCCCATCAGGAGGGATTAAGGAGTTAATGATTTCCCAAGCAGGGGCTGAGAGGAGTATTCTCTCTCTCTCTCTCTCTCTCTCTCTCTCTCTCTCT
>NW_005370318.1:3709057-3710783 GCF_000412655.1 Myotis brandtii
ACGGGAGGGAGGGTGCACACGTGCACCTCTGAGGACACTCCAAGGACACCAGGCGACAATTAATAATAATTTATAACTAGCAAACACTACGAGCTAAATGCTCTACTTCATTTTTTCTCTACCAGTTTATGAAGTCAGTGCTATAAAACAGCAGCGGGGTGGGGAGTGGATGGGGCGCAGCGAAGGACTTAATTTACCTCCAATTATTGTGTCCTTTGATAAAGTTCCTGCGGTGCTTGGGGAAGGGGTGGTACCTGGCTTTTTTAATGTTCCAATTACAGTTGATACAGTATTAGTTTCAGGTGTACAACGTGGTGGTTAGACAAGGGGTGGTACCTGCCTTAAAGTCAGTGCCCACCAGACGATACGCTTTTATTTATTTGCTGTTCATCGCCTCTGAGCCTCTGCTTCTGTTGTAAACCTAGGATCAGAATCCTGCTGTTAGCCCCACAAGAAATCCTCTATGTCAGAGTTGAGCTCAGAGGCAGGCTCATGCTAGTAGGTGCTATGTCTTTTATTCTATTTTTATTTACTAACACAGCGTATTAACAGTCTTTAGCTTCGCTGGGACAAGCGTTTTGCCCTTTTGGGGACTCGGTTTCTCCCTGTGTAATACATGGGAGCTGACCTGGTAGGGTACATGGAGTTGGTGTCCCCAGGGCTTAACAATTGCCAGGAAAGTTGGCACTTGAACTTTTCAGGGAGCGTTTGCCTGGATACAGCAGCCCCCACCTCCACCCCAGACCAGCAGAGACCCAGAAATGCCAGCCAATCTACAGAACAATTACACACTTAGGAACCCAGTGTGGTTCTGCAGCCCCCAGACACACCATCTCATCCATCAAGCCAGCCCCATGCAGAGATGCCCACAATGCATTTAGGCAGAACACACAAGCCCAAACAGCTGGAGGTTGCACACTTATCTGCAGAACACATGTGCACATATTTGCCCTTCTGCATACACCCCAGGCCTGTACACCAACAGAGGACCCAGCCCCAGGGGGGAGCTACCAGTTCATGCATGTCACACACACACAGGCTCACTCTTATGCACTCCCCCATGACTACAAACTCCACACACGTGTCCAGGCAGATAGGCCCTGGCCAATGACACCTTTTTCCTGCTCAGGAGCTGGGGACTGACTCACCCACTCCTCAGAGCCCACACAGGAGCCCTGGGGGGGGAGAGGAGGTTCCTGTGAACGGCTGGCATAGCCAAGCCAGGGTGAGGGGGCCGGCTCCGGACCCAGAGCAGGTGGCCCTGCAGCTGTGCTGAGGCTGGCCCTGCCAACCTGCTCACCCACTTGGACAAGCCTAGAGCCCCCGGGGCAGCCTGCTGGGACCCAAGGTTAGGCGGCCCACTGAGGAGGCACCTCCTACCGGGGAATGGAGCAATGGAAGTCCTGCCTCAGACAAGCTGGGGCTCTGGGTAAGTCCCTTTCCTCTGGATCTCACTTCCTCCATCTTGGCAAGTGTGCAGGTGGGCCCAGTGACCTGATTCTCCAACTTAAATACCTCTCAACCCGGAGGGGCCTGGGCAGGTTGATCTGCATTATAAAAGCCTCCCCAGATGGCTCAATGACCGCTTTGAGAAACCCTGGAGTATTTAACTTTATGACAATAGGGAACAGGAAAATGACTGGTGATGGGGGAAAGAACACTTTTAAAAGACACCGGAAACACAGTTCAGGTCGGTGAAAGGGACAGTCCAGATGTGGCCTTCCAG
>NW_005370318.1:3710916-3711918 GCF_000412655.1 Myotis brandtii
CAGGCCCCTCCCCTCCATCCAAGAACACTGCAACTTTACCATCATCTAAAGTATTTGTTTAATAACAACAGAAAAAAAAAAAACAACCCCACAGAACTATTGTAAAACAATATTCTCAGTCGGTGATCATTGTAATATACAATACAAAGCAATAATTTCCTCAGAAATCTGAGAAGCACCAAACGTGACCATTTTTTAAAATGTCTGCTTTTCAAAAAATAGAAACACACGGGGGGGAAACTCCCCCAAGTCTCTGGTGGCTGATAGGTGTGGAGGGAAGGTCGGCCTGTCCCGTCAGTCCCCCAGCCCGGGGCTGGATCCACAGGCGCCCGAAGGCCGCTGGTCTGTCCTGTTCCTCCCCAGCTGCGGCAGGCGCTCGGGAGGGCCAGAGAGCACTCGTTCCTCTCGCCCCTGGAGGGCCGGGGTCGGCGGGGTCTGGAGCACGCGCTTCAGCGACACAAGATGCGGTCGTCCGCCGGGACACACGCCGCCTGTGAAACGAAGAGAGAAGAGGTGAGACGGGCGGGCGGGGCTGGAGGGGACGAGGCTGCAAGCCGCCCCTTCCCCAGGAGACACGAGAAGGAGCGCTTCTCCCATGTCCTTGGGAACCCCGACACGGCCAGGCACCCGAAAGGATAGGGTCGGCGGAGGGTCCAGTCCCCCCTCCCTCGCCGGGACTCAGTTTCCCCATCTGCAGGAAGAGAACGATCTGGGGTTCCAACTCGGACCTCACCTCGGCAGCCAGGGCGCTGATCTCGCCGTTGAGGGTGCTGAGCGGAGCCCGAGCGGGCAGCCCCCGGGCCCCGGGGGTCCCGACTTGAGATTCCGAGTTCAGTTCTAGCTGCAGGTCCCAGATGTAGTCGATGACGTGCTGGAGGATCTCCACCCTGCTCACCTTGCGGTTCTGGGGCAGGGTGGGCACCAGCTCCTTGAGGCGCGAGTAGCAGCCGTTCATGTCGTACAGCAGCACGTTGACCTGCTGCTCGTCCAGCAGGGCGAGCA
>NW_005370318.1:3712062-3725338 GCF_000412655.1 Myotis brandtii
GGCGGCCGCGGCGTTGCCACTGGCGACCTTCATGATTCTGGCGTCGGGGTGAGCTAGGAGGCGGGAGCTGGGCGTGCAAGAGGAGACCTCCGCGCGGCAGAGACGGTTGTAGAATGCACGCTCCAAACCCCGCAGCCGGATCATTATAAAGACGCCGCGTCCCCTCCCCGAGGGGCGGGCCCAGACGTTCAAAAGCAGCCAATGAGAGGCCTGGAGGTGTGGCCTCGAGCGCCTCTGGGCCCCGCCTCCCGCTCTACTATTGTACCCTGGAGGGCGTGGAAAGGGGACCCCGAATCTCAAAAAGAGAGAGAGTGGGAAGGCACCGGACAGGGTGGCTACCTGGGAACCTCGGGGAGGAGGCAAGGAGGCTAAATCGATATTGCCGATAACAAAGAGATCAAGAATCCGTTTTCCCGGGTTCGTTTTCTCACCTCTCCAGCTCCATTTTACAGATGAGAGAAACTGAGGCCCGGATGAAGAAGCGCTGGCTCTGGGTCGCCTAGAGAGCCTGGGCTTCTGGATCCTGTTGGAAGACGACTTCTGGGACCCTGATCTCGCGAATGTTTGGTCCGAAATTAAAGCGGGCCCTCCTTTCACACTCTGAACTGGGGCTCGTCTCTCTTTCCCAATTGCCAGGGAGTGTTGTTAATGTCCTGGGACCAGGGGGACTTACCCAGGCCCCTCGGGGTGGGAGCACTTAATTTGGGAAAGTCTTCCCCTAGGACTGGGGGCTGGGCCTCTGGGACCTGAACTGGATAGATGGCTCCCAGAGTGGGGCTGCATCTCCTAATTCTACTCTGAATTTGCAGCCCCTTGCAAAAATTCCCTAAATCTGCATCAACTAGTGATTTTTAAATTTTTCTCCCTTTTTTCGGAGGTTTCCCCTCTAAAAAAGATTTCGGATCAGGTTCTCCCACAGCGCGGCAGCTGCAGAGCTCCAGTCCCCCTCTCCTCCCACCCTCCCCCCGCCGGGCTTCCCGGGCTGGTCTGTGTCAGCGTCTGAACAAGAGGCTCAGACCGTTAGACGCCAGGCCCGTGACGTCACCCATTCATAAAACCTGGACGGGCTGTCAGGCTGGCGCCGCGCGGGCGGTCGCCATGGAGACGGCAAACCCGGCTCCCCGCGCTACTCCGGGCCCCGCCAGTCACCTGCGGACCTCCGGCAGGAGGCCTGGGAATGTGCTCCTCACGGGCGCGGTCGCCGGGCAAGGGTCACCTTACCTCCCCGCCCCACACCTGGAATCTCCCCACCAGGCCCACAGCTTGGGCCGCTTGGGAGGTTTCCTCACCGCCTCCTCCCCATCTCCAGTTCCCCTTATTGCCTGGGGAAAGGGGCCCGAGTTCCGATTCCAGCTCTGCTGCTGGGTGAATTTAGTTGTGTCCCAAGCCCTCTGAGCCATACTATCTGCCCGGTTTGTTGATGATAATCACACAAGTGACGATTTATTGCGTTCTTACTTCCTGCCAGGCAGGCACTGTGTGAAGAGTTTGCCTGTATCATCTTCTGGAATCCTTGCTACAACTCCAAAGAGAGGAGCTGTTTGGTTTCTTTATACAAAGGAGGAAACTGAGGCTCAACAAGCCTCCCGGGAGCCACACTGTTGTAATGGCTGCATTGTTAATAACAAGGGCACTTCATTGTAATGCAGCCCCGTCCAGTCTGCCTCCAGAACCCTAGATGGACCAGAGCTGTGGAAACCGCATAGCCACCCGAAGCCACACCCGAAGCGTGAGGAGGCTAAAATTCTGCGCTCACACAGGAGGGGGTGATATTACCCGCCCCCCTACACACACACACACACACACACACACAACAATTAACTCACTGGGTGTCAGGTTTCCTTTTTCTACAGAAGTTTGCAGAAGGGGGTCAATAAACCAGCCCACTGCATCCACATGAGGAAAACAGGAAAACTGATCAGGGAGACTAGCTTCAAAGGAGAGACATCATCAATTAATTAGCTGGACTCCCCATCCTCTTATGACACCCCGCAAGCTCTCCAAACTCCCTAGGCTTGTTTTGCAATCCTCTAATGATTGGAGAGAACATTTTGCTGTGCAGAAGAATTGCTAAAGAATTGGAAGGACAATGACCAGCGGGAGAGGAAATTAGAATATTAATTTACTATTGAGTGATTATTAATTGACCTAGCAATTCTTTTTGCTGGTATCAATTCCAGACACACACACACACACACACACACACACACACACACACACGCACAAAGATGTCTGCTCAGCCCTGGCTGGTGCGGCTCAGTTGGTTGGGCATCATCTGTGCACCAGGAGGTTGCCGGTTGGATTCTGGGTCAAGGGCATGTGCCGGGGTTGTGGACTCGATCCCTGATAGGGCGTGTGCTGGAGGCAGCCGATCCATGTTGCACTCTCACATCCATGCTTTTCTCTCTCTCCCTTTCAGTGCCTCTCTCTCTAAAAATCAGTAAACTATTGTTTTTAAAAAAGAATGAGACATTCCTTTTAAAAAAATGTCTTCCCAAAGATGTTCGTTGAGGTGCTATTTACAAGAGGGGAAGTTAAAATAACCTAAATATCCAGCAAATAATATTGCGTGGTATTATATAAGGATGAATGGAACATCAGTGCTGTGGACTGGCCCTGCGGCAGGGGAAGTTTGGTTCTGAGAGATATCTAGATGCTGTTGGTAGAGGAAGCAAGAGTTAGACTGGGGGTTAAGGTAGGACCTCCTGTAAGAAAGCAAACATACTGTGCCTAAGTACATGTGTATCTGGAAATGAATTTAAAATGAGAGGAAATTATGCTGCAGAAAATTTCAAACACAATACTGTGTACTTTCTCTCAGATGAAGTTCTAAAACTCACAACTAATGTATGATGAAAGAAATCAGAATGGGGGCTGCCTCTGGGAGTGGAGCGTGGGAGTTGCCAGGCAAGGGGTGTGAGGGAACGTTCTGGAGTGATGGGAATGTTCCCTGTCATGCTGAGGTGTGCATTACACAGTGTAAGAGTTAGTCAAAACACATTGAATTATATATTTTTGTGCATTTCACTGTATTTAAATAGCACCTCAATAAAAAATATTAGAAAGAGAAAAAAAAAGGATAAATACCAAATTACTACTGTTACCACTGTGAAGAGGAGTGAGGGGAAGGAGAACAATGTGAAATTAGGATTTCACTTTTATCTTCACATAGGTATTTGATTTTTTCCCCCTTAAGCAGTCTTATTGAAGTACTAGAGGCCCAGTGCATGAAATTGTGCACTGGGTGGGGGAAGGGGCCCCCAGCCCGGCCTGCACCCTCTCGCAGTCGGACATCCCTCTTGCAATCTGGGACCACTGGCTCCTAACCGCTCGCCTGCCTGCCTGCCTGATTGGCCCTAACCGCTCACCCGCCTGCCTGATGGCCCCTAACTGCCTCTGCCTTGGCCCCTGCTGTGGCAGCTTTGTTGGGGATGACGTCTGAAGGGTCATTCGGCTCTCTGGTCTAATTAGCATATTACTTTTTTATTATTATAGATAATTGACATACACAAAGTGTATATATTTGAAGTGTATGACATCATAAGTTTCTCTCTCTCTTACTCATGAACTATTGCCACAATCAAGACAATTATTATATACTTAATCAACCCTAGAAGTTTTCTTTTGCCCTTCGTAATCCCTCCCCACTCTCCCACTCAGTGTCTAGGTAACTGGTTTCTGTTTTATTCTATAGTTTGCATGTTCTAGAATTTTATATAAATGAAGTACAGTATATATACACAGTATATACATACATAATGTATATACAGTGCTTACTCTTTATTGTAGCTTTGTCAGCCTACTTTTTTCTTAACGCAGAATAATTATTTTGAGATTCATTCATGTTCATTCATTTTTATTGCTTAGTAGTAGTGTGTGGATATACCACAATTTGCTTATCCATTTACATCTAGGTTGTTTGTAGTTTTTGGTTAGTACAAATAAAGCTGCTTTGAACAGTTGTATACATGTGTTTATATGAATCTGTGCTTTCAGTTCTGTTAGGCAAACAGTAGTGGAATGATTGGGTCACACAGTAGGTATTTACTTAATTTAATAAGAAACTATTCAAATGTTTTCCCAAGAGGTGTATCGGCAGTGTGGAGAGCCCAGGTCCCCCACGTCCTCTCTAACGGTTGATGTGGTCAGTTGTTTTCAGCAATTCTAATAGATGAGTGTAGTATCTCACTGTGGTTTTAATTTGTATTTTCTTTTTTAATTTTTAATTTTTATTTTTATTGACTTTTAGAGAGAGAGAGGAAGGGAGAGGGAGACAGAGTGAAACATCAATTGGCTGCCTCCTGCACGCCCCCTACTGGGGATTGGAGCCTGCAACCTGGGCATGTGCCCTGACTAGGAATTGATCTGGTAGCCTTTCTTTCTTTTCTTTCCTTTTTATCTTTAATTTCTTTATTGGTTAAGGTATTACAAATGTGTCCTCATCCCCCACATTAACCCCCAACTCCCCCCCATAAATTTAAATCTTTTAATACAAGTCCTTTAGTTGATCTCTTCCCCTTACCCCCACCCCCCCCTACTTTCCCTCTGGGGATTGATAGTCTGATCGCTGTTTCTCTGTCTATCTAGTAGCCTTTCAGTGCATGGGATGAAGCCCAGGCAATTGAGCCACACTGGCCATGGCTTTAATTTGTATTTTCCGAGTTACTAAAAATGTTGATCATCTTTGTATGTGCTTATATGTCATCCATATATCTTCTCTGGCAAAGTGTCATTCATTCTTTGCTCATTAAAAAATTAGTTTTAGATAATTGTAGATTCACATGAAGTCGTGAGAAATAATAGAGAAACCCCTTATATCCTTTACCCACTTTCCCTAATGGAAGCATCTTGCATAAATATAGTACAATATTACAAGAAGATTTCACATGAAATTCAGATTTCACCTGATTGACATGCTTCCCTTTGTATGTGTATTTAGTTCTCTGCAGTTTTATCATGTGTAGATTCCTGTGAGCACCACCAGAGTGAAGACACAGAACAGCTCCATCACAAGGATCCCTCGTGCTACCCTTTAATCTTTTGTCCAGTTCTGTTCACTTGGTTTTTGTCTTCTTATTATTGAGTTTTGAGAGTTCTTTATGTTTCGAATACAAATCCTTTATCAGATATATGAGTTACAAATATTTTCTCCAGTGTGTCTCATCTTTTAATCTCCTTACTTGCGTCTTTCGACGAGCAAAAGTTTTAGATTTTGATGAAGTCCAATTTATCAATTTTTAATATTATGAATCGTGCTTTTCTTGTCATATCTAAGAAATCTCTACCTAATCCAAGATCACAAAGATTTTCTCCTATATTTTCCAGAAGGTTTATAGCTTTAGGTTTTTATAGTTTTAGGTCTCTGATCCAATATACATAGGTATTTTTTGAATACATTTTTTAAACAGAAGTGTATTCGTGAAATATTTTGTGTAATAAAAAGCCAACTTTAAATGTTTAGTATATCTCACTCTGGCCTGACTGATGGTTGGGATGAGGTGGGAATGTCAAAGACACTTTGCAGACAAGTAGGAGAGAGGGTCAAGGAACAATTAGGACCCTCCCCGCTCAAATAACATTCATGTGCATCCACCTCCTGCCAGGTCCTGTGCTAACTACGTCAAGACTATATTATGGCCTGGCCAGTGTGGCTCAGTGGTTGAGCATCGATTTATGAACCAGAAGGTCCCGGTTCGACTCCAGGTCTGGGCATGTGCCTGGGTTGCAGGTTGGATCCCCAGTAGGGAGCATGCAGGAGGCAGCCGATCAATGATTCTCTCTCATCATTGATGTTTCTCTCTCTCCCTCTCTCTCTAATAATCAGTGGAAAAATATCCTTGGGTGAGGATTAACAACAAAAAAATAAAAATAATAAAAAATAAAAATACTTTATTTAAAAAAAGGATTCATTGAGATTAGGGTCCCAAAGCTCCTGTGATGGTCTTGAATGTAGTAGGTGCTCACTAAACAGTAGATAGGAATAGTGTCTGTTCAATTTCAGGCCAGGCCCCCAGAGCTCATGTGGTTTGCAGTTTTACTTCTGGGGTTTTTTAGCGAGCCATGTGAGATGAGCTTTCAGACCCCATGAAATTTTCCCTTCACGGTGTTCCCCTCAAACTTTCCAAGTGAAATAACGACACCCCCTATACACATACCCATCCTAGGTCTGTGGGGAAAAAATGGCTTCATTTCATTCCAGAAAATGTTCAGTACTTCCAGACATGATTTTTATCTCTTACATTTTTAAGGCCTGACAAAGAATTTAAACAAAGACTGTCTATTTATCTTGTTGCCAAATAGGCATTTTTCTGGCCCTCTCTCGGGTAGTGTGAATTGAGTGAGCATTTGCCTCTCAGTCCTACCACCCCTTTTTTGGTGGCCAGGAAGTTTGGAGGCCTCTTCATTTTTATTTTTTTAAATATATTTTTATTGATTTCAGAGAGAAAGGGAGAGGGAGAGAGAGATAGAAACATCAATGATGAGAGTCATTGATCAGCTGCCTCCTGCACGCCCCCTACTGGGGATCAAGCCCGCAACCCGGGCATGTGCCCTTGACCAGAATGGAACCTGGGACCCTTCAGTCTACAGGCTGATGCTCTATCCACTGAGCCAAACCGGCTAAGGCTGGAGGACTCTTTAAATGAACCTACATGGCCCTAAACCAGGATTCAAGCTAGTAGTCTCTCGGGAGGCCCTTTACACACACCTGGCACGGTCTGATTTTCACAGCTGCTCCCTGACGCTGGTAACAGCTGTATTATTTTTATAATGCACCATTCCACAGATGGGAATATGGGGGCCCAGAGAGAAAAAAGGACCAGCCCTTGACACCTTCCAATCCTGGCTCTATCATCGACAAGCTGTACCTCAGTTTCCTCATCTGTAACCTGGGGTTCATGTTCATTGTTCTCTGTGGAGTGGTTATGAGAGTAAAATAAGCGATGCCAAGAGGTAACGGCAGCACCTGGTGATGAATGGACATGTCTTTTCCTGATTTCTCTGTCACCACATCACCTTTTCGGCCTTCAAGATCTCTCCTCTGGCCTCCAGGGCTCAAGGCAAAGGCTCCCATTTTCTAAGGGCTCCCTCTGTATCAGGCAGAGCTCCAAGTATTAACCTACGACTGGTAGTAATAGGTATGTTCCTTTTACAGTTGAGGCCATTGAGGCCCAGAGAAGTGGAGTGACTTGCTTCCGGCACACAGCTGGGATGTGGCATTGAACCCAGGCGGTCTGTCTCCTGAGGCGGTGGCTGTGGGGCTGAAGGCTTGTGTGCATGCGTGTCTACACTGCCGAGCACATCCTCGTTGATGCGTGTTCATGTCCAGCATGTTCCCCACTGCCCCTCCCGGGAGTCTTGGCCTTGCAGGCTCCAGGGCGGGCCTGCCCTGTGCCACGTGACCCGTTCTGGCTGCTCTGGCCCTGGCCCGGCAGCTGCTCCCCAGATGTGCCCACAGCGCGGTCTTCCAGCCGCCAGGCCGGCGCCTCTGGGCTGGGACTGCCGGAGCTGCGGGGGAGAGACCTTTGGCTCTGGCTGTTCCCACCGCCCCCCCCCTTCCCTGCTCCTTGTAACAGGAGACCACAAGCACCCCCTCCACACTCTACCCCAGCACTCTGCGCTCAGCCAACACCGCCTCTCTGCCCATCACACTGAGAATAAAATCCAAACCCCTCCCCAGCCTGCAGCCTCTGTCCACCACCGCCAGCCACCTCTCCTGCCCGGCCTTTCTCTCCCCGGCCATGTGGTCTCCTTTCCTAAACTAGCTGGGTCCTACCTCAGGGCCTTTGCTGTTCCCTCTGCATTCATCCCCGATCTTTACAAGACTTCTCATTCTTCAAGTCTCAGGTCAAATGTCACCTCCTCAGAGCTCTTCTTAGAACCTCCTTTGGCTATTTATTCACTTTCTTTCACATTCCCCTGGTCTTAATTATTTATAGAATTTATTACCATCTGAAAAGATCTTTGTTTTCTTGGAGATTGTCCATCCTCCTCCATCCCCATGCCTGCCCCAGGCTCTAGGAGGGCAGGAACCATGGCTCCTTTGGCCACTGCTGTGTCCCCAGAGCTGAGCACAGGGCCTGGCCCAGAGAGGGTGAAGGACTTGCTCAAGTTCCCGGGGCATAGTACTTAAATGGAAGAGTATGTAGGGTCAGATCTGTTGAATTAACGAATTGTTACCGTATGGTCCTCAGTTTCCTTATGTGCAAAATGGGGACAAAATTTGACCTTAACCTACAGAGTTATGACACTTCAGGGCTTAGTACGAGGTAAGCACTCAGAAATGGCAGCAAAATAGATAGTTTGTGTCCTTCCAGGGGTCTCATTTCCTATCCCCCAGCCCAGCAGAAGGCTGTATATGGGCACTTGAGGGGTGTGGAGGCTTCAAACTCTCTGTCCTTAACCAGCTGTGAGACCTCTGCCAAGTCTCTTATCCATTCTGGACCTCAGTTTCCCCATCTGTAAAATGGGGATGGTCCCTGGCCCTCCATCTTAAGGGTTTTTTGATGGGCTCTTGGGTCATTCCAGGGAGTGTAGGGGGGTCCAGGCTTGGGTCCATCTTTTGCCTCTCATCCTGTTTTCCAAAGAAGGCCCAGAACAATGGACAGGGAGGCTGGAGCTCCCAGTCTGGGCCCCTCCTAGGGTTCCCTGAGAGAGAGGGTGTGGGGCCTTCCTGTGGCCTCAGCAAGGGCCACTGCTGCCCTGGGACTCGGGGGCCAAAGGGAAGGGCAGAGTAAGGGCCCAGGGGGCTCCCTTCTTAGGTCACTCAGCACAGGCCAAACCTGAAAGTACTACACACACACACACACACACACACACACACACACACACAAATACACACACCTATACAACCACACAGCATATACATGTAAACTGACAACTGATGCATCTGCCAGCAACACTTTAATACACACACCCAGCAAAGCAGCTGTCCAAATGCACAGCACAGCCATACACCATGACATACACCCACACACTGACACCCAGGTACACAACCCAGACCCAAACGTGCACAACCAACACAACAACCAAAATACAGAGACCAAGGAGGCAACACATCAAAACACCTAATTGTCTCTCCTAACAGAACCCCACTAAAGCTACAACAATAAACACAACACACAGATACACACACCCTACACTGCAATACACAGTTACTACACATAACACTTACACCCATATCAGTGCTGCTCACACCAAGATGCAGACACACGTGCCCACATCCTTAGAGAAAACAATCACATATGAACCAGCTTCCCCTATGCAACCACACCCACCTTCACCAGCTCTAAGGCTGCCTCCAACCGTCTCTCAAAGTCTTTTTACGTATAGACATCACTCCACAACACACACACAATTCAGAATCCCGTATAAGCTCCAAGGACCCACAGCTACTCAACCACACCCACCCAGACCCCAGGAACTCATGCCCAGAAATGCAGGCCTGAGCCCTGTCCAGGGCAGAGGGACGGGAGTTGGTCTGACTCTGGCAGCCCCAGAGGCTGATGCCACCAGCCCGGACATCCCAAATCAGGGCGCTCACAGGGCCCAACAGAGAGCACCCCCATGCTGCAAGTCCATGACATGGAAGGAGGGAGATGGGGCAAGAGGCCTCCTGAGGCTTCCATGGTTCCTCATGTGCCCCTGAGGCCCCCTCCCCTGCCTCCTGCCTGGTGCCCAATCCAGCCCTCCTTTGACTCACCTGCCTCCCTTGCACCTGGCTCCCCCTTCTGCCCTGGGGCCCGGAAAGGGGAACCAGCTGAGGGTGCATCTCTCAGGCCTGCCCAGCTCCCTGCCCAGGAGCTTGGAGCAGTCCCCACCCTCTTTGCTCACCCCAACCCTAAGTACTCTGTCACCAGGGGTGGCACCTCTAGCTGCACCCTTGCCTCAGGTCACAGGTGTGGCTGCACTCCTCAAATACTGTGACTCATGACAAACTCTTAAGTCTTTTAAAAAGTCTTATTTTTTTTTGCTGATGCAAACACAGGGCTGATCTAGTTAAAGGAAGTTGACAACTGAGAAACACTCAATGAAGAAAGGGGTCTCTTTCCTAGAAGTCAGGAGAGCGAGGTTTCTCAGAGAGCCAACGAGCCCCGGGTTCTCGTCCAGTCCCCGCTTCGGAGCCGTGCGAGTGTAATCACTTCATGTCCTCGTGTCTCAGTTTCCCCGTCTGTGAAAGCGGGGAATGGTATGAGTTCCCATCTCTGTGAGGACGAAACGAGTGAAGTCACATAAAGAGCTTAGAACAGTGCCCAGCAAAGTCAGTATTCAATAGACACTAATTATTACTATTCTTTTTAAAAAATAAATCTTTATTGTTCAGATTATTACAGTTGTTCCTCTTTTTTTGCCCCCATAGCTCCCCTTCACCCGGTTCCCAACCCACCCCATGCCCTTACCCACCCCCCACTATCCTCATCCATAGGTGTATGATTTTTGTCCAGTCTCTTCCCACACCCCCTTCCCCCCGAGAACTGCCAGTCCACTCCCTTTCTATGCCCCTGATTCTATTATATTCACCAGTTTATTCCGTTCATCAGATTTTTTATTCAATTGATTTTTAGATTCACTTGTTGATAGATATGTATTTGTTGTCACTTTGTTGTTCATACTTTTTTATCTTTACCTTTTTCTTCTTCTTCCTCTTCTTAAAGAATACCCTCCAGCATTTCATATAATACTGGTTTGGTGGTGATGAACTCCTTTAGCTTTTTCTTCAAACTGAAGGGCAAGAGAAGAGATTAGCCTTAGATAGGAGCGTGGACAGTTTACCCATAGTAACAGAGGACACAGCCTATGTGGACAGATGTGCATAGGGAGGTGCATAAAATAGAAACTCAAGATGTTCTCTGCAGAATGCTTTGATTTTCTTAGTAACAGACAAAGTAAGGTCATTACCTAAGGGTCATGGTGAAGAAGAAAAATGTATAAAGTTTAAAGAAAAAGGGAAAGTAATAAAATAATTGTCTAAGAGAGTAGAGGAGAGTAGACTAGAGAAATATGGTGTTACTGCTGAGCAGCATTGAAGGTTCCAAATAATGTCAGCCTGCAAGATATAGAGGAAATAATACTAATCTAGCTAAGGTAAGGGGAAGGAAAGGAGGGAGGGAGAAAGGGAGAAAGGAAGGGAGGGACGGAGGGAGAGAAGAATTACTATTTATAAACTACAAACTACTTCCATCTCTTTAGACTCCGGATCTTGTCCGAGGTCTCTTCACAGACTTTGTTGTCTCATAAATACATACCTATGATCATATTTCTTTTGCCTAAAGTATATTTTCTTCTCTCTTTTTGGAGTCAGAATTCTTTTTCATTCTCTGAAAATCATTGCATTTTTCCATCTTTTGTGACACCATTGTCCTTAGTATATACTTCTATTTCTGTATTTAACACCATGTGATATTTTTTTAAGTTAGTCTTTCTAATGAGCTATGTATTCCTTCAGGTCAAAGACTAGCTTAAGCATTTCTATATTCTGTCTAGGTAGTCAATAACTGTTTATACAGGGAACTGAATGGAAAATTTCCTACATTTAATGAGAGTATCAACACATTTTTTAATATTTTTTTCTAATAAGGAAAATTAAAACCTTATTAGAAAATTTTAACAATATTTTGCACAAAATTTTAACAATAGTTTTACATGAATTGTGTAATTATCTATAAGCATGATATGAAAAGCAGCATTGTATATTTTTTTTTAAATTAATAAATCTTTTATTGTTCAGATTATTACAGATGTTCCTCTTTTTTCCACCATATCTCCCCTCCACCAGGTTCCCATCCCACCCCATGCCCTTACCCGCCCCCCCCTGCACTGTCCTCATCCATAGGTGTAAGATTTTTGTCCGATCTCTTCCTGCACCCTCCACACCCCTTTCTCCTGAGGATTGTCAGTCCATTATTACTATTCTTATGGTGCCTGACTGTTCCACCTCTCCTAAAGGTAACCCCGTTAAATAATCGGATACATGCTCCACCACTGAATTACAGAACTTTAGAATCATTAAAGGCCAGCTACTCATCCCAGAAGCAATTAGTGCACCGCCACTTTGTACCAGGCACAGCAGTGACAGAACAAGAGGCCAAGGCAGCCATTCCCTGGAGACTGACTGCAGTGTGTGGGTTTGCTGTCATCCCAAGGGGGCACTTCTTTAGGAATTAGAGAGAGAAGCCCCTTATTCCGAGTAGATGCAATGCGCCTTCTAGGAACAGGCTCTGTAGCACCTTCGTGTTCCCCACAGCCTGCTCAGTGGCCCTGCAAACAAGGTTGTTGCCCAAGGAGTTCCCAGTCTCATAGGAAAGGCCATCACCCCCAGGTTCCCAGCGCTGTGGCAGAGGATTGTGAGAGGCAAGGTGTGGCCGGGAGAGGCCCTGTCAGCCAAGGGAGGGTAAGGAGGCCTTCCTGCAGGAGGAGGCGCTGTCCCAGCTGAGATGAAGCAGCGGTGAGGCGGGTGCTCCCGAGGCCCAGCGCTGCACATCTGGAATGCACGAAGGACACAGTTGCCACATCAAACTAAAAGAGCTTCAAAGTCTGCAAATATAAAACGCGGTGGGGCTGTGGGAAAACGCTCCTCCGCCGCCGGTGAGTGTGCAGACTGGTAGGATCACTTGGGAGCTCAGTGTGGCAACACCGAGTAACAGTGAACGCGGGCACACCTCTGACCAGCCATCCACTCCACGGTCACACCCTGCAAGTTCTGCGCCCAAGACGCCAGACGCGGCAAGAGCGCCGGAGCTGTGTCTGCGGCAGCAACCATCGAAAACCACCTGCTTGCCCAACAGCGGGACAGGGAAATAGAATGACAGGACGCACAGCCGTTATCAGGAATGAGCTAGACCTGGGTGCGCGCAAGAACAGGGAAAACACAGAATCCTTTTTTAAAGTGTAAATCTGAAAACACGCCAACGACGCTGATACATTGATGTGCAGTAAACGTGTAAGAAAACACGGGCTGGAAGGACACATGCCCAGGTTGGGGCGCACGAGGCAGCATTAGTCTTGGAGCAAAGGCCCGCTTCTCGGAAAAGTTTTCTTCTTCGGAGAAAGGCTGGGAGAGGGGCGACTACAGCAAACGGCCTGTGGATGTGAGGTCTGGGTGGTGCGAATATGGGATCAGGGATGCAAAACATTGTATTTTTAAAAATCATTTTCATGTCACAAAATAAAAAATTAGGTTAGCGACGAGAAAAGGCCATTTCCAGGCGAAAGAAATTAAAGGTCTGCGGCCGGAGATCAGGGTGCGCAGGGCCCCGCGGTGGCGGTGCTGGGGGCCAAG
>NW_005370318.1:3726184-3727773 GCF_000412655.1 Myotis brandtii
ATTCCACGCTCACAGCCGCCCGCCCCTGCGGGGGTACAGGTGCTCTCCCCACCGCTTCCCACTGAGGAACAGGGAGCGTGGGAGGCCCAATGACACGTGGGTGGTAAACACTATGGACAAAAAGCAGTCGGGAAAGGAGGGGATCGGGAAGGTGAGAGTGGGGGGTGGATTGTAATCTTTATTTTTTAAAACACATTTTTATTGATTTCAGAGAGGAAGGGAGAGAGAGATAGAAACATCAATGATGAGAGAATCATTGACCGGCTGCCTCCTGCACGCCCCACACTGGGGATTGAACCCACAGCCCAGGCATGTGCCCTGACTGGGAATTGAACCTGACCTCCTGCTTCATAGGGTCCAGGCTCAACCACTGAACCGCTGGCCTGGATTGTAATCTTAAGTGGGTTTGAGGGCAGGTCAGCAAAGGCCTCTCTGAGAAGGTGATGTTTCAGTAAAGAACTTGCTCTCTCACTTCCCTCAGCTACTGGGGGAAGAGGTCTTTAGGCAGAAGTGTGCCTGGTGTTAACAAAAATAAAGAAGTGTGCCTGGTGTGTTCAAGAGGCCAGCGTGCCTTTAGCTGGGTGAACAAGGAGTGGGGTGCTAGGGAGTGAGGTCAGGGCCATGTGGGGTGGGGGAAGGGTGTCACCAGGCCACAGCGAGGCCTTTGGCTTCTGGTCTGGGGGAGGCAGGAGCGGGGAGGGTTTTGAGCAGAGGAGACTCGGTGCCCTGAATCTCAAGGTCATTCTCCCCGCTGTATGCGACATGGCCCTGCCAGCGTGGGCCTCGTGTCTCTCTGTTTGCAGTTCACTTAGATCAGAGTTTCTTAACTTGGAGGCTCCCGGGTGGGTTTCAAATTTGGGTGATTTGATGCGTTTTTGGAGAGGGGGGTGGGAGAGGATCAACAGCGTCTAACATTGCCAGAGGGGCCTGGGAGGAACAGGGAATGTGTTCACAGCAGCCTTCTCCCTCTCCCTCATTAGAGTAACCAGTTAGAAACAACCTAAACGTTCACCAAAAGGAGAATGGCTAACTAAGCCAAATAAACCACATGGCCCTGGGAAAATCATGAGCTGGCACTTCCACTTTCAGAAATTTACACTAAAGGAACACTCACATGTGTGACATGATGCCGGCCGGGGAAAGCCCGTGTGTCCATCACTGGGGGACAGGTTGAATGAAGGCTGCTTTCTCCATATAACAGCATACACGCAGCCGTGAAAGAGAACAAGGAAGCTCCCTGTTACCCTGATCTGCTGAGGTCACCACGGTACATTGTTAAGTGGGGGAAAAGCAACACAAAACAAGTTGCAGAGGGGTATACACAGGCGGCCATCACTTGTGTTTAAAACAGAAGAAGCAGAAAAGAAAAAAGATCAAATACACCGTGGCTTGTATCTAAATAGAACACTGACCACCGGCTGCCTCCGAGGGGGACACGCGAAATGTCTGCACATTTTAAATTTTGTTTCATGCACACGATTTACCTATTCAAAAGTGAAATTAAATTGAAGCAAAAAGGAGAGAGGTCTGGACCCTTAAAAGTTTAAGGGAGAGTGCGATGCCCCTGGGCCCCCCCCCCCCCCACCACC
>NW_005370318.1:3728140-3730432 GCF_000412655.1 Myotis brandtii
CCCCCAGACCGTGTGATTTCAGGAGTGGAAGATGCTCCCCTGGGTCCCTGATGGGGCCTGAGGACTGCTCACATCATTGCCACCTGGGAGAGGGACCGGGCTTGCAGGTGTGAGCACCTGTCACTGGGCGGGGAGCTCAGAGACAAGAGCATTTATAGAATTTACTTTTTTCCTTTTTAACAGCTTTGAGATTCTTATTATATTGAGATAGAATTCATATATCATACAATCCACCCATTTAAATATAACATTCACCCAAACAATGAGTTGTGCAATCATTACCACAATTTTCAACAGCCCCCCCCCCTCAAAAAAAGCCCACACCCATTAGTAGTCTCTATAGACTTCCCTATTCTGGACATTTCATATTAGTGGAATCGTATAAAATATAGTATTTTGTGACTGGCTTCTTTCAGGTCACATAATGTGTTCAAGGTGTTTCTAAAACATACTTGTTGCCCTAACCAGTTTGGCTCAGTGGATAGAGCGTCGGCCTGCGGACTCAAGGGTCCCAGGTTCAATTCCGGTCAAGGGCATGTACCTTGGTTGCGGGCACATCCCCAGTGGGGAGTGTGCAGGAGGCAGCTGATCGATGTTTCTAACTCTCTATCCCTCTCCCTTCCTCTCTGTAAAAGATCAATAAAATATATTTAAAAAAAATAAATAAATAAAACATACTTGTTAAATGCCCAGGACCCCAGCAAGCTGTAGTAGGGGTTACCTCTGGGGGAGAGGTGTGGGATCAGGTAGAGGATTCAGATGGAAGATGGACCCTCCCCTTTTTGTTGTATGTACCTGTAGGATTTGCTTTTTTGTAAAAAGATATTCCTTGTATTAAAGCTGTGTAAAATGACAACGCATATTCATCACAGAGCATTTGGAAACACAGAAGGGCTCTAAACAAAATTTAAATACTCCTTAA
This sequence comes from Myotis brandtii, assembly GCF_000412655.1. NCBI lineage: Eukaryota > Metazoa > Chordata > Mammalia > Chiroptera > Vespertilionidae > Myotis > Myotis brandtii. The sequence goes on from NW_005370318.1 coordinate 3,729,063, forward strand.
TTGTATCCCTACACCCATAAATGCATAGAGAAAGCCTCCATTTAAATATTTAAGGTGGGGGCTGGATTTGCACCAGGTGCAGGAGACGAAACTCATACACTGGGGAGCAGCAGTGGTGGGTGGGGGAGCCTGTGATTTCCATGATTCCACTTAAAGAAGCAACGATCTGCCCAGCCTGTGTTGCTCAGTGGTTGAGCGTCGAACCTTGCACCTAGAGAGCAGGTTCGATTTCCGCTCAAGGAACATGCCCGGCTTTCGGGCTTGATCCCCAGTAGGGGGCAGTGCAGGAGGCAGCGATTGATGTTTCTATCTCTCTCTCCCTCTCCTTTTCTCTCTCTCCCTCTCCCTTCCTCTCTCTGAAATCAGTAAAAATATATATTTTTAAAAATAAAGAAGCAATGATCCGTTTTTCTGTTACCTGCGGTGAATGCCTCCCTCTGCCTCTTCCCCAGCCTCTGTGACCTATCACCGGTGGAATTATGTCTTATTAGGGGAGCATTTTGGTTCCTGGAGGGTATAAACCAGTGATGGCAAACCTTTTGAGCTCGGTGTGTCAGCATTTTGAAAAGCCCTAACTTAACTCTGGTGCCGTGTCACATATAGAAATTTTTTGATATTTGCAACCATAGTAAGACAAAGATTTATATTTTTGATATTTCTTTTACATATATAAATGCCATTTAACAAAGAAAAATCAACCAAAAAAAATGAGTTCGCGTGTCACCTCTGACACGCGTGTCATAGGTTCGCCATCACTGGTATAAACCAATAGGAAAACAATTCCAGCATCACTCAGTTAAAGAGCATGTGGTAAAAGTTTGAAGTCAGCCAGGCACAAGTCCTGGCAAACAGTCGGTGCCTTGGGCCTCCGTGTCCCCTCCGGCAAATGGGGTCCTAGCAGCGCCACCCTCAGGGTGTGGTGGGGACGCACTGTGACGATGATGCAACGTGCTGCACCCTATCCGGTCCAGCATGCAGCAGTGGTGATGACTGACAGCTTATCCTTGATCTCACTCCCCAGGTGTCCGCAGTGCCAAGTTCCCTGTGGCATTCTCCCAGCCACACTGTGACTCAGGACTATCACCTCCATCCCGCAGATGAGGAAACGGAGGGTGCAGACTGCTGAGGACGGCCGGGGAGTCCAGGACAAGGCGCTCTAACCGCCTGACTCCCAGGATCGGGGTGCAAGTGGGGCTGGGGCCTGGGAGGAAGGAGCTCTTCTCCACCCTCCCTCCCTTCCCTGGGAAAATCCAACAGGTGGTGGGGCCGAGGCTCTGGGGGCCATTGTGCGCCGGCCTGGGAGGGTCGAGGGCCCAGTGTGTGTCTGGGAGAAGATGGATGCCTTCATTACCATGTGAATCCTGGGAAAC
>NW_005370318.1:3730467-3735192 GCF_000412655.1 Myotis brandtii
GGCTGCGGGGGCGGGGGGCTCCGTGTTCTCAGGCCTGGACCACACAGCGGCTGGGATGGGGGTCCCGTGGAATCCCGAGGGACCCATTAAAAAAACACAGATAATGGGATTTTCCCTCTTGTTTAATTTCTTATTTTAGTTCATCTCCATCCTGTGGGGCTCAAAAGAGACACAGATTGAAAACAAAAAGACTTTTTTTTTTTTAAAGGAAGAAAAACCCTTTTTTCCCCTCTCAGTTGCAACTTTCCCACCGATGGCTCTGAACATTTGGGCCTGAATAGTTAAAGTCCCAGCTTTTCCCAGCCTGCACACATCTCCGTGGGGCCGTTCCCAGCGCTATTTACTGAATGGCTTTTTCATTCATGTAAAATATGTCCCAGGTAAATCCAGGGTGATTAGCAAATAGTTGCTGAAGTTGTTGAGCAAGTTGGGGGAAAACAGGTTTTAGACTTAAAACACAAAGGTGTTATCAATTTAGCGGAGGAGAAAGGACTGGCCAGTGTTTACAAAGGAGGCAGGCGGCAGAAAGAGAATAAGAGTAAATTGAGTGACAACAATAACCAGTAACTCGGTCCCCCCATTTTACAGATGAGAAACTGAGGCTTTAAGTTCGATGGCTAAGGCCACACAGAGAGAGGATGGCCGCGTTATAACTTCAAACCCTGTTTCTCTAACTCTGTGCTCTACCTGGAGTTTCTCCATGAAGCCAGAGAGCAGAGATGCAGGGAGACCCACGGAGACCCCGAGACTGGGGAGTGACCCAGGCAGAGGGGAGGATGGACCACAGAACGAGACCTGGGACACAGCCTCACACACACATACACGTGGGCAGAAAGTCGAACAGCACACATTCACCAGCTCGTATAAGCAAAGCCTTTCCAAAAACCCTTTCCAAACGCACACACCACCACGCCAGAGCTCCCTCTCACACACACGCCAGTGCAGGCACTAGCTCACAAATGTTCTCACAAACACACACTCTTAACATATCAAGACAGATTCAGACCGTGAGCACACGTTCACAAACAGCCTGGGAGAAACGCACTGACAACACGCTCCCACATAAGATTTCAAGACTCTCACACCTACCCATACCCTTGCACTTACACATTCTCACCAGAACACACACTCTCTCACACACTCATAACTGCACAGAGAGCCTCTCAGGCAGAAAGGACCCAGGTCAAGCAGAAAGAGGCTGGGCCCCGCCCAGCAACTCCACACCTTGGCAGCTGGCTTTCCAACGGAGGCCCTGGGTTTTCTCTACCATCTGTGACACGTGTGTCCAAGTGCGCTCAGCTCCCCTCCCCCACTTCAGGGCCCCAGCTGGACCCCCAAGTGGCCTGAGAGCAGGTGGGCAGCCAGCTCTTAGCAGCCATGTGGGGCAGGGGTGGGTGTGTGCCTGCCGGGGACAGGCACGTGGGGGCCTGGAATGCGGCACCAATGGCCTCCGTCTTATCTGGGTCTTCTCCCCCACCCCCTCAGGGCTGGCACCAGGCAGGCACAGGGTTCAGCCATTCACAGCTTTGAGGAGGGCAGGGCAAAGAGGGGAGGCGGGAAAGGCCCTGGGCAGACCCTGGCGGGCCTCATCCGCCGCCGCAGCCGCGCAGAGGTCTGCCTTCTCATGCAGATTCCTGTTGGGTGAACTTTAAAATGACAGAACTTGGCTGCTCTCTGGCTGTTACAGGAGATGACAACTGACCAAAATGGGAAGCGGAAGGTTGTTGACTGTGAAAGCAAAATCGATATAAAAATAATATGCACCATAGATGTGATTTGCATTAAAAAATACATGGTTGGTATAAAAAAAATCTGAAATCTACGTAAAATTGTTAACAGCAGTAATCTCTGGGTGGCAGGAATTTGCTATTTTATTTCCCTCCCCCCCCCCTTTTTAAACACATATTCTAATTTTCTACAAGGCACAGATGTAGTTCCTGGATAATAAAAAGTTTTTATAGCCCTGGCAAGGTGGTTGGTTGGTTGGAACATCGTCCTGTGCCCCAAAAGTTGTGGGGTCCATTCCCAGGCGGGGCACATATCTAGGATCCTTTGGGAGGCAACAGATTCTCTCTCTCTATCTCTCTCTGTGCCCACCCCCCACCCTTCCTCTCTCTCTAAAATCAATAAAAACATATCCTCAGGCGAGGATTTAAAAATTAAAAAAATTAAAGTTTTTATAAATGAATATTTCATGACATGAAAAATGACAAAGGGGGTGGTGGCCTCATGTGAGCCCAGAGCTTGGGAAGGCTCTTGACTGCTGTGTGGATCTCTGTGTCTTTATTCCTCCATCTGGATAATGGAGACTCATCTGGGGAGTGATGTGAGTACTAAGGATGAAATGCATGTAAACACCGGGACCAGTGCTTGGCACATGGTGAATGCTCAATAATGGTGGCTGCTGTTCTTCGCTGTACAGATTGGACACCTCCCGCGTCCCTGCAGGGATGGGTGTGCACGTGTGCAGTTCACATTCACATGGGTCTGCGTTTGCGCATGGGTGCCTCACGCACACTGACGTCTGCATGTTGCATGAGGCAGATTGCACTTGCGTGGGGGCATCAGGCACAAATGTGTGCAAACAGGATCACGGGCACGTGGCTCTGAGACCAACATTCTGGGTGGGGGCAATCCGGCTCTGTTTTCTACCCAGCACTCTCATCTCCCTGGTTCTCTTCAGTTCACAGCTGCTGGGAATTTAGGCTTCTTCCTGGCACCTGAGCAGACCCAGGGACGTTGAGGGATCATAGGACATTTTAAAGGTTGTCAGTGGTATGGGTTAAACAACCTCCAAAGAAGAGGAAATCAGTTAGTAGAATTGGGGCGCCTGGGTTTGTGGCCCTGTCATGCTGCTGAGGGACGCCTGGGCCCATGCTCTCCAGCTCTCCACCCCCATGGCCCTTGCCCTTTTATCACTCAGAGCATCACCATCAGTGGCCTGGAGCCCCATCCCTGCTTCCTGGTCTTCTCCATTTCTCTTTCCTTTTTGAAAAAACAGGAAAAAAGTTTTTACTGATTTTAGAGAGAGAAAGGGAGAGGGAGAGAGAGAGACATTGATCAGTTGCTTCCCACATGCACCCTGACAGGGACCAAGCTTGCAACCTGGGCATTTGACCAGGAATCAAACCAGTGAGCTTTTGGTGCACGGGATGACACGCAACCAGCTGAGCCACACTGGCCAGGCTGGTCCTTTCCATTTCTAATGCTTAGAAAGGACTGGTCAGAATCCTTCCTTGGCTCCCCGCTGCCTCCAGGATAAAACCTGAGTTCCTTGCTTTGCCTTGTGGGGTCTGCTCACCTTTCCCCATCTCTTACTCTTCTTCACTCTGCTGGTCTTTCCCCTCTGCTCAGACTGGGATCCCCTCCTGGCAGCAATGAAGAGTAAATGATGAACCCTAGCTCGTTTGGCTCAGTGGATAGAGCATCAGCCTGCGGACTGAAGGGTTCTGGGTTTTATTCCGATCAAGGGCACATGCCTGGGTTGCAGGCTCAATCCCCAGTAGGGGGCATGCAGGAGGCAGCCAATCAATTATTCTCTCTCATCATTGATGATTCTATCGCTCTCTCCCTCTCCCTTCCTCTCTGAAATCAATAAAAATATATTAAAAACAAAAAGTAAATGAGAGAGATGAACTTCTCCTCACTCCTCTTTATTTTTAAAATATATTTTATTGATTTTTTACAGAGAGGAAGAGAGAGGGATAGAGAGTTAGAAACATCGATAAGAGAGAAACATCGATCAGCTGCCTCCTGCACACCTCCTACTGGGGATGTGCCCGCAACCAAGGTACATGCCCTTGACCGGAATCGAACCTGGGGACCTTTCAGTCCACAGGCCGATGCTCTATCCACTGAGCCAAACTGGCCAGGGCTCCTCATTCCTCTTTATATTTGATTTGGAGTCTAGCAACTTTGCATTCAGATCTCATCTTTGCCATTTCAAGCTCTTTGTGACACTGGGCAGGTTTCAGCCCCTCTGAGTTTTACTAGTAGATAGATGCCTCCTTTGCTAGATGGAGATACGTTAATATTTCTTTTTGCTAGAGGTGGATTCATTTTTATTTTCAATTGTATTTGTTTTTAAAAAAATATGTTCACTTGGCTCAGAACTTTAATGATATAAAATATACTAAAGATTACACATACAGCAAAAATTTCTTCCCAAGACACCCAGTTCCTTTGAATCTTTCTTGGCCTCGCAGCTTTTACACATCTTGTACACGCTTCCATAAGCGTCATCTGTCGAGGGCCTACACTATTTGTGCTCACAGCCACCCGGCAGGTCGATGCGGAAACCGAGGCTCAGAGACCGGCAGCCACTTGCCCGAAGTCACACACTGGGAAGCAGTAGACCCAAGACAACGTGAGCGTGTCCACTTATGAAGTGCCTACTGTGTGCCAGGTCCCCAGGACTGTCCCAGCCCTGGGACATTCAACAAATCATTCAGCTGATGAGTGCCCTCATCTTTTGGGCGCTCTGCTGGGTGCTGGAGACGGCTCATCGCGGGAGCCGTTTTCCGGGTAAGAAAACCAACACACAGAGGGGAAAACCGCTCTGAAGTCCCAGAACGGTAACCAGCCCCGTTTTCCCGGTGGGAAACTGGGGCACAGAGAGGGAGGGGGCAGGCCAGGAAACCCAGGGGGAGAGGCAGAGCCAGACTGCAAAGCTCAGACGGCTACCCTGTCGGTCTCTGCGAGCGGCCGTGGCCCCTCCCCCGAGGG
>NW_005370318.1:3735364-3736468 GCF_000412655.1 Myotis brandtii
CAGCCGCTCCCGCCCTCCTCGGCCTCCGCCTCCCACCGCCCAGCCTGGAACCGTGGAGCGAATCCGAGCTCTGGGGGAGCGGGTGCCCACGCCGTGTGCGACCCCGGCCAAGTCTGCCCCCTTTTGGGGGAACTCAGTTTTCTCATTTGTGCAAGGGCAGCTCGACTCTGACTTCCTGGACTCTGGCCTGGCCCCGCAGGGACCCCAAACAGGACTGTGGGAGCCGGGGCAGCTTTTCTGTCCTAGGGGTTGACATTATCCATTTATTCACCCACGTCAAGTCTGTCTCCCCATCACCACTCCGCCCGGCAGCACTGGCGGGGCGCCGGCCCCGTGCTCCCTGCTGCCCAGCGCACACTGGTGCCGACAGCTCCAGGCTGCACCTCCCCAAGGTGGACCTGCTGGGAGGGACGCTCTCCTCCATTACTCGGCCGAGGGAACAGGACCCAGTAGGCAGGCCCTTCCGGTCCCATCGTGCAGCCAGCCCTTCTGTCAGACTCGGACTTTCTTCTCCCAGGTGCCCCCAGGAAATGGAACCCAGCGCCCAGCATCCTGTCAAACAGCACCGCTGGCGAACATCAGTCTGGTGCCTCGGTTCCCATCCCCCCTGGGCGCTCAGTGTCTCTGCTTCAGTCTCCGTCTCCGTGACCACGATGGCACCTGCCTCCCAGGGTCGCAACAATAACATTTCTGAAACACACAGCACGATGCTGGACACGGGGTGAACGCAACAGAGAAGCGGGTCTCCCCCGCGGACTCCTCCCATCACTGCTGTTAACGGAGACGGAGGCCACGGAGAGGGAGACCCAACAAACCTGGCAGAACGCGGGGTTTCGGAGCCATTTCCCAAGAACCGCCCCCACCCTGGGGTGAGGCGGGAGCCAGGCCTGCCCAGGGCCCCGCCCAGACACCCGCCCCTGCTGCTCGGCGTGCAGGCCCACCCCGTGCCCAGCCTGGTGCCATTTTTCCACGGGACTCTGGCGGTGGCAGCTCACATCTGGAGTCTAGACTCGGAGGCTCTGCGGGCCGGGCCTACCGCCCAGGCTGGGCCACCGCTGCCCGCTGTTTGCTCAGCTGAAGCTGGTTAATTGGAATTAGAGTGGC
>NW_005370318.1:3736843-3776825 GCF_000412655.1 Myotis brandtii
TGCCACCTCAGCCTCCGCCGGGGGCCGGCGGTGACTCAATGAGGCCTTTGTGGGCCCCGGGCCGCAGAGCCAACCGCACTGTGTGCCTGGGCTGCCTGCCCCAAATGCCGCCCTCAGAGGGGCCTTGTTCCAGGACCACACGGCCTTCCCTCCGGAGGCCGCTGGAGTCGGGAGAGGTCCGAGAAGCCCCTGAAAGGGACCCCCCCGCCAGGACAAGCCCCTGAGATTTCCTCCCCTGGCTTTTCTTTCCACAGAATCCTAGGCCCAGAGACGCTGGGTAGATGGCTCAGAGGTGCCCAGCACCAGCCACAGTGACCAGGCCCAGGAGGGAGGAGCTGCACTGCCCTTAGGAGCTTTGGAGACCGAGTCTGTCCAGTGGGCACCCCTCTCATCTCAGGTTCGCAGTGACCCCACTCCAGGCAGGCGGATGAGGCCACGGGGTTTCCTGCAGGCCATGGAAGACCTGTTCCTGGGAGCTGCAGCTCTTGGGCCTAGATGCCCTCTCAGGCACTGGCCCAGTCCCTCCCTGTGTTTCTCTAATGGCTCTGGCCCTTGTGTTGTGACCAGCACTGCTGTGGGAAAGTAGGTCGCTCGAGATTCGGGATCCTTCTGGCTCTGCAGGAGTCATTTTGGGAAGAACCCCAGGCACGACAGCGCTGGGGCCTTGATCTCCAGGACGTAAGAGTCAGGTGCTCTCCAGATGAAGCCATGTCCACACTGGGACCAGGGACGCTGGTTCTTGCCTGGCCGGCATGGCTCAGTGGTTGAGCGTCAACCTATGAACCAGGAAGTCATGGTTTGATTCCTGGTCGGGGCACATGCCCAGGTTGTGGGCTCGACCTCCAGTGTGTGGCGTACAGGAGGCAGCCAATCAATGATTCTCTTTCATCACTGATGTTTCTATCTCTCTCTCCCTCTCCCTTCCTCTCTGAAATCAATAAAAATATATTTAAAAAGAATTAAAAAAACAACTCTTCCCTGGGGACCATGAGGCCCTGCCCATTTCCCCACTTTACAGATACTGGTTCCTTTGCTGAGTGAGGTCAGCCTTGGCGTACAGGAGGCAGCCAATCAATGATTCTCTTTCATCACTGATGTTTCTATCTCTCTCTCCCTCTCCCTTCCTCTCTGAAATCAATAAAAATATATTTAAAAAGAATTAAAAAAACAACTCTTCCCTGGGGACCATGAGGCCCTGCCCATTTCCCCACTTTACAGATACTGGTTCCTTTGCTGAGTGAGGTCAGCCTTTTGGTACCAACCCTCCATTTCCCTTGATGGGCTGGGTGGTAGTGACACATCCAGCACCTGTCTATCCTGCTTGCTGCCCCCTAGTGTGAGGACAGTCGTGAGGAAAACTGGATGGCTAGTGGGAAGGAGGGCTCGTGGGCCCCCTCTGCTGGCCACATGGCATCCTTGGGGTTCGGAGCCAGGACTGGGTAGGCATCCGGGATGGGACAGAGGGGCCCAGAGGGCGCCCCCCAAGTTGCGTCAGTCCAATCCCCAAGAAGGGGCTTACAGGTCAGTTTCTGGGTGGGAGAGTGAGAGCTAGTAGACCCACTGTAAGATGCTAGGAGCGCAGGGGTCTGCGTGGGCAACGGGATGAGTTTTTAATGTGAGGCAGTCAGTTCACGATACAAAAATCTAAAAATCAGACCCATTTTCCCACCTGGCACCTGGGGCAGAGGGGACCTGGGGGCTTCCTTTGCCTGCAGGTGATAGGGAGGGGCAGAGGAAGGCCAGAGGAGGGGAAGGGGGAACCAGGCCACAGAGGCATCACTGCAGGGTCCTGCTGCCCCGCCCTCCTTGGAGCTGCCAGGCCTCGGGCACCCTCTGGCTGTGCGCGCCTGCGCTGGTCCATCCCCGCCTGCCTGGTCCAGCCCTCGGAGGGTCAGGCACCAGCACATCATTTCTCCTTCTTCTCCAGCCCCTCTGATGCTGACGCCTCTGCTCCCTCTTTGGATTCTGTCACAGCTGCTGGATCCTTAGGATTTGACTCTTCATAACTGACAAAAAGCAAAACAATTAAAAAGAACACATTTAGAGGTGAGAGAGAGAAGAATCCTTGTGCCCCGCCAGCCCACCAAAACCCGGGGCTCACGAGGAATGCCAGCCCTCTCTCCACTGCCCAGCCTCCTCCAGTGCTTGGCCCGCCCGCTCTGTGCCCTTCCCAGACAGGCGGCTCTGCTTTCCAGTGCCCAGTGGTGCCAAGAGGTGGCAAGGGCAGTGGCAAATGGAGGAGTGGTTGGGCTTTTGTGAACCAACTTTAAGCTTCTTGAACCTTCTGCTGGAGACAGTGGGGAAACAAAGGGGCAGCCAGGATGCGGCTCTGGGAGATGGCTGACTCCCAGGCCACATGGCAGAAGTCAAAGAACTCAGCCCCAGGGGTGCGGGCGGGCAGAGGGCTGCTCTACTGGCAAGTGGCAAGGCGCCACTCTCGAAGGCGGATACCCTGGCTTAACTCTTACTATGGGCTCCACTTATTGAGCAACTGAGTTCATGCCAAGGACAATGCCCACATTTCCTCACTAGATCATCCCCTGAGGCAGGAATATGCCCACTTACAGATGAAGAAAGAGGCTTTGAAAGGAGAAAGTGACTTGCCCAAGATTCTGCACAGCGAGTAGTAACAGTATCTACTACTGTACGACGGAGGTGTTGACACCCACTCTCTCCAGAGCCCCGCGTTCGCGGTGAGGACACCGAGGTTCGGGCTGCCCGGTCCCTGGCCCCACAGCCTGATGGCTGTGGAGGAGCAGCCTCCTGCCCCTGGCAATGCTCCCTACCCCACTCACTGGGGCTGGGGTGTCTGCCCTACCTTGGGCCCTGGGGCAGTGGGGGGAAGCGGGCAGGTGGGCACCCGCTGGGCATTACATGGCGCTGGGATTCTGCGGGCGCCGGCGGTGAGGGCCAGCTAGCTTCTGCTGCATGGAGTCGGCCAGACTGGCTGGGGAGCCCGAGATCGTGGGGAAGTGGGTGAGCCTCGGGGTATGAGGCAGGATTTCCGCTGAGGACTCGTAGCTGTGTGAGAGACAGACAGACAGAAAAGAGAGATGGCGAGGAAAAGACTAGAGGAGGACAGAGCCTTCTCTTCCCAGGAGCAGCGGGCAGAACTGTGTCTTTCTTTTTACCTCTCTCTGCACGTTCAGCTTCTCTGGACAGAAGCCGCTATTACTTGGAGAATAAAAAGGAAAAGATGCACTGAGACAAGGGGGTACTAGACGTCTACGGGCTGCTGGGAACATTTCTCAGATTTGCTGCTGGGTGAAAAATCAAGATGCAGGTGCTCCGAGAATGCCACCATCTGTGCAGGAACACGTACCCGTACTTGCTCTAAGGTGCAAGGGTGTCTGAGTGTAGACACACTGCGACAGAGCTGGCCTGTGGGGTGTCTGGGACATTGAGGGTGTTGTCCCTCTCAGTTAGGGAATTTTGTTACCTATTGGAAAGTAAATCAATGAATGAAAAAAAGGGGGCATAACAATAAAGGGAAAAGTAAAACAAAGGATAAGGTGGAGAATTAGGGAGAGAGCTGGACAGAAAGTGAAGAGAGAGACCACCTATTTTTCCACCTCAATCTAAGAACCTCCTGAGGGGTGGGGCTGGGGAGGGAGGGCTGGATGCCCCTGTGCGGAACATTTAGGGAAACCAAGTCCAATGAGTGAAGGGGCCCCCTCTGTTCTAGCTGGGGGTGCTCAGAGCTTGACTCCATGCGGGTACAATAGGACGGGGACCGGAGAGGTGACCCAAGGGGTGGGTGGGGGCTGAGATTGGACAAGAGCCAGAGGAGGAGGGCAGGTGTTCAGCTCAGAGGTGAGGTCCCACCTCTGCCCGCAAAGCGCCCCGATCTGTTCCCAAGTTCACCTGCAGTCTTGTCTCAAGAGTCCATAGACTTTACCAGAACAAGAGATAAGAGCAGGCAGGCTGGAGCCTGGGGCTTCTAGGCAGGGCAGGTACGGGGGAGGGGTGAGTCACAGGCTCCCTTGGAGGCAGCCAGGTGCACAGAAGGCCCTGGCAGGCGCTCGAGGGACAACGTAGAGGCTGGCAGGTGAAGCTGGGTGGAAGGCCCGAGTGGGCAGCTTCGATCGCAGCTGGCAGCTATTTCTGGGTCCCTGGCAGGCGGGGTCAGTGGTGCTGAGGAGCAGACACCTGTTGGAGTCACGCAGGCCTGGGGGTGTGGGTGGGACTGTGCATGGGCGTGGCTGGTGTGCAGATGTGACTGAGACAGAGAACCCAGCTAGCTGGGGGTGACAGCTACAGGGGCGGCTGAACGGGGACTGACACTTGACTTCTAACCGGGGGTACTTGCCACCACACGGGAGCCTCCCTCATACTCCTGTGTGATGACCGAGGCCAGGGGAGGGGAAGGACATGCCTGGAGTCACACGGTGGCACAGCACAGGTGGCATGGCACAGTCCGTGGGAACTCAGGACTCCCGACAGTGAGGCAGCCTGGGGGGGAAATTCTACCCCAGCCAGTCCCTTCTCACGAGCAGCTGGCCTTTGGCTGTGGGAGCTGTCTGGAGAGGCCCGAGGCCTTGCCCTCTCCTGGCTCCGGCCCACAGAAAGGCTCTTGCGGTGCCCACAGGCCAGGCACCCACCTGCTGGTGGAAAGGGCGAGGGGTGGGGCTGGTGGTGGGAACAATGTTCCCCTGGAGACGTGTACAAACAGCTCCACTGGCTGCCTGCAGGTGCACCTGTGCAAACGTCTGCTCCCTGCCCCTTACCTGAACATCTCTGTCACTTCTCCCTTAGCCAGTGCCACCAGGACGGGGAAGCCGATGCAGGCGGGGACCAAGTACAGGAGGGCAGGCTGCAAGAGGATACAGGCTGTGAGGCGATGCTGGGCAGGATACTTCTCAGGGCCACGCACCCTTTCCTTGGCATGACAGGGACAGCTACTGCCCAGGTTCACAGAGCCAGTCAGTGTCTGGGCCTGAATCTGGGCTCCTGACTCCTGGACTGGGGCTGCTCCTCCCTAGGAGGGAAGGCAAGAAACCCAAAGAAACTCAAGTATGCAGGGCTCTAAGGGTGCCCCGGAGTCTGGCTGACAGCATCCCAATCACCTAGGACTTTAGGTTCAAACATGTAACCTCTTGGTTGGTCCTATTTCCAGAGACCCTCCTTCCCTAGGTTTAATTAATTAAATATTTAATTAATATAATTAAACAATCAAATAGTATATTTAATATGTATAATTAGCCCTAACCGGTTTGGCTCAGTGGATAGAGCGTCGGCCTGTGGACCGAAAAGTCCCAGGTTCGATTCCGGTCAAGGGCATGTACCTTGGTTGCGGGCACATCCCCAGTAGGGGGTGTGCAGGAGGCAGCTGATTGCTGTTTCTCTCTCATCGATGTTTCTAACTCTCTATTCCTCTCCCTTTCTCTCTGTAAAAAATCAATAAAATATATTTTAAAAAATGTATAATTAAATCCTCACTTGAGGATATGTTTTTATTGATTTTAGAGAGAGAGGAAAGGAGAGGGAGAGAAAGAAAGATCGATGTGAGAGAGAGACATTGCTTGGTTGCTTCCCGGATGCACCCTGACTAGGAATCGAACCCGCAACCCTTTGGTGCAGGGACACTGTCCCAACCACCTGAGCCACTGGCCAGGGCCTAGGAGTTTGCATTTTGGGCACATGCTCCAGGAGACGCTGCTTCAGTAACAAGATGATGATGGTGACACAGCTGCTGTGGGTGAGCACTTGCTGTGGCCCGTACTGAGGTCACCCAGGCGGTCACTGGCTCTGCCAGGATTCACACCCCAGTGGTCTGGGCCTGAAGCCTGTGCTGAGACTCCAGGTGAACCTGGGTTTGGAAGATGGCAATTATTCTAAGAGCCCTTGTTCATGGAACACCTACTGTGCACACTGAACTCAAGCCTCCCAGCCCATCTCCTCATCCCCTGTGAGTGTCCTCCTGGGCATAGAAGGCTGATGCTTTGGGAGGAGAGGGGGGACAGTCGAGGCCTCAGAGGTCTAAATAGTAAACGGGGATTGAGTATTGGGCATCCTCGACTCTAAAGCCATTCCCCTGCAGCATCTGAAAGTTGGATGTCATCTTACTGTTCAACTCCCCATGGCCCGCTATGCTCCCTTCTTCCTTCTCCACCTTTGCCTGCCCTGTCCCACTCCGGCCACACTGGCCTCATTCCAGTCCTCACCATCACCGTCAGCCTCAGGACCTCTGTGTGTATAGCTGCTGCTCTTCCCCTTTTGCCTAGATCTCTCCTTCAGTGCTCAGCTCAGCTGTTACCTCCATGGGGAAGCCTTCACTCGCATGGTCAGGTCTCTTGTTGGACATCCTCAGGGACCCCGGGAATTCTCCACAGCTGCCTGCTCATGGCTGGATTGCTGGCACCCAGAAGAGGCCCTGACAAATACTAAGCAAATGGTGTCTTCCTCGATGCTCACAGTTAGGAGGTGCTGGGAGATGACTGGGGAGGGAACATCCTTCCTAAAGCCAAGCCGGCCCCTCACCAGAGAACAGGGCTCCACAGCCTTGGGAGTCTGACCTTCAGACCATTTTTTGGCAACATTCATGGGTGGGCTGCGAACCACACACACCTCACAATTACATTATCCTTGAATCTAATAACACCATAAATATTAGGATCTGAGTTTTATAGACGATGCTACTGAGGTTCAGATGGAGGTAATGACTTGCCCAAGTTAACACAGGGTGTCTATAAGAGGTCGAGCTTGGATTTGAACCTGGGAAGCTGAGCTTCTCCCACTGTAGCAGGTCTCTGCTATGAGCTAGGCTTTGGGCCAAGAGCAATAGAAATCACAATGACAAAGGTCTACACCAGAACTTGTGAGGCAGCTAAAGCAATACTCAGAGCCGATGGGAGTGGCTCCTTTGGGAGGCAGGGAGTTCGAGATTATCAGGAGGGCACAAGCCTACTATTTCCTTTCCTCTCAAGGCACCAGGGAACCTCTCCAAATAGTCAGTGCTGAAGAGGCTAGATGTACAAGCAGCTCAGGGCGGTGAGCAGGGGTTAGGACTCCTGGCTTTTCATCCATCTTGGCTTTGCTATGTGACCACAGCTAAACCACACCCCTCTTTCTCTGTACAATGAGGTCACCGATCATCTCCAAGGGCCTTTCTCGAAGGCGTCTAGACCCCTGGCTTAGTGTGGCTTTTTGGTAGCGGTTCAGTGGGTTGAAGACTGCACAGGCAGAGGACACCCCTACCTAGGGAACCGCTGGCATTGGGACTGCCTGTGTCTGGGAAAGGGAGAGAGACCTCACAGAACAGGCCCCTTATGTCCTGGATCCCTTTCTCAAGGTTTTTAGGGAGATGCCCACATGGATGACTGGGGAGTACAGGCCTGGGCCTAGGGGACGAAAGTCCAGGGTTCCAGCTGGGGCCCAGCTTGACTTGCTGTGTGACCCAGGAAAGTCTCCTTTTCTGTCTGGGCTACAGTGTCCCCCACAAAGAGAAGACCACGGCTCCTGCCTCTGCTCAGCTGTGTGAGAGCTCCCAATGGAATCCTCTAGCCAAGGCAGAAGGCAAGCCTGCCACCTGGTGGCCGCCGGCGGAATGGCTCTGGGCTTGGAATCTATGGTCTGAGAGCAGAAGAGACACCCAAGCTCCTTCCCCAATCCAGGTTCAATCACTCTCTGCAGCCTCCTTGCCAAGTGTAGGTCACTCTCAGCTCGCACTGACCCGGGGCTGTTTAGAGCAGAAGAGATGAGAGATGGCTCTGCATTGGGTCTTGGTTTCTTCACCTATGGGGTAGAGGACCGTGGCCCTTCTGTGAAACAATACTAGTATCTACTTCATGCGTACTGTAGATACTAAATACTGTAACAACCAAACAAGTGAATGAGCGGAAGGGTTTAGGAGTGCCTGGCACAGAGTAACTGCTCAAAAGTCCTTGGCTGGTGCCCAGGAGGGTCAGGGAGGCGGGGAACAGCAACAATGACAGCTAATACAGCGTGGGCCAGGCATGATTCTGAGCACGTTACTTATATTAACTCGTTTAACTTCAAGCAACTCCAAGGAGGCTACTACTATTTACCCCGGTTTTCTGTTTTTATCCACCTATGAGGAAAATCAAGAATAAGTTCAGCAACCTGCCGGCGTCCCACAACCGCAGAAGTTGGGTTCTAGACCTCCATCAGGGCTCCCTTAGCTCCTTTCCACACTGCCCTTACCAGAGCCGGGGGCTCAGAGCCTGGGCTTGGTGTCCCCGTGAAACAGGTTTGAATCTCAGCTCCACCACGTACTTGCCGCCTGGCACCTGAACTCGTTTCATCTGTTCACAATGACCCTCATGCAGTGCCGAGCAGAGCCTGGCACACAGAAGTGCTCCGTTTCCAGTAAAGAGCGATTCTGTCTGCTTGCTTTGCCTTCCCAGTCTCCCCCTCTTCAGGGCACACTGACAATGGCCCCAGCCCCCACCCCACCCTGGTTCACTCTGTGGCCACTCAGTACCCATTTTGGTGGGACAAAGAGGCAGAGCCTGGCCAGCTTGGGGAGTGAGGGAGGGGACCCCCAATACCCTATCACTCATCTGGCAGGGCGGGCACTGGGCTGACACACCCAACATGCACCCCAACCCCATTCTTCTGTCTCCCCCCTACTGAGGCTGAGGCGTCACACCCACTCTCAGACTCCCTGCAGCTGGGGCCACGTGACATGGATCTGGCCCATGAGATGTGGGCAAGTCTGCTGGGAAGGTTCTGGGGAAGGTGTTGCCCTTCTGATGAAGGCAAACAGGCATGGCTGGTACTGTTTTTCCTCCTCCTCACCACCAATGTGTGTGCTGCCTGAAGCAGAGGCAAGAACCACGAGTGAAAGGTGGAGAATCAGACATGCTTGCTCTGACAGCAGTGGGTACCGCCCACCTCTGTATACGACAAATACCCCCTGTGACGGCCCTGTTACCTGCGTGAAGCATTCCCGATACACTGAGGGCAGCCCTGCTCACCTGGGCGTGCTTAAAGATGTGCATGATGAAGATGGTAAGGCCCAGGCCGAAGATATAGGCCGCAAAGCTGGTGTAGAAGTAGGTGTGGGTGTTCTTCTTCAAGCTTCGGGAAAGGATGGAAGAAGGAGGGAGTGTTAGATGCAGCATCTCTCTGAGAGAGGAGCTGGGAAGACCCTGGAGGTATTGGGGTGGCTGAGAGCTCTGGGATGGGACAGTCCAGAAGTGGGCACACACTCTGGAACTGCTCCAGCTGTGTCTTTGGACAAGCCACTTTCCTTCTCTCAGCCTCAGTCTACTCATCTGCAAAATGGGGATCTATCTACCACAATCTATCTCCCTGATGGCTGTGAATATCAAATGCTATAATCTAGGACAGTGGCTTATGATTCTAGCCGGCACAAAAATCACCTGGAAACCTGGCAAAAAAAACACACCACAAGAGTTCTAGGTCCAATGACCAGGGAGTCTGATCTAATAGGTCTGGGGCAAGGTCCTGGAATCAGCATTTTGAAAAACCCAGGGGAATCTGATACAGGTGGACCGTGCTTTTAGAGAAACTGTAAAGCTATTTTAAGTGCAGTGCACATAATAATGCAGTTCCCTGGTGTGAATAATAGATGCTGCCTGCATAGATAAAATGCCAGTGGCTTCCTGGAGGTGATTCATCCAAGATCAGCTTCAAAACAGCTGAATCACAAGCAGCCTGGCATTGCCATGACATGACTTTCCTTTCCAATGCCAGCTTGTGACCTCTGCGTGTCACCAGCACTTGGGACAATGCCCGGTAACATCTGTGAAATGAATGAGAACTTCTGACCCCCTTCTCTCCTTGCCTTGGCGGCTTCTAAGCCTTGAGCTGCAAGTACATTGAGAGCCACTCTGTTTGGAGGCCTGGGGAGCAACCGACTCCCTTTGGGAATGTTGCACAAATTCTGGAACCAGCTCTAATGGGCTTGCTTATCCTCAAGTCCAGGCTAGGAGATCAGAGGATGCTGGCAGCTGAATGTGTGTCTCCAGCAAACAGTCCAGGGACTTTTGTGGGTTTCTCTTTATGTCACCTCTGAACAGCCAAGAGTAGCTGGCTGACACAGACGTGCCCCAACTTACAAACTGGCCCTTTCCAAAGGCTGGCGGTAAGTCTGTGGTGGCACTACACAAACAGCCAGATGTATGCGAGTGGGGAAGGTTAAGTTTCGCATGCAAACTGGATTTCACTGACGCTGGTACTGAGTTTCTCATGACCACTGTTAACACAATGACTGCTTTTGCAATATTGGGTATAAACCACCTCAAAATTAAGGGCACACACTGCAAGCTCCCCACTGGGGTGACTGAATGCCACCTGCTGGCCAGTTGCATTATTAACTCAAGCGCAACCTTCCCTGTGTTTTAACTGGTGACTCAAGCTGGCCCCTTTCCTTCCCCTTGTGCTCCCTTTCTACAATGGACTGAAAGAGTCTGAGAAGGTGAGGGTGGGGACAGCTGGAGCAGCTGGGCTGTGGCGACCTGCCCCCGGCTGATAAGAAACCCGAGGGCTGACTGCAGCTAGATCTTCCTGGGAGCTCCCGAGGTCAGACTGTGCTCAGCGCTCTCCAGATCTGCGATCCCGAGGTAGAAACTTGTTCACCACTAACATAAGGATGAAGAACCTTAGCTTTAAAGGTCAGGTCACTTGCCAAGGTCCCAGCGGGAGAAAGCACTATGGGTTTAAAGCCTTTGGCCTGTGATTCTTAACTTTTTTTTTGGTCACAGGTTCTTTGAACACTTAGAACCTCAAAATGCAAAATGCAGATAAAATCCGAACTGCTCCGGCTGCTGGGGGGATGGAGGGTCTGGTCCCCTGAGGTCCCGTCTCTGGGCTCCTGGAAGGCAGTGGAGAACCCCCGCTCGGGGAAGGCCCCTCACTCACGGAGCTGGATGGTAGGGTCCTAAGGAGCTTACCTGATATCAAAACGCAGCAGCAAGGCAATGAAGATTCCTGTCGGGAGGAAGCCAGGGTTAGACAGTGGTGGGGAGGCCAGTACCTCGGAGCTGGAGCCTTTGGCTCGGCCAGGGAGGAACTAACACACAACTGGGTCCCCGACCTGGTGTCCCCAGTCACAGAGTGACACCTGGGACCCAGGGAGTGGCCAATACGCCAACTGCCAGCAGAAATCCATCCTGTTTCCCTGCCATCAGGCCACCTAGAACCATGAGAAGCCCCAGGACTTTGCTTTGGCTGGGACCACACTGACCTGGCACCTCGAACACCATGCTATGCCACACTGGCTCCTCTACCCAATGTTTATCGAGGGCTGCTAGTACCAGGCACCACAGCAATAGGAGGGTAAGGAAATCACTGCACCCCGAGTTCAGCCAAGGGGGCACGGGTACACACTCTGCTCGCCCAGAACCAGAGCTGATGTAAGATTAGAACAGTGAGAGGGCGCATCCTGCCCCAGGGAAGGTGTATCAAGATGAGACCCAGGCTCAGGGGAGGGTGGTGGTGGGCGGGGAGGGGAGAGTTCTTTGAGGAAGTGACATTTGCCAGGGAGAGGGAACAACATGTGCAAAGATCCTGAGGAAAGAAGGCTCGGGATGTGGCAGAGGTCAAGGACAGCCAGTAAGGCTGCAGCCCAGAGCAGGAGATGCAGGGACAGACCAGCCATGCAGGGCCCACGGGGCATGAGGAGTTGGGTCTCTATGCTGAGCAAGGAAGCACATTGGAGAGTTCCAAGTGGGAGAACAACTAAGCATACTTAGAAAAAGACCCTGTGCTGGCTGCAGGGAGAGAGGAGAAGCAAGGAGATCACCGGGAGGCTGTGTGGGAACTGAGGCGAGGATGGTGAACTCTGTCCATCCACTGAGCTTCTCTTTGTACTTTAAAACCCAGCCCAGACACCTTAAGTCCCAGGACACACAGTCCAGCCTCTGCATGCTGAACACACCCCACACCAGCCTGTCTGTCTCCCTGACTGGTCTTCGGGCTCAGACAGGGCAAGGGTTGAATCTCATTTAGTTGAGAGCAACCTCTCAGGAACCAAAACATTCTTTGTTGATCAGAAGCACCGACTGACAACATATATTTAACTTTAAAGAGGGAATGAGTTAGTCCCCACTGTAGACTGTGAGTAGGGAGTTGGTGGGTAGAAAGCAAACGCGGCCTTTCTGTAAGCAAAGTGGGGAACTCAGTGCCCCCTGGCGGCTGGATTCTGCAACTGTTCCCCAACTGAACCAGGGGTCAGAGCTTTGCCAAGAGCTTTCACTATTCCTAATGCATCTGGTCCTCAAAACAATCCAGCGACCTGTTCTTTGACTATCACCGGGCTCTGTGAGGGTACAGTCGGCTCCCGTCTACTGTGATTGCTGAAAGACAGGTATCTGTGGGCACACACAGAAAGGCAGAGATGTCCCTCCCGTGCGGGCCGCACGCCCAGATTATAACCAACACGGACACCGGGGAAGTCTGTGTGGGTGCCCGTGAAGGCCCCGCTGCAGAGTGAGCTGAGTGTGCTACAGGACTCGGTTCTCTAAGGGAGCTGCCTCGTCCCAAGGAGGACGTCTCCCTGCCTCACAGCCTGCCCGTTGTGGAAACACCTGGGTTCAAGACCACACGCCCCTATGCTCCCAAGCCATAGGCAAGACTCCCTGAACCTCAATTTCATTTGTAAAATGAAAACACCTTCTATCTCATCGGGCTGCTGGAGTAGCAAAGACAATGTATGAAAAGCACTGAGCACAGTGCTTGACAAACGACAGCTGCTGTGATGATCGCACTGTTGCAATGACTTTTAACAGCAGCCCTGACGGTGTCACCGTTTCCGCTGTCAGACGGAGCTGGTCTCAGCCCCAGCCCTGTTGCTGGCTAGTGTGTGAAGTAGGGGAGCCCCCTCACTTTTGAGCCTCAGTTTCCTCATTGGCATGAGAGAGAAAGCCTCTGCCCCGCCGACAGATGTGTCACAAAATGAAAGTATCACCACAGAAGTACTTGTACATCCCAGGTTACCAGCATTGCTATTACTCTCCGCAGTGGAAAATAGGCTTTTAATTTGTTGCAAACTTTTCTCGTATTAAGCACTGGGATACTTCCAACCCCCCGGGACTAGGAGAACAAGCATGCCCTTTGGCTGTCACCAGGCCCAGATCTGTAGACACACATCCAGACCTTAGCCGCTACCCCTGCCCTCAGAATGGCAGCTCAGCTTTGCCCATAGTCTCTTTCTTTTTTGTTGCTGTTAATCCTCACCCAAGATATTTCCCCCATTTTTAAAGTGGAAGGGAAGGGAGGTGGGGAGGGAGAGGGAGACAGAGAAACATCAATGTGAGAGAGACGCATTGATCAGTTGCCTCCCACGTGTGCCCCGACCAGGGCCAGGGATTGAACCTGCAACCCAGGTTCGTGCCATTGACCAGGAATCGAACCCTCGACCCTTCAGCGAGGGGGCTGATGCTCTAACCATTTAGCAACACAGGCATGTTCTGCCTGGAGCCCTCCCAGCGCTGGGAGCGGAGGACCAAGGGGACTCCGGCTGTCCCAGCACCTCTGTAATACCTGCAAACACTGGTGAGGGGAGTGTAGTGTGTGGGTGTGTGAGAGGGGTCAGCTTCTTTCACACTGTCATGAGATGTGCCTTTTCGTGTACTTCAGTCTGTCACACACGCTTATTTTTGTAGTTCCTGAGTAACATCTGTCCACCAAGCCAGCTCAGTGAGGACGCTCTTGGCACTGCTGTCCCTCCAGCGCCCAGCCAGGGACTGGCACCCGACTGGTGCTCGATCATGTGTGTGGGGTGGATTCCTTCACCAAGCCCTGGGCTGAATCACCTTTCTCCTCTTTCCCACTGGGGAAGGCTGTTTCACAGTATTCCTCCCTGATCCAGGGAGCCCTCCCCTACCCCCGCCTGGTCACCTGGGATGACGATGTCGCCGAGTCCCAGCATGGCGAAGTTGTTCGCTTCGAGGCCCCTCTCCAGCAGATCCTGGGGAAACACCACTGTAGGGGAGGCAGGGAGGCGAGGCGTTGGTGCTAGCCCAGCTCACTGACTCCTAGCCCACCTCTGCTGTAGGAAGCGCACACACCTGCATTCTGGGTTGGGGGTGGGGGGTGGGGACGAGAGGATGCTGACGGGCTGATGGGCAATGTCTTCATCTGAGACCACAGCTGGTCAGAGCAGGGAAGACTCTAGGATCATCTGGTCAAAGGCTTAATGCCCTCACGGATTACACAGCAATGGAACCTTTGGTTAAATGGGACTGACCCTAAGCCAAGAAGATAAAAGAGCCCACACAGTGCTGAGATGTGACAGGCTTTCCGTCTCACTACGACAGGGCAATGGCAGTGGGGTTTTTGTTCTAAAGCAGGGGAACCTGGGCTCTAGGCTCTTACTGTATCTGCTGAGGGAGAAAAGGTCACACGCCTACACATTCTTTGCTGAAAGCCTCTCACTCAGAAATCCCTCTGTGGGCTTTTCTGGATAAATAGATTGAGACACCCCCCCTCCCCCCATGTCCAGTTATGGCTAGAGGCGGCTGTAACTGGATTTTATCCTCAGGGCCTTGAGAGCAGAGCAGTTAGGTTTGAGCTTCAGGGTCAGAATCCTGGCTCTGATGTGTGACTTTGCACAGGTGACCTAACGGCTCTCTGCCTTAGTTTTCTCACCTGTGAAATGGGTGTGACAACAGAACTGAGTCCATAGGGTTGTGGAGAGAATTGGATGATTGGCACATTAACTGCTACCTCATGCCTTCTTTACTAACCCAGTCCCAACTTTGGGTGGGGCAACCTTTCCAGGTGATGGATCAAGTGTGCTGTAAGGCTAAGATGAGCAGGACAATCCTGGTCCTTGAATTCCCGACTTCCCTTGCTGCTGAGGGAGGCGGGGGTGGGGGCCGGGAGGTCAAGTGACCCAGCTCTGGGCAATGATCCATAGGCAGAGGCACGCTGGGGGTTGTGGGTAAGCTTGTGCTCCCCTAATAAACGTAGACGACCTTCCCTCCCTGCGGACTTCTTCCTGCTTTGAACGCAGTTGCGATGATGTACAGATTTCCCCATTCAATCTCTCAGTCCTGGTACCATCCAATTCTGAGTGGCAGATGTGGAAACCAGGGCCCACAGAGGAGCAGTCTCTTCCCTAAGGTCTCACAGCGAGCAGCTGTCAGATCTGGGATTCAAGTCCAGGCAGCCTGACTTCAGCATATGTGCAGGCAACCCTCTGCGATACTGCCTCTGAGTGCCACTCCCAGCAGAGGAGGAGCCGGCCTTCCCCAGCCAGAAAACCAGACTCTAAGCACCAGAGACCAAATAGGACAGCCGTACCCCTGCTCGACTGTCATATTTCCCCTACTGAGCAGTGTCCAAGTCCCTGGCATGATATCCTTGCCTTCCCCAAATCTGGCCCCTTTCCTGCTGCTCCCCTAACTCATCACACTCGCTCCCAGGGCCCTCCACGCAGTTCCTGTCTCCAGCCCTTCGCTGAAGCTGTGCTCATCAACCTTGCAAATGCCCACACTGCCCCTGCATGCTTGGTAAAGGCACATTCCTCCTTCATGATGCAGGAAATCTTTTCCCGACACTTTGGCTGGTTCATCCATCAAAGCATGTGGGGAACTTCTCTGGGGAACTGTCCCCACCGGACACCCTTGGTTCTGGAAGGCTGCTAACTAAAATACCTCAGGAGAGCAGTGGCCTGTCCCCCTGACCCTCCATCTCCCCAGCAGGAGTGCCTGGCTCAGGGGCCAGGGCAGGCTCCATACATTTACTCAAGCTAAAGCTGGGAGACACTGGTTTTCCTCGGGTCCCTGAGCTGGGACCAGGGCACTGAGGAGCCGTGTGTGGCCATGATTCCTTCTCTGGCTCATGGAGATGTCCTGTCTGCAGTAGTGCAGAATGAGACTGTGGGAAAGACAGCTCTTAACTGACTCTCTGAGGCCGACTTCACTCTGACTGCCGAGCCAATGCTTCCCATGGAGCCCACTCACTGCTCATGCCTTCCCAACGGCACCCTCCCCTTCACCTGCGGCCATGCCTGGTGCAGCCCCCAGTGTGGGTCTCCTGACCCCGGAGGTGACTCTTGAGCAGTCTAAGGCTTAACCTCTAAGCTAACCATGCTTTCTCTTACCCCCCTTGCTGATGACTGGTCTGGATTTGGGCCTGTGACCCAGCTCTGGCCAGTGAAATATAAGGGAAGCTGCAGGGCAGATGTGGGGAAAACATTCCTCTTTGATGAAAGAGAGACAAAACTCCCCCCTTCTGTCTCTGCACATGGCTGTGTGGGGGATCCACGCTGGGAACTGTGGCAGCCACCTTGGGACCATGAAGGGATGAGCTTAAGGGACAGGCGGGCATGCTGAGAACGGTGGGGTGGGAGGACTGAAGTCACCTGGCTCTTGGTGACTCCACCGGGGTCATTAACCCAACCCCGAGACGCTCTACCACTGGGCTTGCTATAGTGTGCATCACAAAATGTCCACATTGTTTAACGATGCTTGTAGCTGGATTTTCTAATATTTATAAGTGATGGATACAGGAAGAACACGACCAGGCAGTGTGAGACACATGGGAGATGGTGCCCAATTGCTGGCATTAAAGGGATCAGTGAGGAGCTGCAGGTCTCTGGAGTGCCCCTGCGTGCCCGCCACAGGTGCGTGAGACCCCTCTCCATGCTTGCTTCCATTCCAGCCCACCCCACAGCACACTGCACTGTGAGCAAGTGGCTAGAGGCCAGGGCTTGGGCAGAGGTGGCTGGGTGTGAACACGGCCAGATGAACCAATGATGACAAGGAAAGGAGGTTGGAAACGCAGGAGAGCTTGGAGGAAGACCAGGTGTGTGGGGAGAGCTAACGGACAGGAATGACCAGAACAGGGACCACAGGGGGAAGGGCCACTCGGGTGGGGGCAAAGGGGCTCCCCATGTGGGGGTGGTCACTTACATTTTATTGGTGCTTCAAAGGACCTGGCCACTGTCACCATTACATTGGTGCCAAATACCTAGAAGGAGAAGAAAGGCGCCTAGAAGGGGGTGGGGGCCGGGAGGGACAGAATGGCTGACCTCGGAGCCTCGATGTCCTGCTGAGATCTTCAGGGAGAGGGCAGGGAGCTGGGAGGGACTCCAGAGCAGATAGGAAGTTGAGCAGGTGGCCCCCGAAACTGGCCCTGGGGACACTTCAGGGGACTCCTGGTTCTGGGCAATTCAAAGGTGTCGGAAAAGGGCCTCTGACGTCCCTGGCCAGGCACCCTGTTTGTCCAGGGCTCTGCCCTTCCAAGAGATGCCCCTGCAGTCTCACCCACTTAAGAGAAGAGGCTGCCTGAGGCTGGAGAGGGGGCACTTGCATGAGGCTGCCCACACCCCACAGCAATGCCTCTCGGTGTGAGTGTCCCAGGTCTCAGCCCAGGGCTGTGTAGCCAGAGCGCTCAGTCAACAGCAGCCTCTGCTTCACACATCAGCGCCCGTGCCAGGCCCATTGATCAGCATTAACTACCCCTGCCAGGGCCACCGTGAGAAAGAGACGAGGTGGGCTGCAGGCACTGGGCACAGGGGGGACCTGCTCTCTCCTCTGTCATGGATGAAGACAGCTGAGCCCAGAGGGACCTTCGCTGGGGCCTCGACTTCCAGGCCACACTGCTGCCCTCCGTCAGATGACCGCTGCCCAGGCCGGAGAAAGGGGAGCAGGGAGAGGCTTACCCAGAAGATATCGTAGATGAAGAGGCCGCCTAGCAGGATGCAGCCGGTGCTGACGTTGTTCAGGTGCAGGAGCTCCACCCCGTTAAGGGAGAAGGCCAAGCCGAAGAGGTTGTTGGCAATCCAGTGCTGGGGGGAGGTGGGAGTGAGACCGGTTCGTGTGCCCCCGTCCCATCCAGTGCTGCCCCTGCCCCCCACGAACCTCATTTCAGGCTCTGGCTACTTACTTTCCTCAGCAGGTACCAGACGCCAACGATGCTGCTCAGGCCCAGGCACACCAGGTCCTTGGTGTCAAACTCATAATTGATGATCTCTGGGCAGAGAGGCCGGGTAAGTCCACTCCCCGGGGGCGGGGCTGCCCCTCCCACCTGTCAGCCCCTGGACGGAGGAGGGCATGGCTGTGGGCACTGTCAGAGGCTCAAGGGAGCCACCCCCAGTCTCTCCATTTTCCTAGAGGGGGGAATGGAGGCTCAGAGAGAACACAGGCCTGGCCTGGTGCGGGGTCAATGGGAGGTGGCCGGAAGCACCGTTCTACACTTGTAGGTGGGTGACCCTGGGCGAGGCCGTTCCCTTTCTGAGCTGCAGTTTCCTTATCTGTAAAATGAGGATCACATCACCTCCCTGATAGGCTGCTGTGGGGAGCAAGTGAGAGGGCCCTCACGAAGCTCCCAGCACGGTGCCTGGCACACAGTGGGAGGCCAATCAATGCCAGCTGCCACAAGCCCAGGTCTTTAGCAAGGTCCCCGTTCCTTCAGGAACCTTTCTATTTGCCGCCAAAGGAATCAGGAAGGTTGCTGGCAGCCCTACGTCACTGGCAGAGGAGGAAGAAAGTAAGAGATGGCGCCTGGAGAAAAAGCAAGAGGGAGTCCCCGAGTCGGCTCCTGTGGGGAACCCTGTGGCAGAGGCAGTCTCCTCACTTCCAAGTTTCCTCACAAGGAAGCCCAGGGCCGCAGAGCACAGCCCCTGGTCCGATTTCAGAGGGTAGGAGGCTGCTGCTGGGCCCATTTCCGCTTTTCCCCTGATGATTTTTATCTGGACACGCGGCCAACCAGCTCCTGGCCACAGTGTCCAGCTTCCCCTGTTGCTAAATGGGGCTGTGGTACAGCTGTCTCTCCTTCCATCTGGTGGGCCTGGGGAGTGACGGAGCACCATCCGAGGCCCAGGGTCATGGCATGAGGCAGAGCAAGATACAGATAGTGCCTGGGACCCTGAAGACTCTGGTGCAAGCTTAGCCTTTTTTTTTAAATCAACAGATGCACTAGGGATGCAAAAAAGTCACATAAAATTGCTGTTCTTTAGAAACAAGGTAGAATGTGCTAGGCTCCAGTAAGAGAGTGCGACATTCACAAACTCAGACTTTTACATGAGAAACCCCTTCCGTTTGGTCAAGCCATTGTAATCCTGTTACAACATTCGAACCCACAACCTAACTAATCCCCAAAACCCAGGCTTCCCCCAATTCCCTGTAGTTTTCACTTTCTTTTTAAAAAATGTTTTATTGATTTTTCTTTTCTTTTCTTTTCTTTTTTTTTAATAGAGAGAGGAAAGGAGAGGGAGAGAAAGCCAGAAACATCGATTGGCAGGCTCTGGCTGCCTCCCACATGCTCCCTGACAGGAGATCAAACCTGCAACCTGGGTATGCGCCCTGACCAGGAGTCCAACTGGCGACCCTTCGGGGCATGGATGACAATCAATCAACCAGCCGCTCTGGCCAGGCCATAGTTTTCACGTTTTATGAAGCCGTGGAGCCCTGGACAGTGTGGCTCGGTTGGCTGAGCGTCGTCCCACGCACCAAGTCCTGGTCAGGGCACATGCTCAGGTTCGGGTTTGACTCTGGCTGGGGCTTGTGGGAGGCAACCAATTGATATTTCTCTCTCTTTGTCTCCTTTCCTTTCTCTCTTAAAAAAAAAAAAAGCCATAGAATCTCCCTTTCAAATCTTAGGTAGGAAAGTAATCCTACTAAAAACAGCTACAATAGCCAACTTTTACTGAGTGCTTACTACAGCCAGGCAGTGTGCTGAATGCTTTCCACTCATCACCTACTTGCCTCCTAACAACATACCTAAGTGGGAGGTAATAGATCACTTTTATTTTACAGATGAAAAAACCCCCAACAAAAACACCCAAGGCTCAGAGAGGTAAAGGTGCTCACCCAGAGTCCCCCAGGCAGGCAGTGGCAGAGCTAGGCTGTGAACACAGGCAGTGTGACCCAGAGCCCACCTTCTCCATCACTCGCTCTATCCAAGAACCCCAACATCAGAGAGACTCAGGGGAGTGGAGGAGGAAGCGGGCAGCACTGACCTTCCTTGTTCTCCCCGGAGCCCTGCGTGAAGAGCAGCTGGTACTGTCGATTTGGGAAGTTGGCTGGAAAAAACTTACTCATGAAGGGGCTGGAAGAAAAGACAAAGCAGATTGGCAAACAGGGCCCCCGTGGGCAACCACAGACCCAACCACCCCAATAAAGCCCCCATGCACAGCGGTCCCGACAGGCAGGTGTTATTGTGCCCATTTTACACATTTGGAAACCGAGGCCCTCAGAGGGTAAGTGACTGCCCAGGGTCACACAGGGAGTCAGTCTCTGAGCTGAGATGTGAACCTCGGGCTCTGGTGCTTCCATACTGCCTCTAGGTTATCACCCAAGAAACACAAAGCAGCCGACTTGCATGTAAAATGCAGTTTTAAGGAGAGCAATG
The DNA here is from genome assembly GCF_000412655.1 of Myotis brandtii. Lineage (NCBI taxonomy): Eukaryota > Metazoa > Chordata > Mammalia > Chiroptera > Vespertilionidae > Myotis > Myotis brandtii. Next base: position 3,757,133 of record NW_005370318.1, read on the forward strand.
GATCTCAAAGTCTGGTCCATGCACCACCTGTATGAGAGTCCCTTGTCAAGAACGCATATTCCTGAACTCCCTTTCCGACTTAAGTTAGATGACCTGATGGTCAACCCACTCCCTTGACTTGTGAGGCCTGAGATTTTTATGAACTCGTTGGACTTGATCAGCCAGACAATTCACAGCCCCATCGGTGGCAATACCCTCACGTTAACCCAGCATGGGGTTGGCCCCTTCTCTTGTAATCCAGCATACTCTGCTTCCTGGCCAGGCAGGGAACAGACACTTTCTTTTCTGGATCACCTACGGAGCAAGATTAGCTAGCACATTGGGCTTCTGTGTGCAGCCTGGAGCGGCTACAAGCTTGGGGGGCTCAGCCCTGAAGCCTAACCTGCCACACACCAGCTGTGTGTGGGGATACTACCATCTGTGTGAGGTGTTGCTGTGAAGACAGGAGAGAGGGCAGGGAGAAGCTAGGCCAGCAGTGCATCTACAGTCGGAATGTAAGAACTGTGAGTTTCCCTCATCATGGAGCTTGTCTGGACTCTGAGCTCGAAAGCATTTGGCAATGCCAGATAGACTGACACGACTAATGAGGTGGGCAAATCCAGAAGAGTGTTCCCAATGGCAGGTAAATGGAGGCAGGCCAAGAGGTAACTAGGGCACAGTGGTAAAGGCAGGGGAAAGGGAGCCCTTTAAGACCCTGGAGCTTGGAGAAAGATGCGGCATTAAGGATCTCTGGGCTCACTTTCCCCACTTGTCAAACAGCCAATCCCTCCTAGTCTGCAAGGCTGTGCATGATGAGATGTGTCAGGCCCAAGGATGGAGTCGGGAGTGGGCTTCCACAGTGGGCTCTGAGGAGGTGGAGGCGGAAGCTGGGATGAGTGAGGATGATTCAGCTCAGTTTGCTGAATCACTTTTGGGAAAGTCTAAAGCCAGAGTGTATGTGTGGAGGCAGAGAGAAGGCCCAAGGAACTAAGCCCTTCACTCCAGTCTGGCCTCGTCCTTAGAAGCTTGATGCTTGCCTTCTCAACCAGCAGAGAGCAGCAATTGAGAACATGGACTCTGGAGGCAGACTTCCTGGGTTCAAATCCCAGCTCTGCCACTTATTAGCTGTGTGACTTTGGGAAAGTTACTTAATTGCTCTGTGCAACCGTTTCCTCACTTGGAACACTACAATGTCCTCCTCATAGTCGCCTGGTGCCAGGAGGCTGCTGGCAAATGCTTGCTTGAAGGCCTTCAAATGCAGACTATTGTTCGAGGCAAATATTTTTTTCTGGTCCTTGATGGCTCACATCAAAGCTAAAGGTCACTGCTTCCTGTTGGGAAACCACATCCGGCTGCCCTCTCCCCTGGGGGTGGAAGGCACAGGACAGAGAAACTGGTGACATGGCCTCCTCTTCCTAGAGTGGCGAAGTTTGGCTTTCTGACTCCTTTTTTCCTCTAAAGGTGAGCTGGGGAATGAGCTCACAGGTGGTAAAAAAAAAAGTCGAGGTTCCTTGGCAGACAGGATTTTGGCACGGGCTCGAGTCTCAGTGATCGTGCAAGGTAAAGGCAGGCTACAGGCCCTGCCTTCCCCAAAACCCTAACCTGCGGTTTCTTCCGAGGATTGAGGTGGGCCAGGAAATGGTGGTGGAGATGGAAGGAATCTCACAAGCCTTGGGGCTGACGAGGCTCGGGCTCAGGTCTTACAACCTTTCAGCAGGTCTCCTCTGCCAATCCTCAGGGGCCGCAGGCCCACTGGGAGAGGGTGGCTGGCCAACCCCCTCTTTAAGCTCTCTCTTCTCCCTTTCATTCATCCCAGTTTCTCATCCATATCACATTTTTTCAGAGAACAGCTTTGGCCCTATATGGTGAGAACACCTCTTCTGCCCATGGCTATCCACGGTTATTGTATTATTAAAAAATTTTTTTTTGCCTGGCCGGTGTTGCTCTGTGGTTGAGTGTCGACCCACGAACCAGGGGGTCATGGTTCAATTCTTGGTCAGTGCACATATCCAGGTTTCAGATTCGACCCCCAGTAGGGGGTGTGCAGAAGGCAGCTGATCGATGATTCTCTCTAATCACTGATGTTTCTCTCCCTCTCTCAGTTCCTCTCTCTGAAATAAAAAAACCACACGTCTTTACAAAATTAAAAATAATTAATATGAGAGAGAGAGGAAAGGAGAGAGAAAAATATCGAGTGTTGTTCCACCCATCCTTGCATTCATTGGTTGACTCCTGCATGCACCCCAATCAGGGATCAAACCTGCAACCCTGGCACATCAGGGCTGATACTTTAATCAACTGAGCCACCCGGCCAGGGCTTCACTGTTTTTATAAATTCTAATCTTCCCAGGTCAAACTCTGTGCTCTAAATTTTATCAAGAAAATTATTCTTCTTTATATATTGATTGATTTTAGAGAGATGAAGGGAGAGGGATAGAGAGACAGAAACATTGATGAGAGAGAAACATCGATAGGCTGCCTCCTGCAAACCGCCCACTGAAGATCGAGCCTGCAATCCGGACATATGCCCTGACCAGGAATCCAACCCTGACCTCCTGGTTCATGGGCCAACGCTCAACCATTGGACCACACTGGCTGGGCAAGAAAATGGTTCTTCTGATAATTTGTAGTCACTCACAAATGTTACCATGTGCAGTTTTAGCTGCTGTTGGTCCTATTTTCTGTTGATAATTTTTATCAGTAAAAATTATGAATTTGTTAAAAGGTAGACAGACAAAAAGGTAGTTGGACAACTGCTTCTTAGATAATCCAGGACAAATTTGGGACCATTTCCCTCAGTTATTGTTCAAAAGGGTAAAAATGATACAGGTTCAAAATATTCTGTTTGAGCAGTTGGATGGAGCTCTCTTGCACGGTTATTGAAATAAAAGTGAAATAATCAATGCCTCAACACATGGCCTACCAGTGGCTTTCAAAATATATTGTGTTCTCTCACTCTGTGATGGTGGTTGGGCTGTGGGGAGGGGTGGGGGTTTCAAGCTATTCAAAAATGGTGAGAACTGGAGCTGGAATGGGGTTTACAGTGGGTAAGAGGCTAATCAGGACGGGCCCCAGTGTCTGGAAGTGACTTCCTAGATCCCAACCCACCCATGGTCTACCAGGAGGGGAGGTCTGTCTTTGAGGAAGAATAACTGGGTTTGTCACTATCTTGCTAGGGTCAAATTATAGAGGTGCCTTTGATTCTGTAGGATGGAGGCTGGAGTAGAATCCTCCCAAGGTGCCTAGACAAGATTTTGTGAATGAAGGTAGGTGGAGTTGAAAACACTGAACTCAGTTAAAAGACCAGAGTTCAAGCCCCTGCCAGTGTGGCTCAGTTGGAGGAGCATCATCCTGTGCACCGAAAGGTCACTGGTTCGATTCCCTGTACGGGCACATACCCAGGTTCCAGGTTCCATCCTGGTTGGGGTGTGTGTGGGAGGCAACCGATTTTTCTTACATTGGTGTTTCTCTCTCTCCCTCTCTCTTTAAAATCAATGAAAACATTAAAAAAAAAGAAAAAAAGAAAGAAAGAAAAGTTCAAGTTCCAGCTGTGATCGTGGGCCAACAGCTCACTCGTGGTGGGTTGGCACTGTGCTCTAGGCAGGTTACAGATTTGTAACATGCTAGATCTGCCCCTACCAGGAGGTACCTGGAGGATCTCCATCTTGTAGGCGAAAAGCTGGTGCTCAGAGAGCTGGAGTAGTTTACACAAATTATGGAGCCTGCAGAGCCAGGCCATCTGCCTCTTGAGCTCACACTCTTGACTAACACTGTTCTGCCAACGTGCCCAGAGGAATGGGACCAAACTCACCTTGGCTTTCAATGTCCTTGCGAGCAGATCCTCCTCTTTTTTTTCTAGATTCTCTCCGACTGCTCTGGGAAGATTCTGACTCCCCCTCACCATGCACAGACCTTGCAGCTCCTGGCCTCCCCCTCCTCCACCCCTCTGCCAGGTTTCCTACCTTCCTAGCTGAGTTCACTACTACTTCCAGGGGCCAGATGTGAACAGATGGGCGGGGGGCACACTCCCACGTGGTGAGAGGGCGAGGACTGCCCAATGTTTACAATGCACAGAGAACTGGCCTGTCCAAAATGCCCACAGCAGCCCCCACGGATCACTGTCCAGGTCCTTCATCACCAGTGAACTCACACCAGCCTGCGGCAATCTAAGCAGTGACAGTGGGAAGAGGATGGGCTCTGGGGCCACACAGACCGGGCTTTGAATCTTGTCTCTGCTGCTTATCAGCTGTGTGATCTTAGCAAATTTGTTAACCTCTTTGAGCTTTAGTTTCCAAATTAACACAGGATTAAAAGCAAAAGCTAACCTTATAAGGTTTTCTGGCAGGTTAGCGGTTATTGAGCACAGTAAGTGCTCAGTAACAGATCCTGTGATAAAAGCTTTCCACACGACCCATGAAGCAGGGTACTAGTATTTTCCTTCACATTCAGGTGAGGAAATTGAGGCCAGGGAGATTAAGTAACTTGCCTAAAGTCACAGGGATATTAAGTGGCAGAGTCTGGATTCAAAGTCAGGTAGTCAAATTCCAGAGCCGCACTCCTACCTTCTCACTACACCGCCCGCTCTCATGAAATAAGATCAGGTGTGAGGCGCCTTGCATAGTGCTTGGCGCAGGGGCTCTAACAGCTGCAGGGACACTGCTATTACTCGGCTCAGTACTGTGATACGTAAAATGACATTACTGCTCACAAATACTACTTTCCCAGCAACCGGGGACACTCTTATCACTCCTTGTAAGGAAATTGTGGCCCAGAGAGGTTACGATTCTTGTCCTAGGTCTCCCACGGGGTCACACGGGGAAAGATTCCCTTGGGTCTCTCAGCCAGGATTCAAACCTGGCTCTGAATGATGCCAAAGGTCAAGTTCTCATCCAGGAGCCCGTATTGGCTCCTGAAAAAGACGCTCCAAAGACCGCAGAGATGCCTTCTGACCTGATGGTGTGGGACAGGGCCAGGATTCCAAGCACGAAGAAATACATGGACAGCAAGAGGTTGATGTACTCCTGGGAGAATATCTGAGGTGGAAATACAAAGAGAAACAGAAAGTCAGGGTTGCCGGCGGCTGGCCGGAAACTGGAGTCCGCACTTCTCTTCTGAAGGCTGGTCACACCCCTCTGGAGTTGAGGCACAGCGTCAGGGAGAATCTGACAGCGTGGGGGACCGTTTAGTTTCTGTGGCCATGGGGGGAAAAGAGAGGACCACTAGATGCACTTCCAACGGAGCCTGTGGGTTTGCACTTGGTGGCCCCAATACCTGGAGACAGGCAACATTAGGGTTGTGTCTAGAGTCCTGCAGAGGAATCGTGGGGGAGGGAATCTGAGGTTCGAGTCCCAAGAAAGCCATCTGGACCTAAGGAGGTACCCTCCAGTTTCCTTCGCCACGGTCCCGAGACACTCGAACGAGTCACCTGCGCCCTGCCCCACTCTCTATATCACACCCCCAGACAACTCCTCCATGGTGATGCCGGAGTCATGGCGGCCAGTGCTGACAGCTGCTTCTTGGTCTTATGCTGTTAGTGAAACTGAGAAGCGTTCTCTCTCAGTGCTCTGAAGCCAACGGTCACATGCTGTTCATTCTAGACTTCGGGAAGGCTCTGCCATGTTCTGCCCCATTCACGGCATCGTCTTCTGAATTTGTTACTGGGAAGGTCTCCAACTGGGAGGCAATAATGGGCTGTCAGTGGGCCCCAGGGACACTGGGCTCTCCCAAGTGGGGCTGTTCTGGAATCTGTTTAAACCTGCCCATCTGATCATGCTGCTCCCTGCTTACAGCTCTCAGCAGCAGCTTCCCTCTGCTCTCACAGCTCAAGGCCTCCATCCTCACCGTGACCTCAGGCCCTCATGGTGACCACCGCGGACTTCTCTGCTGCAGCCCACACCACGCCCGCTCTTGCTCTACATGCTGCCTGGATGCGCTCCTCCTGTCACCTGGGCCAACACTACTCACCATTCTGCTCTCAGCTCAGAGCAGCTTTCCTTGACATGGCGAGGAAATTCCTCATTAATTCAGCTCATGTTTACTGCCTACTACATGCAGGGCATCATGCTAACCACTGGGATTCAGCGAGGAATAAGGCAGAAAAGTCCCTGCTTCATGGAGTTCATGTGCCAGTGAAGGAGAAAGAAGCTCAAAAGAAACCAATGTGCACTATAACAGGTGGTGCTGGGAGCCAAGAAGAAAAGCTAGCAGGGCAATCAGGTGAAGAAAGAAGTGGGGAGAACTGGTATTTAGACAGGTGGCCAGGGAAAGCCCCTCTAACAGGATGACACTCACTTCTTTTGGGATAGAACCTTTAATGAAGGGAACAGCTGTGAGGATATTTGGGGAAAGAGCATTCGAGGTAGAAGGAAGGATGAGTGGGACGGTCCTGAGGTGGGTACATGCTTATGTGTGCAGGGAATACCAGTGAGGGCCTGAGTCTGGAGCTGAGAGAGCAAGGGGAGATTGTCAGGGGATGAGGCTGGGAGGCAGGAGGAGACAGACTCTGCAGGGCTGTGAAAAGGCTGTGGATTCATCTGGGTGAGACGGGCTGGAGTTGGAGGGCTATGATGTGAGGGCCTGGGAGGATCCCTCTGCTGCTGTGGGGGAGACAGTCTATAGCGTAAAAGTGGAAGCAGAGCCCAGTGAGGAGGGCACTGCATAACCCCGCGGAGGGAGGATGGTGCCCTGGGCTGGGATGGAGGGAAGTGAGCAGTGGTCAGATGCAGGTGTGTTCTGGAACTGCACATGCAGGATGTGCCGAGGGGCTGGCTATGAGGCTGAGAAGCAGGGAGCAAGATGGCTCCCGGGGGTTTTGGCTCAGGGGCGATGTGTATGGAGGCGCTGCTGTCTAATAGGGAGGGTCTGGGCAGGATGGTTCTGAGCTTCCCTGGTGCTACAGACCTCGCCTCCACAGCTCCTCCCAGGACTAACCTCCCATTTACCCATGTGATCACTTAATGAGTGTCTGTCTCCACCATGTGACAAGAAACTCCTTGAGGGCAGGGATGGGTTGAAGGTTTTTCTCACTCTGGTGTCCCCAGCACCTAGCACAGGGCCTGGTGTGTAGCAGGCGCTCAATCAATGTTTATAGAATGAGTGGATGGACGGGCAAATCAGTGCCCTACATTGTGATCGCTACGAGAAAAAGACCTATGAACACAGACACGTGGATTGTGCTTTATTTGACGATGTGGTGTACCTCTCACATTGAAATATGTTCTGTCAATGGAGGCCCTTGGGAAAATTTCTCTCTGGCTGCACCTTTGAGCTTCTGGTTGGCTTGACTGTGTGGACTAGGAATTGTGCAACAGGTCTCGTTTTCTTTGTGCCCTGGCTGCCAGAAAGTTTAATTTTCATGAGCTGCCTCAGAGCAATCAGTTTTGGATGAGATGGGATCAAGTAAATTGTATGATTTGAGAAATGTTATAAACTCCAGTGTCCCACCCAGGGGAGGAGGAAAGGGGCAGCGAGACAGTCACTGTTAAAGAGACCAACCAGCCGAAACCGGTTTGGCTCAGTGGATGGAGCGTCGGCCTGCGGACTGGGAGGTCCCAGGTTCGATTCCGGTCGGGGGCATGTGCCTGGATTGCGGGCGCATCCCCAGTGGGAGATGTGCGGGAGGCGGCTGATCGATGTTTCTCTCTCATCGATGTTTCTAGCTCTCTGTCTCTCTCCCTTCCTCTCTGTGGAGAATCAGTGAAATATATTTAAAAAAAAAAAAAAAAAAAACCAGCTGTCAGTCTGGAGCTCGGGAGGAGGCTGGTGGCTGTGTGTCCAGGCAGCCGCCTTTCAGAAATGTTGACGTGGACGTTGAGACATGGGAAAGAGGTGTACTGTGTCCTCTGGCACAAGGCAGGCTGGGGCTTACCTGCCAGGAGAGGAGGACAGGCCGACCAATGAGCAACGGCACCCAGTGCCTTAAATAGAAATGTGCATACCTCTGCTGCCAGAAGTCCCTTCCTGGGGAATCTGGCCTCAGGAAGGAATCCTAAGTACTAAAAATGTTAGAAGGTCTGGAGGCAAGGGCCTGGATGTGTGTTCCTGGCACTCAGCACAACAGAGACTTGAGAAATACCTGCTAAAAGTGAAGTCAGAGGCAATGGGCTAAATGTACACAGAGCCCCAGAGAGATCTCAAAAGTACCGGGAAAGCAAAAGGAAACAGAGGGAGATGTATTGCACAACTCTGTTTATGGAAACTAGACAGAGCCTCATCAATACACACTGATGCACCAACACCATATTTTTTACAAGGAGACACACATCTAAGGACACAAATCAAACCATTAGAGCAGGTACCTCTGGCAGAAAGAGAAATGGAGGTGGGAAATGGAGGTGGGCACCAGGGATACGGGGGGTGGAGGGATGGGGTGGGGCGGGGAACAAGGAGGGGGACCTGGCATGGATTGATGCTGTTGTACTATGAACCAAAGCATTTGGTAAATGCTTCACCTGAGGTCCAGGAAAAAATGAAAAAACAAAGAAATACAAAAATGGATGAATACCTATTGCTACTTGACTCACTCTTATTTATTGGGAAGAGTAAACATCCAAATGATTTTTTCCGTTTAAAGTGAGGGGGATGATATAAATCAACCATGGTGGATAGGCTTGGGGGGATATTCTAAAACCATTAAAAAGAGTAGTTCTGATCCAACAATGCGGGAGCAATGGACCAGGAAACAGGCATTAGCCATTCCATTTTACTGGTAAAAACAAAGAATCTGGCTGCTACCCAATGCAGGTGAGGATACAGGGAAGCAGCACACGTGGGACTGTGAGAGGGAATGTAAAAATGGTGCAATCTCTTTGGGTGGATGTGGCACTATCTGTCCCAATGACAAACAGAGATGCTATCTGACCTGGTAATCCTACTGCAGATACACTTGTCAATACACGCACGTGCCAAGATACGTGCACGAAGGTGTCCCGGCAGCACTGCAGTGACACCCAGCACTCAGCGCCCCTCAGGACACACCCATAAAACAGAACCACAAGCCGCTGTCACAAAGAATGAGGTAGATTCAATTGTCTTGATACAAAAATATCTCCATGATAAAAATCATATTATGTTTGAAACATATTCGTTTTTAAATTTTAACATAAATGTAGATCTATACAATCTTTTATGTAAAGATTCATAAGAAACTATATTGAGGAGAGGATTATGGCTCATTTACACCTTCTCTTAGATTGAAAAAGGTTTTTAACCATAGACATGGTATTTTGAAATTGTAAATTAAAGGTTGTCCTTGAGGAATTTTCACTGATCAGGAAAAAAGTGCTTGTGTGTGATGTACTATTAAAAAAGATGCTTATCAGAAGCCTGAGAGGAGACAGGCTAAAATGTCAAAGGGGATTATATTTGTGTGTTTCTCTTGATATTTTCCCCTCCTTTTCTTTAAGTTTCCTTTTAATATTTCTTTTATAATTAGAAAATAAGATACATTATATTAAATATAGTTTAAGGGGAGTTTGCAGTAACATGAGAAAATGCTTATGATGTTATTAATGGGAAGTGAAAAAAGCAGCTACAAAACTGAAGACACCACATGGTCACAGTCACGGCAAAACCATGCACGGGAGAAACAGTGGAAGGACACACCTCCAGAGGGGCTCTGTGACTGTCTCTGGAAGAGGGGTTTTGGATGACTGCTGTTTTTCCCTTTTTACTTTTCTGTGTTTTCCAGGTTTTCAACACTGAGCCTGTGTAACTTTTATTAGGAAAATAAACCTCGATAAATTAAAAAAAAAAAAAAGCAATTAGTATGGTAGAGGTATGTCTGAGACACAAGCTATACCCCAGCCCAACATAAATAGCACCATGAAACCAGACGGGTATCATGCAAAAAACCCAAAAAACTCCACGCGGAAAAGAAGTCCTGGTGGGTGGGATACTGTCCCAAACACCAACAGTGGCTGCATCTCTGGGAAGTGGCTCTAGGGGTGAATTTTAAGGATTTTTTTCCTGCTCTTTATTTTCTATAAATGAACATGCATGTCTCCTGGGATGGAAAAAGTAAAACAAAAGAAAATAAAGTTACTGAAACCAAATGACACAACAGGTGGCAAAGACTTACTTTGAAAAAGAGGTAGAGCCCCAAGAGCGTGCAGCTGGCGATGATGGGGAAGCGGGCGGCGTCCCGGCTGGTGATGGTCTCGGGCATGTCCGAGGCGTTCTAGAGGAAAGAGCAGAGGGGCCCACTGAGCAGGGGTGTGGTTCTGGCCTCCTAGGGCTGGACACTGGTGAGGATCTGATGCCCCAGGAGCTCATTAACCTCCTTCCCCCACTCTGCGCCAGTTCACTTAGGTGCTGCAGGAGCCCATGTCTTCTTAACTCCAGGCTTTGTTAATGCTGTTCCCTCTGCCAGGGGAGCTGCCCAGCCACTCTGGGGCAAGATGCTCTGATCCCACTCTTCTGCCATTGAGGAAATCTGGACCCTGACAGGGAAAGCCCAGGGAGGACCCCGTGCGCAGGTGGCTTATCTGGGAGAAGATCTATGGCAGAGGCAGTCACTAGGTATGTAATAAATAACTGAACAACAACAAGAACAAAAAACAAAAACTTTGGAACTGGTGACAGCAGAGTTGTCCTAGAACTCATGAGAACGATTTCCAGTTTTCTTAGGGATTAGCTAAGAGGTAAATATGATCCATCTCTTATCCAGTAGGTAGTGAATACTGAGTGGAAATAAACCAACAACCCACAAAACTGACAATGGCTGGACCCACACATGGGAAGGCACCAATAGTGAGAAGCACCTTTTGTGTGTGTGTGTGTGAGATAATCCTCACTGGAGGATATTTTCCCATTGATTATTCTTAGAGAGAATGGAAGGGAGGGGGAGAGCCAGAGAGAAACATCGATGTGACAGAGACATAGATTGGTTGCTTCCTGCTTGAGCCCTGAGTGGGGAAGGAGCCTGCAACCGAGTTACAGGCCCTTGACCGAATCGAACCCAGGACCCTTCAGTCCTCAAGCTGATGCTCTATGCACTGAGCCAAACTGGCCGGGACGAGAAGCCAATCTTGACAACACTTAAAACTTAAGAAATGTGGGAAAACCGAATCTGGTAAGAGTGAAAGCCCCAACTAAATTTACAATGGCAGATGCCGTAGTTGGCAAGAATGTGATCTGGGTAAAGAGCTGACAGAAGATAAATGTTTACATGAAAAAGAACTGAATGCAATAAAAATAATTTCAGTGTTATAAATATGGAAAAATTGGAAATGGAGTAATAGTGCAACACAGGAATTAAACAGCTTTATAGGATTCATACCAAAAGGCTCTCTAGTGAAAACTCATCAATAGAATATTAAACACGCAAAGTGAGACGCGTTCGGAATCACGATGCTCTCCAGGCCCTCTGCTGGGCAAAACCCTCAGTCTTCAAGGACTCAGCGAGTGTCACTGCCAGGAAGCGTTTCCAGATTCCCCCACTGGGATAAGCCTGCTTCACAGGGCAACTCTCCCTGCACTTTATGCCTAATTCTATTTTATAGTGAAGCTACCGAAAGTCCTAGCAACACCAGATTAGACTTCTGCTCATGCCAAAGAGAAGTTCTCTCCACAAGAGCCACAGACTCATCAGGCTGCCTGAGATTCCACCATCACGTCCATCCTGTGAATAAGGCACCAGCATCCCTGAGAAGGGATCATGTTCAGCTGCAGTCTCATTAATATTTTGGCTCACAGCTGCCTCTTAAAAACCAACAGGACAAAACAAACTAAGGGGGAAGCTGCCTGGAGAGGTAGATTTGGCCCAGGGAGGCCCTCACGCATCACGATGGAAGGTTGCAGAAGGCAAAGGGGATGGGGGCATAGAGCAGGAAGCCCATGAAACGATCACTCGGAGATGGAGGGGTGGTGAACTGGGACGCTTACATGTCACTCATTTGTGTACAAACTGGCCCAGCCTCTGGGGGAGGGCCACTCGGCAGGTTTGTCGAATTGTAACCTACACACGCTCAAGATACAAAGAGAGGATCCACGATGAGGAACTACAAATGGTTCTCAATCGCAGGAAAAATGTTCACCTTTACTCTTTTTTCTTTTTCTTTCTTTAAATCCTCACCTGAGGATATTTTTCCATTGATTTTTAAAGAGAGAGTGGAAGAGAGAGGGAAAGACAGAGAGAAACATCAATGTGAGAGAAACACATTGACTGGTTAGGGAGGAGCCTGCAACCTAGGTATGTGCCCTTGACCGGAATCTAACCTGGAACCCTTCAGTCCACAGGCTGACACTCTATCCACTGAGCTAAACTGGCGAGGGCCATCTTCACTCTTAATAAGAGAAGCTCAAATTACAGTACACTGGGATTCCATTTTTTCATCATCAGAATGGCAAAATCCACATTTGATAATACAGGGAAAACGGGCTGACCCACATGGCTGACAGGTCTTCCCGTAGACAGCACACTGGCCAATAGCTGCCAAAAGCACAAATGCACATACCCTTTGACCAAGCAATTCCACTTCTGGGAATTTTTCCTAGTTATAATTCATGCATGTGCAAAATGATGCATATGAAGTATAGCCAAGGTATTCATTGCTCTCTTAATGGCTTGCTTGCTGGGTGACTGAGACCAACCACTTCTAAAAGGGGCAAGGGCTTAAACCAAATGAGATATGGGATGTGTAAGAGCCTGGCAAACTGTGAAGTGCTGTGAACATGAGGAGCTGCAATTATCAGGGAGGCCCCCTTCATCCAACCCCCACATAGGCATGGCCGAGAGCCCAGGCGCAGGGCTGGAAGGAAGAAGCCTCCCTCTGGAGCCCCCAGAGGCATCTGTGGGAGTCACTCTCTGGCAGCCTTGCTGGGAGGTGGTGGTGGTGGTGTGTGTGTGAGCGTGTGTGTGTGTGTGCGTGTGTGTGAGCAACACTGGCACTGAGAGGCAGGGTGATCTTCCCTCCCTCTTCTCTCTCAGCCCTTGGTTTCTGCTTTTGGCAGGAGTGTGCTGGGGGACTTGGCCAAGTTCCTCACCCGCTCTGTGTACCTCCACAAATTGTTTCCTGTGTAGCAGTAGTGTGAGCACACACTCAGAACCGCCCCCCCCCGCCCCCAAACTAGCTCCTGACCTCAGAGTTCACAGGCAAGTCGGCCAAGACCTTGGCAGTAAACAGAATATCACCATACACTGTGACACGTGACAAAATAAGACACGTACGCTGGTCTGATGCATGGCACGCATGCCAAATAGCTGAGAGAGCTCTGATGTCAGAAAGCCGTCTGCTTCCTGCTGCCTCCCCAGCTGCGGGACCTTGGGAGTTACTCTCTCAGAGCCTCCACTTCCTCAGCTGTAGTGTGACTTGTCAGGAGACTAGGATTTTTGCACTGGAAGCATTCAGTGCTGTGCCTTGAGCACGTCACTCAAGCTGTCTAAGCGATGTGCATTACTATATACAAGGGGATCGTGAGAAAGCAAAGGACGCTACGTCTGCATGGCAGTAGGGGCGTTAACAGAAGTGGCTGGAGCAGATGCCACTTAAGCAGGACCTTGAAGGCCAAGCACATGGTGTGAAAGTATCCAGGGGACTCTGGCTTCACCTACCAATGTTAGGGCTCATTTCCACATATTCCTTTCATTTCAGCCCAGTAGCCTGGGCGGGAAGAGGCTTCACATTATTTGGTGACAAACCAAGGTTGAACAGATGCTCCACCATACAAAGGAATTAGGTCTCCTCCGTGGGTGACTGTTATAAATAACCCATGCCGTAATGCTGAGTCAAAATGGGAGACTTGAAATTCGACCGACAGTAACAGTAATAAGGATAACATTTACTGAGAGCTTCCTAGGGGCCAAGCACCGTTCTAGGCATTTTACGTGACTTCATCCTCACAAAAACCCTACAAAGCAGGTACGCGTAGTAGCTCCATTTTACGGATGAGGAAACTGAGGCTCAGAGAGGTGCAATAACTTGCTTTGAGGTCATACAGCTGGCGAGCAGCAGAGCCAGGATTCACACTGCGGCCACTGGTTCCAGAGCCCAAACGCTTGGCTATTACTCCCTAGGCATCCTCTGCCTTTCCTATCTAGAAATTTCTGCTGGGAAGTTGTGACAAGATGCTCAGGGAGCCTGAGAGCTTTCTGAGGAACAGATCCTGGCAACAGAACAGTTAAACGTCATAGTTACAAAAATACTAAGTGCTGTTAGGATTCTCTCCTAATTCAATTTGGATTTTTTTAGACCAGACACTCCTATGCGAATGCAATAGCTCCTGACACATGAAACATAATTAGAGAGTGGGGAGGGGGGAGCTGACACAAGAGGCAGGCATAAATTTAGCTTCCAGTGACATTCTGGATGTTCCGTTATCAGGGCGGAAGCAAAAGCAGTGAGGAAAGACAGATGCCCGGCTTCCAGCCACTGGTTCAGCTCAGGCTCTGGGATACAGCTGCCAGCCAGGCCCTAGAAACGCTCTGGAACCCATGGACCATTCTGTGACTGCCGTTCCAGCTGAAGACTGAGGGTCTTCTCTCCTCCTTACAACGTCCACTCACTCATCCGGCCACAATTCTGCTTCCTAAGCATTTCCTGAACTAACCCCGCACCCCAACCCTTTGCCTCCCACCACCTCACCAGCCTCTTTCCTTTCTCCCTCCTGCCTATTACTGCCCGGCCAGGAGCGCGTTCTGAAGCTTAGACCTGACTGTAGCACATACCTGCGCAAACATCTCCGCCAACGGACTACTAAGCCGTCATTCATTACACAGGAAGCCAGGGACTGGTGGCAGGTGTCTAACCTGGAATCACCCCTTTGGTGGACAATCTGGTAAAGTTAAAACACTTTGCCTCTGACCCAGAAAATCCATTTCAAGGAGTTTATCCTACAGATACACTGACAAGTGTGAAATGACTGTATGAGATAGATGTCAGCCTGGCCTGTAACAGCAAAGGGCTGACACACCTCAACAAACCACGGAGGACTCTAAGCCAAGGTTCTCACACTTGAACACACATCAGATTCACCAGGACGGCTTGTGAAAACAGCCTGCTGGGCCCACCGGAGTTTCTCATTCAGAATTTGCAGTTCTCAGCCCATGTAACCCTGTCTGCACGGCGAAGGCCCCGGCGCATCTGCCCGCTGGGGTCAGAAGCCACCATGCTGAAGGCGCGTGGAGGGTGCTAGTTCGTTCGGCCCCAGGCCCCCTGCCCTTGGGCTGCTGGGTGGAGGGTGCACCTGGCTTCCATCTGACCCGGGGTCCTCCCCTCCCCTCCCCTCCCCAAGGTCTTGTCCTCCAGCCGTCTGCGGATATGCCATGGATATGCCATCCAGGAACTAGTCCGACCCAGCCAAGAAGACGTCCCGCCCCTTCCACGCTGCTCAAAGATTACCAGGACGTTTTGGAATTGAGAAGGCTGATGTCGAGAAAAGACTCTTCTCTTTGGAAAAGGTGAACCGGAAGGAGAAGCTAAAAATCAAGCAACAACAACAATAAAAATCACACACACACAAAAATCAAGCAAGAACAATGGATGAACAAGGTTGTGGCAAACCCTGAGGACACCAGCGCCCTGAAGGCCCTAAATGTTGCCTTGACGATCAAGATCCGCAATTATGAAGAGCACAATGTAGAAACATGGAAGGGACACAGCCCTCAAGCGCTACCTGCTGCCGAACATTGCTCAGAGGAAAAAGATACTCAAAAACCTCCCTAAGACCAACTACAATGTCTTTGAGAAGACATGCAAGGAGCTGGGGATTGAGTCCACCTTCCCCTCTGTACTACCGAAAAGCCCACTGCAGCTGGGTGACCAAGAAGGCTCTGTGGCGTCGGCCTGCGGACTGAAAGGTCCCAGGTTCGATTCCGGTCAAGGGCATGTACCTGGGTTGCGGGCACATCCCTAGTAGATGTGCAGGAGGCAGCTGATCGATGTTTCTCTCTCATTAATGTTTCTAACTCTCTATCTCTCTCCCTTCCCCCTTGTAAAACAAAAAAAAAAAAAAAAAAAAAAAAAAAAAAAAGAAGGCTCTGTGCAACTGGGTTTACCAGGAGGTTTAAAAGCTGAAGAAGCAACAAAGGGCTTTAAAAGCAGCAGCAGCCCGGAAACAAGGCCAGATGAACCCAAAGAGCTCTTCCAGAGTCAATCAAGGAAAACCAATAAATTTTGTTCAAGTTAAAAAAAGAAAAGAATTTGCATTTCTCACAAATTCCCAGGTGGTGCTGAGTCATGCTTTTGGCGTGCAGGCAGGACCACCACTCCATAGGTACTGATGTATATATATTCAATGAAAAAAAGAAAGGTGCAAAAAAGTGCATATGAAGTATAACAGTTATATAGCAAAAGTGAGGAAAAGCATGTTTATTTGTAAGGGCACAGAATCTCCTGGAAACAGGTAACAGGTCTGCTGCCGCTGGGGAGGGAACGTGGGACACTGGTGGGGGAGGAAGACTCACTGTGCAACCCTCTGTTCTTTTGGAATTCTATACCATGAGCGTGCATTACCCACCCTCCTTGCCGTAGGACAATGAGGTAGATCCATGAGTGCTGACATAGGAAAATGACCAAGACAATGTTAAAGAAAACACACACACACACACACACCTAAGTTGCAGAGCATTATGCGCTATAAATCCTAATTTTTAGAAAAATAAATTTACATATGGATATATACACGGGCACACACATATGTTTGTATAAACACAGAAAAACGTTCTGGAAGGTTACACACCAAACAGCCAACTGGCTTACTTCCAAGGAGTGGTATTGAGAAGGCTTTTCCTTTCATTTCTGCATGGTTTGAATTTTCCCCCAAGAGCAACTGTGCAGTACTTTTGTAACCATGAAGATTAACTGTTGCATCGTCCTCAGGAGTCAGTACCTCAGAAAGCCTGTGGCTCCCTAAGCATCTTCTTGTCCCCCATCCAAGCCCCTGTACTGGGCTCACCTCACATTACTCCCCGCCTCCCCTGTGGTCCCAGGCCGCCCTCTCTTCCTGTACCTCCTGCTGAATTCTTACCCTCCACGCAGACAGCTGCTGTCAACTCTAGGAGGCACATCAGCCTTCAGTTTAGTTGGCTGGCCGCACGTCTGTTTCTCTTTGGTGACTGACACTGTGAGGGCAGGGCCTGGCCTTCTTCGTTCCGGCACCACTGGTACCCAGCCCAGGGCCTTGCACAGAGCAGGAGCCCAGTCCAGTTGGCTGAGGGGCTCCTCGGAGTGACAGGCTCGGCGCCTTTGAAGGAATCTGCTGTGCAGCTACTGCTGGGCCTGGGATCTGCTCTTTTCTGGGAACACAGGTCTCTGACAGGGATGGGCACCCATGCCTACTTCTTCCTAACACCCTCCTGGACGCCCCACTTCCTTCTCCTCCTCATTTCACTCATTTGCCTGTTACGGACAAGTTGGTCTCAGGGAGAATTCTGTCCTCACATGCCTTCTCTCAGCTGGCTTTGGGGTTTAACACTGATGGGAAATCAAAACTCTTGAGCCCCCATATTGACTTTCCTCTCTCCCTGCCAAATGACTGGGGAAGCATGACTCAGGGCAGAAAAAGGAAGTCATTTGGCTAGCCCTTTCCCTAGGCCAAAATGCCACTTGGGTATCATTTAGGGGCACCTCCATGGGATTCTATATTTAGGGGCACCTGTGTATCAAGGAGAGGGCCCCCGACGAGGACCAGCAGCACCCGGTTCTGTCACTATTTGGCAGAGTGATCTTGAGAAGCCATTTCTTTGACCCTCAGCTTCTTTCTCCGTACAATGGGACAATAAAACTGGCCCTGCTCGCCACACTCGGTTGCTGGGAGAATAAAGGAGGGTGAAGGCCTGGTAAACTTTACAATATCCTAGTGGTGGGAGGCTACTAAGTAAGGATCGGGCCCTTTAGACTTCATGCACTGTCTTCCAACCCCTGCTGTCCTGTAGATGCTGGGGGAGGTATGTGAGGCGACAGTGGATCTAAAGCTCTCTTCTATCCAGACCCTCTCTCCAGCCACCCCATCTTCTAAACTGCTCCGCACCCCTACTTACCTGGTTTCCTCATTCCTAGAATGTCTTCTCAGCACAAAATCGCCCTGCCCCAGGGGTCCCCAGCTTTCTCCTTAAACCCTGAGCACTACAGTCTTCTCAGCACAAAATCGCCCTGCCCTGCCCTGCCCCAGGGGTCCCCAGCTTTCTCCTTAAACCCTGAGCACTACCTGTAATGCAGTCACAGAGCTAGTTATTCCTCCCTCGTCCAGACACCTAAACTCCCTGGTCACAGGGCTCAGAACCACTCCTCTCTGTAGCATCCCCACACCCTAGACAATGGTGCAAGTTCAGGGAATTTTGTTGCCTGAAGGGTGTTTTCTGAAGAGATTAGTGATCCCTATGCGGAGAAGCTGCCAAGAATTGCTCAGTTTTGGGAGCCCCTCAGATGAACCGCCCAGCGTACACATGCTGCCCCTCACCTCCTAGGTCCTGGTCTATTTCAGAACCTCTCCCTGCACCGAAGTGTCTGCCAGAAAGGTATTGTTAGGGGGGCTGACGGCCACCTGAACGCTGCTTAAAAGGGGCAGCGCAGAAAGGTAAATGGGGCCAACTTCCTGCCTATTCCCCTCGGCATCTGACCACAGAGAGAACCAGCGGCGGCGGGGCCCTTGCATCCTGGGGAAGAAAGGTGGCAGCTTCAGCCACTGCTCCAGTTGGGTAACGTTTCAAGAAGGCGGCGTGAGCAGTTTCAAAAGTGGCAGTTGCTCTGTGGGCCTGCCCTCTTGGGGTAAGGCAGCTTCCGCTCAGGTTCAACTTCAGGTCTGGGTGGGGAGGAGCAGCGGGAGCTGCAGAGCAGGAGGCTGTGGAGGAGGGGATTGGGAGCCGGGAAATGAGAAGCCATTGGGACCATGGGCTAGAGAGGGCTTAATTTAGGGAAGGGTGGGGGCAAGACGAGGCGAGGTGGAAGGTGCTGGGTTCTTGCTGGTATCCGATGGGACAGGGGCTGAGGAAAGCCAGGGATGTGGTCTGGCCAGTCTCACCAGGGATGCCAACAGCAGCTCAGTTTCTCAGCAGGTAGGCCATTTGGTGGAGGGACTGTGGTGGGTGCATAAAGAGAAAGGCTACTTTGAGGTAGGGTCAGGGCCTGGGGTGGGAACAGGGTTTAGGCTCAGGTAAGACAAGGTTAGCTGGTTGTCAGGGAGAGGAAGCCAGTCAAATAAGGTGTCTACGCCTGGTTAAAAAGGGGGGCACCAAGTTGCCGGCTACTGAGGGGCCGGCCGACTGAAACTGGTTCCAGAAAGTGATGTGAAAACCTGTAAGCTGGGGCCACCTCCTAGGTTTTTAAAATTACTATTATTATTATTATTATTATTTTTGAGGCAGGGACCAGGGCCTGATCTGGGGATTGTGGGAGAGCACACTACAGGCCACGGATTCCAGTTAGACAGGTCCGAGTCCAGGGCTGGGCCTGGACGCTAGACAATGCCCATGCCCTGGGATGGGGTGTGGCAGGGCTCCCGACAGAGGGATGACACCACCTGGACCACTTAGGGGTCCTCAGGACCAGCGCCCCCCCAGGGGCAGAGCGGGATGGTGCGGAGCCGGGATGGGGTGACGGTCTCAGGTGGGATGAACAGCCAGAGCAGAGGCTGGGCTGGGTCCAGTTGGCTCGGAACAATCAGTACCGGAATCAGAGTGAGGGTCGGCTGGCAGCGCTAGAACCCAGGCCCTATCCGGGGCAGGGCCGGTAGCCGGATCGCGGGTCGGGGCCCCGAGGGTGCAGGGGCCCAGGCCAGC
>NW_005370318.1:3777065-3788018 GCF_000412655.1 Myotis brandtii
GTGGAGCCGCTGGCCGGGCTGCCAGCCTCGGCGCTGGCGTTATGCGGGTCACTGAGGGCTGAGTCCATAACGAAGCTGCGCTCCGGGTCCGATTCCAGTTCCGGCCGCTGCATCAGGAGATGGGCACTGCGGGGAAAGCCACGTTCCCCTAAAGAAACAGGAAGTGACGTGCCTCCCGCGCCGCCAGGGCCGCGCACGCGTGCACGTCTCTGCACCCGAGCGCCCTCTAGCGGAGGCGGAGGGCCCGGCGGCCGGTTGCTAAGCAACTTGCTAGATGCGATCAAGAAAGGATCACGAGACCCCTGCGGTAGGCGTCCCTCCTGAGAGAGACCAGAGTATCCTATTCTCAGTCTCAGTGGACTTCCTCAGTCGACCAGACTGTCCCAAAGATCCCAATCCTCATTACTAAGAATTCATCTACTCACGCATGCATTCATCCAATATTCCATTGTTCCTTCACTCCTTAAGTATTTCAATATCCCATTATATGCCAGGCACTGTCATAGGCTCTGAGGACACTGAGAAGGAATAATGTTAGGGGAAAAAATAGAATATTGGGGACTCGCTATAGTTATAAGAAATATTAATCATGCTCTGTTAACCGTGATGGCCTTCTTCTGATTAAAGAAAGGACCTTCTAACCTGACTGGGAGTTGTACGCCCCGGGACCTGGGAGTCAACTTTAGACCTGGCAGTCAACCTTGGACCTGGGAACCAACTTGGAATGTGGTCCCTTCTCATTCAAGAACTACCTAATATCACGGAAGGAATAACGACCTTGTTGCCCAAACAATGGAGTCCCACCCCAGCCCAAATTGCATACTTCCCCAAGCATGTAATCCCTACTTCCCCATGTAATCTTTGCCCTTCTTCTCAATATAAGCAGCTGGCTTATGGAAGGTTGCAGAGCTGGTTTTTGTGGATGACCCGCTGCTCTCCCATACCGCTGGCATTATTGGAATAAACGTTCTTATATGATTCAACCCTGTCTCTGCTTAATTGGCTCAAGTAGTGACAGGCAGCCTGGACCCACTGGTTGTCCGGTTTCAATAATACAGGCAAATGTCTGTCCCTGCCCTCGTTAAGCTTGCATTCTTAGTTTGGTGGAATGGGTGGTGGTGGTGTTGGGAAAACAATATATAACATGAACAAAATAAAATATGAAGTCTATAAGATGCTAGTGTTTAGTTATATGTTACATAGCATGTTAATGGAGATAAGTAATTTAGAGAGGCCTCCCTCTCTGGGAACCCACTACACTTCTGTATATGGCTTGGGCCAGGGTGGTTCCAGACAGTTCCACAGGGTGAAGTTCAGGTGGCTGTCTGTGTAGTTGAGCAGCCCTGTGGGGCTCCCAGGGTGTGTGTGGTCAGGGATGAGGAGCGGGTGTGGGTAGGAGTGGCCTGGACTTGGCTGCAGGCCCCTGCTGTCTGGGGCTCCTGGCTATGTCACTGCTGCCCTAGTTAAGAGCTGGAGAAAGTGTGTCAGACAAACTGGAGAAAGCTGCAACCTGCAGGCACCTAGCACTGGCGAAACTTTGAGCCAAGCAGTGGAGAAGAAAGCCTGCGTTCCAGAACCCAGGAAATGAGCCATCTAGAACCAGGAGGGGAAGATCCATTCTCCTCCGGGGCCTTCTAGTATACTCTACTGAAAAGGTTTATCGTGCCAGCTGGCAAAGGAGAATTTTTTTTTTTTTTTTTTACTGTAAGAGGACATTTATTTGGTAAATTACACGGGTAAAAGTAATTCCTAGAAGAAGCCGATAACCCGAACGGTGAGCTGAGGTATTTTCCGGGGGTCGTGTCTCGCAACACCGAAGAATGAGCTCTGTGGACCAGAAGACTTAAGCAAAAGTGTGGAAATTGATTACAAGCTGATTGAGACTCCCCTCGAGGGGAGGGGGGCCCCAGTAACGGGCTGTCTGTTAAAGCCTTGTAGCCCAGGGGTGTATATTTGCTACAAGCCTGTTTCTGTATCCATGTCATCACCTGATTGATTCCCTCATTGTTCTTGCCCAGCAACGGACCTGAACTTTCCCTGTTTCTGTGTGTTCTTTCTCTGTCCCTATGCTGAACTTTCCCTGTTTCTATGTGTTCTTTCTCTGTCCCTATGCTGAACTTTCCCTGTTTCTATGTGTTCTTTCTCTGTCCCTATGCTGAACTTATCTCTGTTTCTATGCATTCGTACACCTTATTGTTGCAGGCCCTCCCTCGGTTTCCCTGGCCTCCCGCTTTGAGTCCAGAAACATTTTGTTATTCCTGCTTGGTTGGTTTCTGTGATTAGGCTGCTCAAGGGCCGTGTCTGCCCCTGCCTATGTCCCACCTGCCTTTGTTTTCCACTGGACCCCTGCCCTGCCTGCCTGCGTTTCAAGTTAACCCTCTCAAAATGGGCTTAGGAAATGAGTTATGGAGGTAAAGGAAGGGCCCTTGGAGCTTGGGAGAGAGGAAGCTAAAGGTGATGTGCCTGGGGGAAGGGAGGAGGGGGGAGGGGAGGGGAGAGGGAAAGGCATGGCAGGCCTGCTCCAGGGAGGGAGGGAGAGCACCCAAAGGAGAAATCTTTACAAGGCTCAGCTCCATTATCACAGAGCTGGCAAAAAAATGGGTTTAAAGCTGAGAGGCAATGAACTGATAGACGGCACGGATGGTGTAAAATCACACGGCTTGGTCCTAGCTTAGCCGGTGGTGAGGAGGGGCTGGAGCAAGGGGTTCATGGTGAGGGGAGACAAAGGCAAGGAGTCGGACTATGGAAGTTTGAATAGTAGGCTGTTTGCTGAGTACATTCCAGGCACTGTACTAACTTTATGGGTGTCTTCTCTGATCCCAATAACGCTAGTAAGGGAAATTGGTTCACTTTTATAGATGACTCAACTAAGCCTCACAGAGGTAAACTAGCTAGCCCAGGTCATACGGTCAGCAGTGGGAGAGGAGAGACTCAGTGGGAGAGGAGAGACTCAGGGCTGTAAGACTCCAAAGACTTTGCTCTTTCCAACATTCTAGCTACACAGAAGGCGAAGGAGTTTGGACCAGAGTAGCTTAGTTCTGGGCAGATGGTGTCAATAAGCTGGACATACCTTAGTGAATGGGAGAAGGCCGTGTGCCTGATGAAATCACTCATCAATAATTCAGGCTGCTGGGCCTCATGGCTCTGAGCCTCCTCATCTGAGAGCTTACAACCGGAAATCAGAGACACACTTGCTTCAAGCTAGGCCGAACACTGGATTTAGTTTGGCCCAGAGCAGATCTGGCCATCTCCCTCTACACTCCAGGGTGGGAGACTGTGACTGCGACCCAGGGAACTGACGGGTTGACCCAAGTTCAGAAAGCTCCTGTCAAGGGTTGGATTTCCGGCTTGGGTCTACCTGTCTTGATATTCTCCAGAGATGCGGATGAGACAGTCTGAGGGTGGGTGCCTCCTGTATACGGCTGCTTTTCCAGAGGAGATCTGAGCTGACATCAAGAATGGAGGTTGTTTAGAGCCTGGGATAGATAAATTACCAAATATTTGTTCCAAAGAACAAATGCAGTCCTTCCCCCACCTCTTTTCACTTATTATTATACTAGAGGCCCGGTGCATGAAAATTCATGCACTCGGGGAGGGGGGTTTTCCTCAGCCTGGCCTGTACCTTCTTGCAGTCCGGGACCCTCGGGAGATGTCTACCTGCTGGCTTAGGCCCAGTTCCCTGGGGATAAGGCCTAAGCTGGCAGTCAGACATCCCTCTGGCAGCCCAGGAGCCCTTGGGGGGACATCCTTAGTGCTGCCGAGGAGGAGGGAGAGGCTCCTGCCACCGCTGCTGGATTCAGTCACTATGAATGCGTTTACAATTTAAAAATTTTTTCCTCATACACACACATACACACACACACACATACATTTGACACACAGTATTACATGCTTAAATAGTTCTGTCAACAGGGCTTGTGGCTGAGTGGAGCTCCCACTTTGGGAGCGCACTGACCACCAGGGGGCAGCTCCTGCATTGAGCATCTGCCCCCTGGTGGTCAGTGAACGTCATAGTGACTGCTCATTCCCAGTTGTTCTGCCTTTAGGGTCAATTTGCTTATTACCCTTTTATTATATAGGATTCAGTCACTATGAATGTGTTTACAATTTAAATTTTTTTTTCACACACACACACATTTGACACACAGTATTACATGCTTAAATAGTTCTGAATATAAGAAGCAAGGATCATCAATGAATACTAAAACTATTGAGAGAAAGGCTGTTAAGGTACTATTTTAAAGTGTTGCCCCACAGATTACTTATCCTATCTAATAATAGACAAACATGGTAATTGACCGTATCTTCACTATGCCTCCCATTGGCTAATCAGTGAGATATGCAAATTAACAGTTAACAAAGATGGCGGAGTGAAGACTGAAGGTGGCTCCAGCCGGAGCGAAGGCCTGGGTCCCGGGTGCCAGAGGAAAACTGGTGCTGGCAGCCAGGGGAAGGGAAGGCCTACTGCATAATCTTTTCGTGCAACAGGCCTCTAGTTAATTATAAAAGGAAGACGTTTCCTTGACATGGAGTGATCTGGTGGGCACTCCCCTAACAAAAGGATCAAACTGAGCATCACCAGATAGGATGGGACAAAACGGCAAGATGCAATGCAATGTGGGGGACACCACCTGTGTAATCTTGCCAAACATGTTTAAACTGCATCTACTCATGAGGAAACCAGAAAAGTCAGGATTGTGGCATATTCTATAAGACAGCCTGGACTCTTAAAAAATGTCAGTGCCGCCCAGGTGGTGTTGTTCAGTGGTTGACCCATGAACCAGGAGGTCACAGTTCCATTCCTGGTCAGGGCACATGTCTGGGTTTTGGGCTCGATCCCCAGTAGGAGCTGTCTCCTTCTTCTCTCTCTCTGAAATCAATAAAAACATGTTAAAAAAAAGTCAGTGCCATGAAAGAAAAAAAAAAATCCATGAGATTGTTGTAGATGAAAGGAGACTAAAGAAAGGTGAAAACCAAGAGTAATGTATCATTCTCGATGACACCATTTTTCTGAAGAAAATGCTCAGACAAGTGGGGAAGGTTGAATACGGATTGTTGGGGTGTGCTAATGGCATTGTGGCTCTGCATCCCTTTTTAATCCAGGTGTGGTCCCCAGATCAGCAGCATCAGCATCACCTGGGAGCCCATGCGGACGTTCAGGTTCCCCCCAGACCTACCAGGTCTCCAGATGATCCACATGCAC
Organism: Myotis brandtii; assembly: GCF_000412655.1. Taxonomy (NCBI): domain Eukaryota; kingdom Metazoa; phylum Chordata; class Mammalia; order Chiroptera; family Vespertilionidae; genus Myotis; species Myotis brandtii. Next base: position 3,782,269 of record NW_005370318.1, read on the forward strand.
TTTTAGCTTGAGAAGTGCTAGTGGAGGAGACTTCCTTAATTCGTAGAAGGTATATTCATTCTCTCATGAGCCAGGTGGTCCTGGGTTTTTGATCCTTGTGAGAGAATGGGCTTGAAAGCAGTAAAACTCTGTATAAATGTTTACTGTTCTTATTATCTGTTGAGACCACGGGGCCTTTAAATATATGTGCTCAATAAATATTTGTATAAATGAATGAATACATTGTTTCCTCCACTAAATCTTTTTCTCACCCCACAACCCTGGTTAACCCTGAACCATCCCTCAGAGCTGAGTCAAATGTCATCTCTTTAGGAAACCTCAGGAGCTCCTGTCTTTCTAGCAGGGTGGGGCCCCCACTAATGTCACGGGGTTTTACTAAAGTAGAAGAAACAGGGAGAAACCTGTGCCCCATAGCTCCTTGCATTAGGGCTGGAATCCTCACCTGGGGAAAATTTTTGGAGGCTCAAATAGCTCATGTGAATTGTGTCTTTAGCTCCACAGTCCTAGAGAAATTCTCGAACAGGTCTACTAGGGGACATGTCCAAGGATTTCTCTGCAGTTTTTTTTTCTTTTCTAAAATATATTTTATTGATTTTTTACAGAGAGGAAGGGAGAGGGATAGAGAATTAGAAACATCGATGAGAGAGAAACATTGATCAGTTGCCTCATGCATGCCCCCTACTGGGGATGTGCCCGCAACCAAGGTGCATGCCCTTGACAGGGATCGAACCTGGGACCCTCAGTCTGCAGGCCGATGCTCTATCCACTGAGCCAAACCGGTTAGGACTTACTTAATTATTTTAAACTGAAAATGAAATGAAGAAAATACTTAACTTGAAGGGATGTGAGAATTAAAAATTATATCTATAACATGACTAATACAGTGATAGCATGTGGGCATTACTCAATAAGAGGATATATTTTGAATCTTAATTCTAGTGTGTAATTTAATTTATTATCATCAATCTATTTGTAATATTAATGTAACTCTGAGTGGTGAAATCTCAGGTTTTGCAACCTAAAAACTGGTAAAAACCCTCTTCCTCTAACATACCAAACATCTATCCTCAAATTGGTCAAAAGCAAATCATACCCCTTAAATATTCTGTCTTCACAAGATTAAATGTGTACAAATATATTGCATTTAATATCAAATTTAATGAAATTTTTTGCTAATATGCAAAGTGTCCCTGCGGGAGTTCGACCGGGAGTTCTAACACTTGCTATGACGTACGCTGACCACCAGTGGGCAGCGTGGAATGAAGGGAGGCTCCGGCCGGTAGCCAGAAGGCCTGGTTTGGCCCTGATCACTGGCCAGGCAGAGGGACCCTACCTGTGCGTGAATTTCATGCACCGGGCCGTGACAGCTGTGAGTGGCTTTTAGCCACCACTCAAAGACAGCTGGGGGCCATGCCACTATGTCACTAAAGGGCATCTGGTTGATGCACTAAATTCATCCCTTACAACCCCCCTAACATGTAGAGATCTTTAAAACGTAGAGCTGAGCATGAAGAAAAATATGCGATATGATTTATACAAAATTTTTTTTGATTTATATAAAAGTACATATTAGGCCCTGGCTGGGTGGTTCAGTTGGTTGGGCATTGTCTTGTACACCCAAAGGTTGAGGGTTCAATTCCCAGTCAGGGCATATACCTAGGTTGTGGGTTCGATCCCTAGTGGGGGTGTGTATAGGAAGCAGCCAATCTATTTCTCCCTCACATCGATGTTTCTCTCTCTCTCTCTTTCCCTTCCTCTCTCTCTAAAATCAATAAAAACATATCCTCGGGCAAGGATTTAAAAAATAGTACATATCACATGGCAACATTGCAAAGCTAACAAGAATATTTACATATTAAAGAATACATATCAAGTACATTAGAATGGTAGCCTATAGAGGGGTGGGAATGAGTGTGGAAACTGGTAATTAAAACAAACAAACAAAAAGTATATAAGTAAAATGAAACAGGGGCCTTGGGGAAAACGGTGATGACAGTCTACCAAGAAGGAATGAGTATGATGGACACATCCCTCTGCTCCTGACATGCAAAAAAAGAACATAAAAGAGCTTTGAAGACTTATAAACAAAGCCGTCATTTTAGAGTTCCCTTTGTTCTTTGTTGGTAGGGGACAGGCTGGGCTTGCAAAGGGAACGGCAAGTGTCGTTCTGACAGTGAGGCAGGGTTCTCCGGTTTGCAGGGGCTGGAAGCCCAGCTCAGAGCATGTGAGGTGGGAATGTCTAGGCTCCTGAACTCCAGGGAAGAGGTGAATAACAAATCCCTGCAAAGCACAGGCAGGGACAGCGCTGGGCCTCAGTTACCCCCAAACCATGGCGTCCATGCCGCCAGCATCCTCTCGCTGCTTGTCCTCTGCTTTCCTCGGCGTATCGTCTTTGTTCTCTTTCACAGCTACAAATGGGTGCTACAAACGGCAGCCTTCAGGACCTGAGTTAACAGGGTGGGGTTTGCCTCCGGAACCCTGAGGCTCCTGTGTGAGTGAGCCACCTTGGCTCAGCATGGTCAGGGTGTCCAGCTCTCCTGTCACAGGCCTCTGGGTGGGTGAGACTTCCATTACATAGTTTGAGTCTGGAGTTAGTGAGGACTTCTGTAATCTTGGGCCAATCCACAGGATGTTGGAATGATGGCAGATGTTAGTATCACAATGTATTCAAGGGTGAAAACGTTACTGCCTTGTCATTGGTATTTTTTTCTAGGAAAGAACTGTATGTATGTATGTATGTATATATATATATATTGCTAATATGCAAAGTGTCCCTGCGGGAGTTCGACCGGGAGTTCTAACACTTGCTATGACGTACGCTGACCACCAGTGGGCAGCGTGGAATGAAGGGAGGCTCCGGCCGGTAGCCAGAAGGCCTGGTTTGGCCCTGATCACTGGCCAGGCAGAGGGACCCTACCTGTGCGTGAATTTCATGCACCGGGCCTCTAGTACATATATAATATAATATATGTATGTTATATATGTATATACACACATATATGTATGTGTGTGTTTGTATATTATGGGACGATAATGACAATCTGCTTGCGGGCAATGTGAAACCTTAAGAACTCTGGGTGGTAGGTGCCCAAGAAACAGAAATGGTCAATCTGCTTTGCATTAGAAATTAACAGGGATTTGTGGGAGGGGGAGAATGAGATAGACACAAGTGAAGGAGGATAGAGGAAGGAGAGGAGCCAGTGAGATGGTGTGAGGCTGGGACACCACATGGAGAGAGGAGTGGGGAGGCCAAGTGCCTGTCTGTGAGGCTCTGAGGTGAGCGCTCCTGTTCTCCCGCATCTTCGTAGTTTTCCACGCCTGCAGAGAGCCCTGGGTGGGTGGGCCTGTGTGTGTGTTTGGTCCAACAATGGTTGATGTGAGGAGTTATAAACTGAGGAGAAAGGATTGTGGAATCAGAGGATGTCAGGAGCACTCTGACTGCGGAGCGGGAATTGGATTGGCCAGGACAAGAGTAAAAGTGAAAAAATAGAGCAAAGAAGAGATGGTGGTGGCTTTGGCTAGGGTGGGGCCGGTGGGGATGGGGAGAGCGGATGGGATTAATAGATATTGAAGAAATTTATGATTTAGGATTTTATTTAAAAAATAGAATCAGCAGGACTCCCTGATGCAGAGGAGAAACGGAGTCCTTGGCTTCTGAACTGAGCTACGGGATGACGGAGATGCCATTAACTGAGATGGGGAAGATTGGTGGGAGACAGGCAACCTCGCTCTTTCAATCTGGAATTGGGAGGAGGGCCCTCTTCTGCCAGCAGAGGGCAGCCTAGGCCAGTCAACAGACAGCTCCGGTGGTCTAAGATGGGCCCAGGCACGCTGGCAATGGGAAGGCTACTGCATGGCTATGGAAAGCATCAGGTCTGCTCTGAGGCTTAAATCCAGCCTTTGACATAGAGTTCCATCAAGACACTGAAATCTGGGGCTGTCTGTGCCCACGGCCGCTGGCCCTCCAGGCCACCTGGTCTCTCCTACGCGATTTCAACAGCTTCTCAATTCATGTCCAGGAGTCAGCTCCACATCACACTGCTAGGCTTGAAACCCTCCAATGGCTCCACATTGCCCTCAAGATAATTTGATGATCTTCACCATGGTCTTCGAGGCCCCTCGCGAGCCGCATCTGCCTAGATGCCCAGCTCATCCATTCCTGCTTGCCTCTTGGGCACCAAGCTCTTTCCTGCCTCAGGCCCTTTACGTGAGCAGCTCCTGCCTGACTGGTCTTCTTTCTCTCTATTTCATATTCTTCATTACATATTTTAATTTTTAAAATTAAAAACATATATTTTGGAATGCTTTTCTGTCTCTCCCTGTTGTTTTTGTTGAGCTAGCTCCTTCTCCTGGGTCTCTGCTTAAATGTCACCTTCCCTAACCATCTTCAACGTGCAATGCGCCACCTACCAGGATAATTTGATATATCCATTTGCATTTTCTCTCTCTATTTTCTCCTGCCCTTTCTGTATCTATCGTCTAGGGGAAGAACTGTATGTATGTATGTATGTATATATATATATATTGCTAATATGCAAAGTGTCCCTGCGGGAGTTCGACCGGGTTCTCTCTCTATTTTCTCCTGCCCTTTCTGTATCTATCGTCTAGGGGAGGTTTGGTCATGGGTTCAAAGCAAAGACTGCCTCCAAGACGCTTTCCTTTCTGGCTTCCATTTTTGATACGTTTCAACAGAGGAGACATTGCAAACCGCCAGTTTCATGGGCCTGATCCTGCTCACAGAGGTGTTTTGTATGATCTTCACCAAAGTTTAACAACTGTTTTCACTCAGTTGCCAATGTTAAAAAAAAAAGGGCAATTTCAAAATAAAAAGTTGGCTATTGGACCTCTTTTGAATATTTAAGGATCTGTCCATCTCAGCCTGCATTTTCATGTGATGGGTGCTGACATTTATCGAGTACCTACCAGTGTCAGGCACCACTCGAAGTGCTTTCTTACATGAAGCCACACGGATGGGTACAGATATTATTCTTTTTCGTGGTTAAGGAAACTGGCACCGAGTGGATAAGTGACTTGCCTAAGAACTCAGACTTTACTACAGACAGTAAAGAGCAACCCCAGAACTTGAACCCAGGCAGCATAGCTCTAGAAAATGGACCTCTAACCATTAGGCAACACTGCCTGAGAGCATCTGGGTGAGCTGAGCTGAGCTGTGCTGTCCTCTCTTTGTGGATCATATGCTTTCTGATCACCAGGTCTCAACTTTTTGTTAATTACTGGGGTCCTGAAGACTGAGTTTGCCAACCCTTGGTGTAGAGACGGTGCTCATTGCTCCCGAGGGAAGGACAAGGGGAGAGAAAGGAGCTCTTGGAGGTTCTGAAGAGAAGGAAGGAGGAGGGAGTCTGGGACTGGGGGGATCTTCCTGTCTCTTTCTTGGCAGCGCCCCAAGAGGTGGCCAGACTCTGTGGGGATGAATGGACAGTGTGCCTGGGAGGCTGGACCCAGGCTCAGTGGTCCTAGCTTCCAGCAATACTTCCTCTCTTGGCTTGGAAGCGGGGGCTACTGGGCTGCAGGGGCAGTTGAGGGTTTGGACACTGTGGTGAGAGGCCTCCCATGGTCCAGTGCCAGGGAGAGACCCTGGTTTTCCTCCTTGTCCCCTGGCAGATGAAGATGAAGAGTGAATTTCCCTCCAGTCCAGAAGGGTGGAGAATAGGAACAGAGTTTATTTATTTTTTAAATTTAAATTCTTTATTGTTTAAAGTATTACATGTGTCTCCTTCCCCCCTCCCCCC
>NW_005370318.1:3788067-3791246 GCF_000412655.1 Myotis brandtii
TATGATTTAGGATTTTATTTAAAAAATAGAATCAGCAGGACTCCCTGATGCAGAGGAGAAACGGAGTCCTTGGCTTCTGAACTGAGCTACGGGATGACGGAGATGCCATTAACCGAGATGGGGAAGATTGGTGGGAGACAGGCGTCCTCGCTCTTTCAATCTGGAATTGGGAGGAGGGCCCTCTTCTGCCAGCAGAGGGCAGCCTAGGCCAGTCAACAGACAGCTCCGGTGGTCTAAGATGGGCCCAGGCACGCTGGCAATGGGAAGGCTACTGCACGGCTATGGAAAGCATCAGGTCTGCTCTGAGGCTTAAATCCAGCCTTTGACATAGAGTTCGATCAAGACACTGAAATCTGGGGCTGTCTGTGCCCACGGCCGCTGGCCCTCCAGGCCACCTGGTCTCTCCTACGCGATTTCAACAGCTTCTCAATTCATGTCCAGCGTCAGCTCCACATCACACTGCTAGGCTTGAAACCCTCCAATGGCTCCACATTGCCCTCAAGATAATTTGATGATCTTCACCATGGTCTTCGAGGCCCCTCGCGAGCCGCATCTGCCTAGATGCCCAGCTCATCCATTCCTGCTTGCCTCTTGGGCACCAAGCTCTTTCCTGCCTCAGGCCCTTTACGTGAGCAGCTCCTGCCTGACTGGTCTTCTTTCTCTCTATTTCATATTCTTCATTACATATTTTAATTTTTAAAATTAAAGACATATATTTTGGAATGCTTTTCTGTCTCTCCCTGTTGTTTTTGTTGAGCGAGCTCCTTCTCCTGGGTCTCTGCTTAAATGTCGCCTTCCCTAACCATCTTCAACGTGCAATGCACCACCTACCAGGATAATTTGATATATCCATTTGCATTTTCTCTCTCTATTTTCTCCTGCCCTTTCTGTATCTATCGTCTAGGGGAGGTTTGGTCATGGGTTCAAAGCAAAGACTGCCTCCAAGACGCTTTCCTTTCTGGCTTCCATTTTTGATACGTTTCAACAGAGGAGACATTGCAAACCGCCAGTTTCATGGGCCCGGTCCTGCTCACAGAGGTGTTTTGTATGATCTTCACCAAAGTTTAACAACTGTTTTCACTCAGTTGCCAATGTTAAAAAAAAAAGGGCCAATTTCAAAATAAAAAGTTGGCTATTGGACCTCTTTTGAATATTTAAGGATCTGTCCATCTCAGCCATGTGATGGGTGCTGACATTTATCGAGTACCTACCAGTGTCAGGCACCACTCGAAGTGCTTTCTTACATGAAGCCACACGGATGGGTACAGATATTATTCTTTTTCGTGGTTAAGGAAACTGGCACCGAGTGGATAAGTGACTTGCCTAAGAACTCAGACTTTACTACAGACAGTAAAGAGCAACCCCAGAACTTGAACCCAGGCAGCATAGCTCTAGAAAATGGACCTCTAACCATTAGGCAACACTGCCTGAGAGCATCTGGGTGAGCTGAGCTGAGCTGTGCTGTCCTCTCTTTGTGGATCATATGCTTTCTGATCACCAGGTCTCAACTTTTTGTTAATTACTGGGGTCCTGAAGACTGAGTTTGCCAACCCTTGGTGTAGAGACGGTGCTCATTGCTCCCGAGGGAAGGACAAGGGGAGAGAAAGGAGCTCTTGGAGGTTCTGAAGAGAAGGAAGGAGGAGGGAGTCTGGGACTGGGGGGATCTTCCTGTCTCTTTCTTGGCAGCGCCCCAAGAGGTGGCCAGACTCTGTGGGGATGAATGGACAGTGTGCCTGGGAGGCTGGACCCAGGCTCAGTGGTCCTAGCTTCCACAGCAGTGCACGAGGGTTCCTTTTTAAATTTGGTTTTTGAGAAAATAAAGAAATGAATGTTTTTTTTTGCACACCTGAGTTTGGGAGGGTTAAGATTTACATTTGATGCAACAATTTGTAATTATTTTTATTATTTTTTTTTGAAGTTGGTCTTTTAAAGTTTTTTTCTCCCCTCTTAGACTGTGAGCCCCCTGAGGGGGGAACAATGTTCACACTGTACATGTACTGTCTAGAGAGCATCAGGCACATAGCAGATGCTCAATAATCATCATGATAATTACCATGCACATTCATGGAGAACTTAATCCCATGTAGGGTGCTTAATATTTACCTGTATTAATTCACCTGACCCTCACACCATCTATCTATGGGTAGACATTTTTTCTTCCTCATTTTGTTTTTATTTTTTAAAATCCTCACCTGAGGAAAAAAAAAACACAAAAAGAAAAAAATATCCTCACCTGAGGAGTGAGGATATTTTTTTCCATTGATTTTTAGAGACTGTAGAAGGGAGGGGGAGGAGGAGAGAGAAACATTGATGTGAGAGAGACACATAAATTGGTTGCCTCCTGCTCTTGCCCTGACAGGGGCCGGGGATTGAACCTGCAACCGAGGTACGTGCCTTGACCAGGAATCAAACCGGAGACCCCTCCGTCTGCAGGCCAACATTCTAACCACTGAACCAAACCAGTCAGGGCTCCTCCTCATTTTACACATGAGGGATCTGAGGTACAGAGAGGCTAAATAATTTGTCCAAAGTCACACAGCATGGATTGTATCTAATGAATATTCATTGAATGACCGGCTGAGTGAATGATTTCCTGGCATGCACCATGTTTTCTTGCCACCAGGCTGTCCCTCATCCTACACAGTGGCATGCCGCAGCATTAAAATTACATGGGTCAGGCAGGAGGCTGTCTCAGAGCCTTCAGTGAGACTCTGAGGCCCATGGGGCAATGTCCTCACCCCCGGGATTTGATGATTAATCCTCTCCTTCTAGTGTACTCTCTCTTCCTCCCCAGCATTACACCCTACACTTCAATGCACTAATTACTCACAGGTCCCCAGATTCTTCTCAGCCTCCTGCTTTTGCTTAAGCTCTTCCTCGTGTGGGGACCACCCTTTCAATCCCGAGGTTCCATTATTCTAAATGGAGGTGCCAGGAAGGTAGGCCAGTTCTTGTTTAATAATACTAAAATGCTAGATTGTCTCTGGTCGCCAGTAGCCTTATGATGGTGGTGATGAGGGGCCGGTGGTAGAACAGTGTTCCCATCCCCATCTCTCTAGTGCCGTGGTTCTCAACCTTCTGGCCCTTTAAATACAGTTCCTCATGTTGTGGTGACCCTCAACCATAAAATTATTTTCGTTGCTACTTCATAACTGTAATGTTGCTACTGTTATGAATCG
>NW_005370318.1:3792882-3793824 GCF_000412655.1 Myotis brandtii
CCCCAGTGTGGAGCGTGCAGGAGGCAGCCGATCAATGATTCTCTCTCATCACTGATGTTTCTCTCTCTCTCTCTCTTTCTCTCTCCCCCTCTTCCCTTCCTCTCTGAAATCAATAAAACTATATTTAAAAATATTAACAGCTGTTATGACTGTCATTCAGCAATCTATCCACAAGACCTGGACTGCGCTGCTATGGCAGGTGTCAATCTTTCAGTGCCCGCAAGTGAGGAGGTCTGGGTGGTCCCAGAGGGAGGGGCTGCAGTGGCCTTTGTGCTTGGAGGGTACTCGGAGGGAACTTGGGACAGGGGTTATTAACAACCAGTTAGGACGCATCTAAATATTTTGATGACTGGCATGGCCACGCCTTTACATGCTGAGCGCCAGCCTTGCTTGTGTGTGTGGCGGTGGGATCACAGGCACTGAGAGCAGCGAAGGGAGGTTTTCTGAGCCGAGGGGCCACCCTGATATCACAGAGATCTGGCTGCTGCTGAAGCTGACGGATCGCGCTCCAGGCAGCTCTGGTCAAGATCTCCGCGTGTAGGATCAATCCTCCTTCCCGGCCACCGCACCTCCCTGAGTCAGCCGTGCACGGTCCCCACAGAGTCAGATTTGCCAGCGTCTCGGTTCCAGGATGGCCGATGCCCAGAGTGGGCAGGGCACAGCAGGAGCTGCCAGAGCGGGGGCTAAATGGAGGTGCCAGGAAGGTAGGCCAGTTCTTGTTTAATAATACTAAAATGCTAGATTGTCTCTGGTCGCCAGTAGCCTTATGATGGTGGTGATGAGGGGCCGGTGGTAGAACAGTGTTCCCATCCCCATCTCTCTAGTGCCGTGGTTCTCAACCTTCTGGCCCTTTAAATACAGTTCCTCATGTTGTGGTGACCCTCAACCATAAAATTATTTTCGTTGCTACTTCATAACTGTAATGTTGCTACTGTTATGAAT
>NW_005370318.1:3793930-3794276 GCF_000412655.1 Myotis brandtii
TGTTGCTACTGTTATGAATCGTAATGTAAATATCTGATATGCAGGATGGTCTTAGGCAACCCCTGTGAAAGGGTCGTTCGACCGCCAAAGGGCTCGCGACCCACAGGTTGAGAACCGCTGCTCTAGTAGGATACGAAGTCCCAGAGAGAAGAAGGGACTTGATAAAAGCAAAATGTTTGCCCTGGGCAGTGTTCTCAGTGGTTAGCGTATTGTTCCGTGCACAGAAGGGTTCTGGGTCTGATCCCCGTAGGGCGTGTGTGTGAGACAACCGATCAATGTTTCTCTCTCACATAGATGTTTCTCTCTCTCTCTCTCTCTCTCTCTCTCTCTCTCTCATCAGTGAAAA
>NW_005370318.1:3794590-3800571 GCF_000412655.1 Myotis brandtii
TTTGCCCCCCTTTCCTCTTTCAGCAGGACTTTGCAAACAGCTTCTCCGGATGGATGCGGCTGCCGCCTCCTCCCTGCACACTTTCCATTCCCAGCCCTGAGCCTCAGCCAGGGTTCCTCAGGAAAATTGGCTGAAAGAGACATTTTCCATGCTCTTGACTCCTCTGCCGGGTGGCTGTCCCTGCCTCCACTCCTGCAGTCTCTTCTCCAGCGGGTCACCCAGACCCAGGAGGAAAAAATATTTGGTCAACTGGTTGCTGCTCACTCACCATTTTTTTTTATTTAAATATTTTATTGATTTTTTACAGAGAGGAAGGGAGAGAGATAGAGAGTTAGAAACATCGATCAGCTGCCTCCTGCACATCTCCCACTGGGGATGTGCCGGCAACCCAGGTACATGCCCTTGACCGGAATCGAACCTGGGACCTTTCAGTCCGCAGGCCGACGCTCTATCCACTGAGCCAAACCGGTTTTGGCGCTCACTCACCATTTAACGTAGTATGTCATTTTATCTCTCTGGGTCTCAGTTTCTTAATCGATGAAATGAGCTAGCTACCCCGGGAAGCAGGATGGGGAGTCCGACATTTTTTATTTAGTCCTGAGCTCCGCTGATTGCTGTGTGACTTTGGACAGGATACTTACCATCTTAGAGCCTCAGTTTCCCTCATCTGTAAGATGATGTTGTCTCTTACTGTTGTGAGGATTAAAGAAATGATCTGAGAAAAGGGCTTACCTCAGTGTTCTGCACATGGCAAGTGCTCAATGAATACTTTATTATTTTTTATTTTATTTATTTATTTATTTTTTTAAAATATATTTTATTGATTTTTTACAGAGAGGAAGGGAGAGAGATAGAGAGTCAGAAACATCGATGAGAGAGAAACATCGATCAGCTGCCTCCTGCACACTCCCCACTGGGGATGCGCCCGCAACCACGGTACATGCCCTTGACCGGAATCGAACCCGGGACCCTTCGGTCCGCAGGCCGACGCTCATTGCAGAACCACAAACCGGTTTCGGCACTTTATTATTTTTTAAAGCCAGTTGACTTCTTTTTCTAAAAATACATTTTTATTGATTTCAGAGAGGAAGAGAGGAGATCCTGAATGAGGGCTGGAGGAATGTAAGGGCTGGAGAGAGAGATAGAAACATCAGTGATGAGAGAGAATCATTGCCTCCTATACACCCTCCACTGGGGATCGAACCCACAAACTGGGCATGTGCCCTGACCAGGAATCGAACCATGACCTCCTGGTTAATAGGTAGATCCCAACCACCGAGTCATGCCAGCTGGACTGAATACCAATTTTTAAAAAAATTAATTTGTTATATTAGTATCTACGAGGTGCCAGATGCTGTGCTAGGTGCTTTACATACCTGCTTTCTAATCCACCTAACACCTGTGCAAAATGTTTGTCATCCGTTTCGTGAAGCTGAGGCTCCAAAGGTTCAGAGAGGCCAAGTAACTTGCCCTCAGTCACACAGCTGTCAGATGGCTGAGCCAGAGGGAGTCCAACTCAGGTTTGGCTGATTCCAGACTCCCTGTTCTAACCAAGGCTCTGGTAACTGGAAGAAAAAAACACACCCCTCTACTCTAGGCAGATAATGAAGAGTGGAACAGCCTCAGCTAAGAATTTAATCCAGCCCTTAGAAACTGTAATTTCAAAGCTTCACTGGGGGTTTTGGGCAGCTAAGGGCATAGTCATTGAGAGGAATATTACTCAACTTTGTTATAATTAGGGAAATGCAAAGTAAGCAATGAGACACTTTCTTTCCCAAGAGAATATCAAATGAGAAAAGACCGGTCTTTTGGTCCTGAACCCAATTCCTGTGTGTGTGTGTGTGTGTGTGTGTGTGTGTCCAGACTCAGACTAACAAGCAATTCTCAGACTATCTACCTGGAGATAGATCGCATCAGACTCCACAGGTAAAGGGCTCAGTCCCACAAGACTGCCCTCCAATTCAGACTCCAACTGCAAGCTGAGGTTGTTACCTGTGCTTCTGACTGATCCACTACAGACAGGAGGTTCCAATGACCCCCTCCAACTCAGGATGCCAATCGCAAGTCCGGCGTGTTATCTGTACCTCTGACCAACTGGCTATGAATCAGAGGTTCTCATGACCCTCTCTTTGTATTTGGTTAATTTGCTAGAATGGCTCACAGAACTCAGGAAAACCCTTTACCGACAGAGATGCACAGTGTGAGGAGCGTCTGTCCCTGTGAAGCTGGGGGCCCTGTGCACTGGCTCATGGCCGTGTTCCGATTCTCCAACCGGGAGGGTCTCTGAACCCCCTGGAGGCTTCATTACTTAAGCAGGATTGAGTGACTCATTGGCCATGGGTGGTTGACTCACCTCTAAGCCTCTCTCTCCTCCCCGGAAATCAGGGGGTGGAACTGAAAGTTCCACACCTCTATTCATGGTGGGTTCCCCTGGCAGCCAGACCCTGTGCTTAGGTGCTTTCCAAAAATCACTTTCACTAACATAAATCCAGTTGTAGTGGAAAGGGGCTTGTTATGAATAATAAGACCAAATATTATATCAAAAGATGCTCCTATTGCCTTCTCATTCAGGAAATTTCAAGGATTTTGGGAGCTGTGAGCCAGGAATTGTATGGATGAAGACCAGATATATCTGAGAAATACATTTTGATTATCTGAGTGATCAAATATGTCTATTTCTTATAAATTATAATACTGTAACTGGTGATATCTGTGTGGATCCTGGTGTGGGGAGTTGGGCACTATTGGTGTGAACATGAGCAAAAGCAGTCCTTTTGGAGGGCCACTGGGCAGTGTCTGTCAACATGTGAAATGTACATGCCCTTTGACCTAGTAATTTTGAATTTGGTAATTTCTCCTATGTGTGCAAGAATTCAGTGCCACACTATAAGGGCAAACCATTTATAATAGCCTTAATGTCCTTCAGGGGGGGAAATATGTATATCCATACTGAGGAATATTTTGCAGTAATGAAAAAGAACAAGGAAAAGAAAAAATGGACAGACCAAAAGGAGATTTCAACACTCCTTTCTCAGCAACAGATAAGACAAGTAGGCATAAGATCATTTTGGATATGGAACACTTGAACAGCATTATCAATAACCTTGACCTGATCGACATTTTTAGAACCCTACAACCAACAATGGCTGAATGCATATTATTTTCAAGTGCACATGGAACATGGATCATGAAAGACCACATGTTGAACTATAAAACAAGTCTCAAATTTGCAATAGAATTAAATTATAAATCAATAACAAAAAGACATATAGAAGTCCCACCCCAAATATCTGGAAATTAAACACTATATATCACTATACGTCTGAGTCACCTATGGAAAGAAGAAATCACAGGGGAAATTAGAAAATATTTTAAACTGAATTATAATGAAGACACAACACACCAGAATTTGGTGGGATGTATTTAGAGCAGTGCTTAGAGGGAAATTTAGAGATTTCTATAAATTATATAGCTTTTTTCTAATATAGAGTTAAATGCATGTATTAAAAAAGAAGAAAGTTCTCAAGAAGTCTAAAAAAAGAACAAAATAAATTTCCAAATAACAAGGTAAATTTGTATGTATTGGCTTGGATAGAAAATCAGGATAATTGAACAAAAAAAAGCAAATTATATCAAATATTTACAGTATCATGGCAGATATATATTGCTCGCTGCCCTTCAATGTCTGTCCTATCTTTCCTTGAACATAGAATCCCTGATTTTGAGTTGGTACATGGCTATTCAGAATAAAATACCTTAGACACCTTTGCATTAAGTGTGGTGATGTGACTAATGAGATGTAAGCAGTGGTAATGTGTGCATCTTCTGAGAGGCGGTGCCTTTCCTGGGCTCCTCACCACTTTCTGCTGGCTGGAGTTTAGGGTGTGATGGCTGCAGCTTGAGCAGCATATGGGATGGGAGACGGTGGACCCAAAAGACAGAAGGAGCCAGGGTCGTGCACTGTGGAATGCATGCCAGCCTTGGGCTGCCTGCCTCTGAACTTCCTTTCCGTGAGAGGGAAATATACTCCTATCTTGTTTCGATCACTGCTATTTTGAGTTTCATCCTTTGCAACTAAATTCAGTCCTAATGCATATAAGTGTGATCCCATTTATGTGAAAAAAAAAGCAAAGGAAGCCCGGCTGGCGTGGCTCAGTGGTTGAGCATTGACCTATGAACCAAGAGATCACAGTTCGATTCCGGTCAGGGCACATGTCCTAGTTGTGGGCTCGATCCCCAGTGTGGGGCATACAGGAGGCAGCCAATCAATGATTCTCTCTCACCATTGATGTTTCTCTCTCTCTCTCTCTCTCTCTCTCTCTTTCTCTCTCTCTCTCTCCCTCCCTTTCTCTCTGAAATAAATACGTACATATTTTTTAAACAAGCAAATTAAACCTATATATGCCAGATGATTTTGACTTTGATACAGAAATCCTCAAGATAATTTGCTTCAGCATTGAAAACATGTTATCTAACATAGCAATAAGTTCAGAGGTGGGGCCGCCTCAGGAATGGTTAAGTCAGTGGCTGGACTGCATTGTTAGTGACTTAGGCACTTCCCATCTTCCTGCTTTGCTGTTCTCTGACTAGATTCCGTCATAATTTCAGGATGTTGGCTACAGTTCCAGGCGTCATTCATACATCTCGATGACCAGTAGAAGAAAAGGGACTGTCCCTTTCTGCTGAAGCTCTGTTTTTGTTTATGTCTTAGCACTTTTGTGAGAGCAAAGAAACTTTTTCTAGAACCTTCCAGCCAACTTCCCTCACACCTCATTGACCACAGCTGGATTGTAGTCCATCTTTAAGCCAATCTCTGGCTTAGAGCAATCAGGTTTATTCTTGACCCATGAAAAAGAGAAGAACAGCAAAATTGTAGCCCTGACAGCGTGGAAGAAAAGAAAAATCGCCAAATGTCTGCTTCAGCGTATATGTAAGTGGGCAAAAACATCTGGAAGGATACATCATAAAATGCTGACGGTGGGTAACTCCAGGGAGAAAGTGGAACTGGGGCAAGAACAAAAGGAGTTCTGTGACAAATGCCAAATCCACCTATTCAACGACCCATACCCACTTCTCCATTGCTCACCAAAGCCATCTTGTTAGGGCAGCAAGGGATGAATTGTAATTGGCCCATGCCAGGTGTGGCAACCTCATTCGTTTTTGCCAACTAGTTGCTTTCCCAACCTCTCTTGCAGCGAGAGGTGGCCATGAGACTCAGTCTGGCCAGGGAGATATAAAGGGAAACTGCTGGGAGAACAATGTCCTCCGTGGCAAAGAGAAAACGTCTTTCTGATCTTTCCCCTCCCAGTCTGACTTGGGATACTGGTGTGAGGATGTGATGTTTGGAGCTGTGGCAGCCATATTGCAACCAGAAGAAAAAGCCTAGAGCGTTATGCAGATGCACACTCAGTGTCCTGGCATTTTCAGGCGGATGAATCAACCTTAGAATGGCCTACCTCTGGACTCTTGTTAGGAAATATCCTTATAAGGATTTCTACCATGTGAGGCTGAGAGCAGCTTAACAGACAAACGCAGCTATTTTCTATTGTTTTGACATAGCCTTATAATGAAAATCTATTATTTCTGTAATTCCAAGTTCAATTTAAAAAATATACCACTGGGCCCGGGCACCTTTGATATCCCAGCGGGCCTGGAGAGGCGCTCTTGGAAAGGGGACTGAGAGGAGTTGAGCAAAAGGAACAAGCTGTTCTTTATAATATGGTATGAGGGGTGACCTTGCAGGCCGGGGGTGACCGAGAATACATTTCTCTATCACTATCTGGGTTTGGATCAGAGGTTACAAACTGTCAGCCTCCTGTCAGAATTTGGCGGTGGACATATTTTGTTTCTCCTGTCTAGGGTTTTTAAAAATTGGAATTAGCAATAATGATTTAAGGATTGAGATACTTCACACAAATATCTGGCTTGCTGGCGTTTGTGAGAAAAGAAGAAGAAGAAGTAGAAGGAGGAGGAGGAGGAGG
>NW_005370318.1:3801302-3807599 GCF_000412655.1 Myotis brandtii
GAGGAGGAGGAGAAGAAGAAGAAGAAGAAGAAGAAGAAGAAGAAGAAGAAGAAGAAGAAGAAGAAGAAGAAGAAGAAGAGGAAGAAGAAATACCTGGCAACACGGGGTTCATATCCTAACAGCAGTAATAGGTAGCTTCATTGTGTCCCTCCCCAGGGGGCAGGACAGGTGCTTCCAATTTGCCACAGACCCTGATGCTCCTGAATGTCCTTCACCCAGTCTACTCCACTGATTCATATCACCTTTCTGATACAGTGAGCATTTGAGTTAGTGCCTTTGTGTGTAATATTCAACAATCACTTTCTAGGCAGCTGGCCCTGTAAAATGGTCACCAACCTCGTTCACCCAGGCGGGCAAACCTTGAAGGGACCTGGGTTTGGAGTGTCACACTCTGGACTGTCCTGTGAGCCTGGAAGAACTAAGAACACCCTTGATTGTCCTGCTGGGCCACTTGGAGCCTTAATCTACCCCCAAGACCTCAGACTTCTGAAGATGCACTGCTCGGGAGGGAGATAATTCAGAGGCGAGACTTACGTCGGTGGGTAGGGAGTAGGTTTTCTAAAAGGCAGATGGAGATGTGCCCACTGGAGGCTTGAAGAAGCGGGAGCTCTTGGAGAGAAGCATGGACTTGGGGAAGGAAAGTAAGGCCAGACCCTGGGAACAGCATCCCAGAGCTCCTGACATCCCACTAGGACGCTACCCCTTTAATGCAGGGCCTCTCCATTCATTAAAACAAGGTGGACTGTGTATGTTCAGAGAGAGGACCCAGCCACAACCTTCCTCCATCCCTCACTCTCTCCTGTTATGGTGGGCAGAACAGCAGCTCCTCGAATTGTCCATGTCCTCGAATCCCTGGCAAAGGCGGATTAAGGTCAGAAATGGAATGAAGGTTGCTAATACACTGACTTTTTTTTTGGACTATTTTTTTTCTTATTGCCTAAAGTTTTACATATGTCTCCTTTTTCCCCAATTGACCCCCACCCCTCTCAGCCATTCCCACCCCGGGCAAGCCCCCACCGCCCCAGGGTCTGTGTCCATTGGTTGTGCTAATATGCACGCATACAAGTCATTTGGTTGTTCTCTGACTTTTAAAATAGGGAGGTTATCCTGAATCATTCGGGTGAGCTCAGTGTAATCTCAAGGGTGGAAGGAGGAGGCAAGAGAGGGAGAACCAGGGAAATGGCAGCATGAGGCAGACCTGTCCCGACCTTGTTGGCTTTGAAGATGGAGGAAGAGGTCATGAGCCAAGGAAAGTGGGTGACCTCTAGCAGCGGAAAAGCAAAGATATAGAGTCTTCCCTGGAGCCCCCAGAAAGAAATGCCACCTTGTGGACACCTTGATTTTAGCTCAGCGAGACCCATGTTGGACTTCTATTCTACAGAGCTGTAAAGTGATAAATTTGTGCTGTTTTAAGCCATCAAGTTTATGGTAATTAGTTATAGCAGCCGTAGGAAACAAATTCACCAGGCCAGGTGTAGGTGACATTCCAACTTCCTGCCAGTATCAACCTCCAGACATGTGAGTGATGACACCAGACCCGTGAGATAATTCTAGTCACTCCAGTCCCTGAGTTGCCCCGCCGAGGCCCCCAGAGAGAAGCTGTACGCATTTTGCCCAGATTCCTGACTCACAAAATATGTAAGTATAATAAAATGACTGTTTTTATGCCACCGAGCTTCGGGGTGGTTTGTTTGGCAGCACAGTAACTGGAACAGCCTTCTCTTCCAGCCTTGAACTTGAACCAGATGGGACTGGGGAAAACTGCACACACTGCTGAACCCAGAGCTCCCATTCCATCGTTGGTATTATTTTTAACTGAACCCTGAACTGAACAGAAGGGAGCACGGCTGAAATTGAAACCGAACTTGTATATTTTTTCAAGCTGTGGAACTAGAGTATTCAAATATTCCCGAGACAGCATCACGTAGAGGATTCTACCTTAACCCCTTCACTCTGTGTATTTTTATTGGCCTGAGGTCACACGCCCATGGCAGAGCTGAGAGATTCATCATCTTTATAAACAGCCAGCGATGACCCTCTCTATCCTCCTTCCCTTCCCTTCGCTGAATGCAGGAAGGATTGAATTGCCACATGAGATGCGAATTTCCCACCATCCAAGGACAGGGAGTCCCAGCCTGACCCTGATTCCTTGGGGGTCCCTGAGTGGAAGCTCTGTGTCCCTGGCTGAGATATTGGAACTTTCCATGAAGGGCAATGATCCTCATATTCGAGCAGCCCGGCTGGGGTGTGTCAGGATCCAGGTGGCCTTCATCTCGTCTGGATCAGGCCGGCACAGTTTGTGGCAAGGGGGGTGGGGCTCCGAGGAAACTCGGGGCCCCTGGGAGACGTTCATCTTTCCAGAGCTTTATCATTTTTTCCATAACACTACCCTCCCTTAAGGTGGAAAGTCCCAGCTGTCAGCTGAGGATACTCTCAATGTGCTTTTGTTCTCCACCCTGCCCCCAGCCCAGGCAGCAGGGTGCTGGCAAAGGACACCTCCCTCTTTATACCAGGCTGCTCCAGACTCGCTGTACCGACAGACACTGCAATAACACCACGGGACTAGATTTCTCTGGTTCAAATCTTGGCTCTGCTATTTGCTAACTCTGCAATCCTGGCAGGGTATTGAACTTCTCTAAGCTATAGTTTATCTGAAAACTGGCATGGTGATAATATTAACCAGTTTTTTAAAAAATATTTTTTTATTGATTTCAGAGAGGAGGAGAGATAGAGACATCAAACGAAGAGAGAATAAAAAAAATGATGAGAGAATCATTGATGGGCTGCCTCCTGCACACCCCCTACCAAGGATCGTCCCAGCAATCCCATCATGTGCCCAGACCAAGAATCAGAACTGTGACCTCCTGGTTCATAGATTCAACCACTGAGCCATCGCAGCCGGGCAATACTGACCAGTTTTGAGGATTTAATATATGAAAAGCGCTTAGCACAGCACCTGATACATAATAAGAGTGATATGATTGTTTGCTCTTATTATTACACTAGAGGCCCGGTGCATGAAATTAGTGCATGGGTAAGGTCCCTAGGCCTGGTCAGCGATCAGGGCCGATCTGTGGGGTGGCCGGCAGGGTGATCAGGGGCGGCGGGGCGGGGGGGAGGCCCTGCTGGCACCTGCCTTGGCTGGCCTGGGGCCTGTGGGCTAGGGGCAGCTCCTGCATTGAGCATCTGCCCCCTGGTGGTCAGTGTGCATTATAGTGACCAGTCATTCTGCCGTTCGGTTGATTTGCATATTAGGCTTTTATTATATAGTATGACTTTGGGTAATTCATCTCCTTTCTCTGGGCCTCAGTTTCCCCAATTGTATAATGAAGACAGAAGTTTCTCCCTTGTCTGAGAGTAAATCCTGAATGCCCTTTCCTGCTGTGTGGTCTTGGACAAATTTTTTGGGTTCTCTTAACCTCAATATGCTCATCTTTAAATGGTACCTACTAAGTGGGTGGTATGGTGGCGATGAGATGAGAAAATGCATAGCAAGCACATAGCATGGGGCCTAGCACACAGAAAGTATTAAAACAAAGTTAGCATCCTCCCCTCCCCCCCAGTATGTTTTTATGGATGAGAAAGAACTTTCTAGACTATAATTGGCCTTGTCCCTGGGAGGAATATTGTGGTTTTCTCACATGCTTTCCCACCCATACCTCATTCACAGACTCCTAGAATCAGAGAGGTCAGGATTGGAAGGGCCATTTTACAGATTGGCTAATTAATCCACTAAACAAATATTTACCGATTGCCTGTTTTGAGCCAGGCACTGTTGTAGGTGCTCAGGAGAGAGCAGCATTGAGGGCCCTGCCCTCACGGGGCCTTCATTCCTGTGGGGGAGGCAGGCAGTAACCATGAGTATATGAGTATGTAATACAAGTTCAGTTTCAATCCCTTTATTCCATGTGTGGGGAAACTGAGGCTCAAGAGGGGAAGACATTTTCCTAAAGTTCTCCAGTGTCATAGCAGGGCAAGGACTTCAAGCAAGTCTTCACAGTCTCAGAATACCCTACCCTCTACAAACCCTGGCTTCCCCAAGGTCTTATTATATAACTAGAGGCCTGGTGCACGGATTCGTGCACCAGTGGGGTCCCTCAGCCTGGCCTGTGGGGATCAGGCTGAAACCGGCTCTCCAACATCCCCCAAAGGGTCCTGGATTGTGAGAGGGTGCAGGCCAGGCCGAGGGACCCCACCAGTGCACAATTGGGGCCAAGGAGGGACCAAGGGAGAGCTCCAGGGCATGTCCGGCCTGTCTCACCCAGTCCCGATCAGCAGGACCCCAGCAGCAAGCTAACCTACGGGTCAGAGCGTCTGCCCCCTGGTGGTCAGTGCGCATCATAGCAACTGGTCAAACGGTTGAACAGTCAGAGGAACAATGAACACATTAGGCTTTTATATATATAGATAGCAGGAATCAACATTTACTGAATCTTCCTAGCTGTGGGAACTGCTTTAAGTACTTTACACATCATGTCATTTAATCCTCACATCAACTCCGAGGGAAGGAATTGTCATGAATCCTATTTTACAGACGGGGAAACTAAGGCACACAGAGGTGCAGGAGAGTAGGGTTTGAACACAGACCCCTTGGTTCAGGGTCCTTGACCTCAACCATGGTTCTGGCTGCATATTATTCCCCCCCCTCCCCGCCCCTTGGCCTGCGCTATTTATTTATTTCTTCCCTCCCTTTCCACTCCCCCAAACCGCCCAGGCCCCAATCCTGGTCTCAGTGATTTCTTTCACACTCCCAGGAGCCTCAGGTAAGCCCTCTCCCTCTCTGGCCCTCAGTTGCCCCACCTGTGAGTTGAGTGGATTGGACTGTCTTTAGAGCCCTTTATGACCACCCTGACTTTTAGCTCCTTCTAAGTTTGTAATTATTTTATTCACTTGTTTTCCATCTGCTCCCCTTCCCTCCGCCCCCCCCCCAACTGTGAGCTCCAGGAACAGCATCCTACTCGTTCTATTCATTGCCATCTCCCCAGAGCCTGGCACTGGGTCCTGCACTTAGTAGGCCCTGGATAAGTATTAGTGGATGAAGAAAAGAATGATAGGAGAGTCTTCAGTTTTCTCAGAAATAGCTCCTGTGCTCTCTCCCTGGCCCCTCTTCCTTTCTCAGCCTGTGGGGCCCCATCCCTCCCTCTCTTCTGCCCTCCCTCCTTCTCACCTCCCAGGGCCGACTCAGGCCCTCCATCCGGCCTGCATTTTTCCGGGTTTGATATCATTTTTTCCACTCTCCCGGCTGCTGCCGGCTGCCTCTGCCAACTTTCCACAACTACAGCCCCTCCCCCATGGCCACAGGCTGGGGACAGCTTGGGTGGGGGAAGACCCTCCTCCCTTCCCTTCCCTTCCCTTCCCCTCCCCAGGCCGGAGTTGGGATGGGGAAATCGGTGCCATCAGTGCCTGGCTGGCAAGATGGTTGGGGGTGGGGGGTGAATGTCACAGCTGCAGGCTATGGCTTGCCTGCCCCTGCTTTACTCTTCCTTGGCACCCTGTTCCTGGTGGCACGGACAGGGCCCACATGGGGGGGGGGGAGGGGCTGAGGCATCTGGAAGGGCAGCTGTTTGGGGGCAGTGGTGTCAGGAATCAGGGACACGTGGTCCAAACTGTTTACATCTTGTTCTCTTTTCAAATTAGTGACACCCCTTCACCTTACGCTGGAAACTCCTGACCTGACCCCAAGACCCCATCCCCAGCCAGAAGCCTCACTACCTCCTCCTTCCTGCACAGACATAGGAGAAGGCTGGGCCCTGGGGTCTAGTCCTCACCCTCACTGGCTGGGTGGCTCTGGGGTGTTCACGTCCCCTCTCTGGGCTTCAGTTTCTACATTCTGAAAAAACGAATGAGTTGGGCTAAATTGGGGGTCCATCCTGGGGATACGTGGATTGAGTTTCACGGGGTCCCCTCCCCTCCCCTCCTTAAATTGTATGCAAAATTGTGTTTGAAAGTCCATTTCCCGGGGGCTCCATAGCTTTTTGTCACATTCTCCAAGAGGACTGTGGGTAAGTTGGGTACAGGCTCCAGACTGACAAGATGGAAATCTTGGCCACTTCCCTTGTAGCAGTTGCATGAATCTGAGAAACCGTCCTGTGCCTCGGTTTCCTAATTATTGAACAGGGGCTGTGAAGATTAGCTAATAATTGTGACGTCTTAGTACACAGACAGCTCCCAACAAACACCAGCTATTTTATTGCCAGGATGAGCGCGAAAGTTCTTTCCAGATAATGTTTTATGACTCTACTAGAGGCCCGGTGCACGAATTCATGCATGGGTGGGGTCTGGCAGGCCGGCCCCGCC
>NW_005370318.1:3807718-3808352 GCF_000412655.1 Myotis brandtii
GCCTGCTGGCCCAGTCCCTGGTCAAACTCCGGGTCAAAGGGACAATTTGCATATTAGCCTTTTATTATATAGGATCATCTAAAAAAGAAATGGGCTAATGAGAAACTAGGAGGTCATCACCCTTGACTGTGGTTTGTACTCCACTGTGTCTCCCTCAGAGGCTGGGGCAGGGAACGCACAATAGATCCAATGACTTTATTGACTGACCCTGACACAGGTCAGCAGGCTAGCCCAGTCTGTAGCCAGTGTGGATGGGGGAGCAGGAGGTGGAGAGGCCTGGATGAACCCCAAAGAAGTCTGGGCATTCAGACGGGACATCCTTCTAGTCGGTGGTGTTTTCTGGGGGGTGGGAAGATGGGGGTAGTGTTTCTGAGGGTTGGCCAGAGCTGGAGGATAAAGAAAAGTCGTTTGTTTTGTTTTTTTACAAAAAGACACAAATCGTGTATAAAAAAACCCAAAACCCAACAAACCCTACTGTGTGCAGAGCTTGGGCTTCGGGTCCCACAGTCTGTACACCGCTTCCCGGGGCGGAGCGGTCCCTGAAGCGGTGGCTCCGGGAGATGCGCCCACGATGCGCGCTCCAGGTCACTGCGCCTTTGCCCGTCGGGGGCCCCTCCCTCGGTGGCGTCGGTAG
>NW_005370318.1:3809027-3815989 GCF_000412655.1 Myotis brandtii
TCTTGAATGCAGCGAAGGAGTCTAATTTGTGCATCAGAATCATCCGGGGAGAGATTCTGATTCAGTGGGTTTGGGGTGTGCGCTGGGAACCTGCATTTTAACGGAATCTCCTGGGATTGTGCTGCGGAGTTTTGGGGGTCTGCTCACAAAGCATATGGTCTTCCATCTCCAGGATGCCACTGGGCCGGGAGGCCGGGACCTGAGTTCCAGTCCGCAGTGGCTGGTGACCCAGTGGAACTGGCTTCCTCTCTCTCTGGGTCTCAGATTCCATAATTTTTAGATTGGTCCCCGAAAGTAGGGCCATTTTTAGATCTTTATGAGTCCCATCTGATATGTCAACCATTAAAATATCCCCACCTCACTTTAAGTGCTATTTATATATACTAGTAACTTAAACGTTTTGGTTTGCAGTTGCTGGATGGCACAATAGCATGTTTTATAGACAATTAAAGCTTTCTGAATTTGGAATTTATAAATTCTCGCTCTATTTTGCAGCCAATAAATGGAATTTTTAGGTCTCAGTAGTTGAAAATCCTGTAGGACTAGGCCTATCAGGCCTGGTGGATAAAGTGTCGCTGACTAAGGGCATGAGAGAGCCAAATGGGAATTTTTAAGCAAAGAAGTGACAAGGTCAGATCTGGTTCTGGGAAACTGTGGCAGCTGTTGAGAACTGATTAAGTGGGGATACAGAATTAGGGTGGGGGCTGGCCCAGGCTAAAGTGGAAATAACGGAATGGGTCAGAGGCTATGGGAATGGGGTGAAGGGAATGTGGGGTTAAGGGAGGATTTGGGGACTGGTTTGGGGGAGTGTGAGAGGAGACAGGAATGGCTTTCAGGCAGAGGCAAGGAGATGCAGAATGGGGGTGGTAGGTGGCAGGCAGTCTCTGAGATGAAGACACACTAGAGCAGGAACAGTGACAGTGGGGCTGAGAGGAATACGGAGAAGGAGGGTGGACCAGAGGGCTCACCTTCCACGGAGACTTCCCGGCAGCGTGCCAGGTCCGCCTTGTTGCCCACCAGGATGATGGGCACATGGTCTGCCTGATGTGTGCGCCTTAGCTGAATGCGGAGCTCAGAGGCGCTCTCGAAGCTGCCTCTGTCTGCGATGGAGTACACGATGACGTAGGCACTGCCCACCTGCAGGCAGGACTCCTGGCTCCAGCTTTCATCCTGTAGGGGAGGGACCCCAGGCCCATCCTCAGAGGTTACCGAGGCCTTGGCTGAGAAAGGGGCTGGGATGGTTTAATGGGTGGGATGGAGCTAAGGTTTATACTTTGGGCAGGTTTGAGGGACAAATTCTGCCATAATTCCCTGTTCTCCTCTCAAAGTAGTGATATGCTGATCCTCTGTGAGCCTGTTTCTCTGCTTGAAAAATTGGGCTAATGACACTACCTCACTACATTCTCTCATTCATTGGTTCCTTCTATAGGCTGGGCACTAGAGACAAAAAAAAAAAAAAAAAGTTGGTTCCTCTTCCCGCTAAGGAGAGTTTGCTGTTTAGCTGTTCTGGCTTTGCCTGTTTAATGGGATCGGTCATATTAGACAGTTCTTTTGGTCTTCTGCAGTCTCCTCAAAAGAGAAAAAAGGAAGGGGGAGAAGTGAGGATAGAGGCTGATTTCAAGGGAAGGCATTCTCAGGACGGTTCTAAAGAGATGAAGGAGCAACTGTGGGGTGGAAGGATAG
The DNA here is from genome assembly GCF_000412655.1 of Myotis brandtii. Classification (NCBI taxonomy): domain Eukaryota; kingdom Metazoa; phylum Chordata; class Mammalia; order Chiroptera; family Vespertilionidae; genus Myotis; species Myotis brandtii. The sequence goes on from NW_005370318.1 coordinate 3,810,711, forward strand.
GGGGTGGGAGAGGCAAGTGGAGTACTTGCCAAGTTTTTTGACCAAGGAAAGGAAAGAACTGGAATGATTTTGATACTCCATTTTGGATGGTGCTCTGTTGTCAGGGACAGCACTCAGACTGGACCACCTCGGTAACAACTTTATAAGACACAGTTCTTGCCCTCCAAAAGCTCATGGTCTAGATTCTAGAAGGGAGGCTATGGAAATGGAGAGTTATAATGCACTGTGATAAGTACCCAGATGAAAGTAGCTGGAGAAGCCATGGGGGTGGGTGAGGGAGGCCAAAAGAACTCAACCTGGTGGAGTGTGGGAGGGTTCACAGTGGACCTGTGAGTGGGATTTGAAAGGATGAGCAGGTGGAGCAGGAGAGAAGAGAGTGGGCCAGGCGTGGGAAATATTGAGTGTGATGGAGGAATTGTTTGTGAGGGGGAAAGAAGCCAGAAAAGTTATCTGATAACCAAATAAGATAGATGAATAGAAAAGCATCAGATCCATCGTCAACATCATTGTCAAAGGGGGTGAGTTTTCAAGAGCCACATCGATCCTTCCTCGGGTCAAATAACTGTGGGCCGAGTCAGATGGCTGTGGCTGCTCATTCTGGGTTTTCAACCTTGACTATGGACAGGTCCCTTCCTCCCTCTGGGTCTCAGTTTTCTCATCTGTTGAATGAGATGGTGAGTCTTGACCATTCATTCATTCATTGCACAAATATTTATGAAGAATTTGCTCTCTGGTCAGGATCACAAAAGCCAGTTGCTGCATGGACTGGTGGGTAAGAATCTCTTGGGATGTGATTTTAAAATATAGATGCCAGGATTCTACTTATACAGGTTCTTATTCATGAGGTCTGGGGTGAGGCCTGAGAATTTGATTTTTAATTCTCTCTCCCTGATGGTTAGATACTAGTAAGTGAGTGCACTACTGGATGAGCCAAAGGTCCACCCAGTTCTTTCAGATTCTGCCTCTCTGACTAGCCTAACGATGGAAGGAATGGAAGCTTATTCCAACAAGGCTGCTACTGTATGGGCCCTGTTTGGGAGCTACCTTCACAGTCACTGACCAGGGAAACTGGTCCAGTTTTCTTATTTTACTTGTAGGAAAACCAAGGGCCAGAGAAGAGAAAACTTCCTCATGGCCACACAGAGAGCTGGGCACAGAATTCCAGTCCCTGCTTCTAGTCCAGCACTCTTCTTCCTCCGTCTCCCAAATGGAACCCTCGCGCTGAACACTCTTCTTAATCTACTGGACTCTGCCCCATAGGACCCTCAAAGTAGCCCCTCCCTTCCCAGCATCCAAAAAAAATAGCCCCTCCCTTAGCAGCCTGTGAGCTCCATGGGGCCAGAAAACATGTCTGCCTTATTCACTGCTGGGTCTGGCCAATGATTTATACCCAGCAAGTGTGTTTTTTTTTTCTCTTTTTTATCATCACCCAAGGATATTTTTCCATTGATTTTTAGAGAGAGTGGAAGATCGAGGGAAAGACCGAGAAATACTGATGTGAGAGATACACATAGATTGGTTGCCTCCTGCATGTGCCCTTGACCAGAATTGAACCAGGGGACCCTTTGGTCCACAAGCCAATGCTCTATCCATGGAACCAAACCGGCTAGGGCAGCAAGTGTTTCTTAATGACCAAATGGGTGAAGGAGTGGAACCTCAGCTGGAGGTTCAGAAGGTGATGCTCCCAGGGGAGATGAAGGGGCTATCCTAGTGCATAAACGTGCAGACTGTGGGTTCTTCCAGGTCTGGGTTTGGATCTCACTTGCTGAGAACTTTGGACACATTACTTAACCTCTCTGAGCTTCCATTTCCTCATCATAGAATAGGGATCAGAAGAACACTCGCTGTATAATTTTTGTCTTAACTGAATGTCATAATATATGTCCAGTGTTTAGCACAGGGGCTAACACTTAGGAAGAGGATGCTACATAAATGTCAGCTGCTGTTAAGAGAATCATCATCATGCCCTGACCAGTTCGGCTCAGTGGATAGAGCGTCGGCCTGGGGACTGAAGGGTCCTAGGTTTGATTCCGGTCAAGGGCATGTACCTTGTTTTCGGGCACATCCCCAGTAGGGGTTGTGCAGGAGGCAGTTGATCGATGTTTTTCTCTAATCGATGTTTCTAACTCTCTATCCCTCTCCCTTCCTCTCTGTAAAATATCAATAAAATATATTTTTTTAAAAAAAGAGAGAATCATCATCTTTATTATGTTCATTTGGACCTGGGTTTCCTTCTATGCTTGTTAAAAAGAACTGGCTGCACAGCTCCTTCATCCCCAGCCTTTGGGCCCATCACTAGAGCTGTCGCCATTTTTGTCAATCACCCAACACTGCCCTCCTAAACCCTCTGTGGCCAGGCCCTCCCTGAGTTTTAGGGGAGGAACCTACTCCTTAGAGAGATGGAATCTCAGGTGATTTTTAGATCCTTCTCTTTGCTTGGTTGTATTCTTCAAAGTTCTATAGTGAGCATGTACTACTTGCACAGCAAGAAAAACGGAAAACTCAAACAAGATAAGAAAAACACAACAGGGACATGCCCCTGCCTGCTGCTCTCTTCCCGCTCGAGAAGGGGCCCGGGAAGGACACCCTTTGGTTTCCTTTTCCCCTAGCTACTAAATTATAATTAATAAGAGTTGTCATTATTTATGATTCTTCGCCCACGTTTAGCATTTTTTTTTTCATGCTCAAAACTGCTCAACTCTCTGAAGTTGCATAAGAACTTAAAGAAAACAAACAGTTGGTAAAGAAGGCAGGAATGATCGACCCATTTATCAGGTGAGAAAACGGAAGCTCCGAGCGGGAAAGTCACAAAGACACACAACTGGTCAAAAAAGAAAGGGGGTTGAACCTCAGACATTTTGATGCTAAATTCAGTGTTCCTCCCTCTGCACAACGCAGGCGGGTGGAGTGGGATGAGGGGGCTAATATGAGGGGGAGGCTTGCAGGGGAAGAAGCACATCCTGGGATGGCTGTGGAGAGGGGACCAGAGGAGTGAGCAAAGGAGGTGAAGGTCACGAGGTTCTGTCTTTGGTTGGAAAGGCTATGGGGTTTGGAGGGGTCTGGTTCTAGGCTCAGCACCCATCTCCCCAAATCCTGCTTGGACCATACCAGTTTCTCAGCCTCCCAGGTGTCCATGACCAGCAGTGTGGTGTCTTCTCCATCCACTGTGAGGGTCCTCTCGTACACATCTTCTGTAACAGAGGGAAGAGCTGGATCTCAGGAGGAGGGCAGGCCTGGGGAGGGTGTGGCTCCCTAGCCCCTCTTTATGGTCACTGCACCCCCTCTACTTCTCCGTGAAGTGCTCACCACACTCGCGTGATGCCTGTGTCTCCTGATAGGTCAAGAAACTGCAGGAGGAGGAGCCCATGTCTCCCCAGCTGCCAGCATGGTATGAGGCGCACAGTAGGTACTGAGACAGCGTTGGTGGTTGTGTTTGCTGATTGAATGAGTGTGGGGTGGTGGGGTTAAAGTTGGGCTGGGAATTCTCCAGTCCTGCCCTGTCCCTGGCTGACTGTATACTTCAGGCAGGTCATGTTACCCTCTCTGGGCCTCAGTCTCCCCATTTGTCTGTCACACCTACAGGTGCACATATGCTCACCTCTCGTATGGGTTCTCACCCTCAGAGAGGCAGAGCCTGGAGAAAGGGCCTGGCTAGAGTGTCCCCCACCTTCTCTCTGCTTTTAACCAACTCCCCATCCCACTTACCCTAGTCCTCTCAGCCAGTCCTGCGAAAACCTATCTTCATTTCCTCTGCCCTATCCCCACCCCCCATCATCCTAGGGCACCTGCTCGCTGCATCTCGTGGGAATAAAGGAACCCAGGGCCCAGAACTTGGAGTCTGAGAGCCTCCATTTTGGGCAGGATATTAGTTTTGCCACAGGGCGTGGTGGCCATGGGTGGTTGTCTATGGAGCTGGGGTGATCCGAGAGTCAGGGAAGAGTCGGGGCTAGGGGTTTCTAAGCGAGGTGGAAGTCCACCATTTCTTTATACTTGAGACTCAATCCCATATCTCTCACCCATGAAAACTGGCAAAATTCTCACTATTCAAGGAATCTCTCTCCCACAGCCATTGTGCAGGCTGTGCCCTGCATAACTCTAGGGGGGCATGTCCACGTCATAGTCTGTGCGAATGACGCCCCTATGGGCTGAGCAGTGCGTGAGTCGTACAGCTGTTATTGGCAGCCTTGTGCCCTTGATCACTCCTTTGGCCACATTCCAGCCCAGCCCCGCGTCCCTACCTCCCAGCTGTTCATGGAGCTCCCGCTCTTGCTTCCCTGCGAAGAGGCTGGCCAGGCTGGTCTTCCCCACGCCAGGGTCTCCCAGCAGCACCACGCGGTAGAGGGCCTCCCAGGAGCCCTCCGAGTCGCTGGATTCAGAGGACCAGCCGTCGGGGGCAGGTGAAGGTTGCTGGGTGGGAGGGTTGAGGGAGGCCGACTGGCCCAGGCGTGGGTGCCGGGGTTGTGTGGAAGTGGAAGGTGCTGTGCACAGGCCAGGCTGGCGGCCCGGGGAGGACAGGGGCAGCGGGGTGCTGGCTCGCCGTCGCAGGGGCGTCTTTGCTTCCTGCTGCGTGTTTAGTGTCATCCTCGGGAGGGGGCCTTGGCTCCTGCCTTCCTTCTTCTGTGAGTGAGAAGGGGAATGGGCGGTGAGCAGGTGCGCTGAGCCCCTTCTGCAGGGCCCCGAGGTGGCTTCCTCCAGAGCCTCCCTCCTCGGGGTGGGGGCTTCCCGGCTTCAGGCCCAGGGTCTGCCTGGGTCAGGCTCGGAGGGTGAGTGTGCAAGCTGTGCACGCACATGTGTGCACACCCAGAGGCCACTTCCTGTGCCTTGAGGATGATCTCCTCCCCCACGGGCAGCAGAGGGGCAGCAGCGAGGTGATGCCCCCACGAGCACGCACACACGGTGTGCACAGGCCTGCCTCTCCCACTCAGAACACGAGACCCAGGTTCTGAAAGGATCTGAATTACCCGGGACGCCCCTTCCCCGGGCCTCTTCCCCTCGGTTGGGAGATGGGGGTGTGGAGGAGGGGTAAGGGCCCCTGGGGAGGGGTCACTTCCGCTGCCCCGCCTCAAGAGGGCTGAGGAAGAGGCAGGAATGGGTGGGCTGGGACGCTGAAGCGCGTGGGGGTCCGGGGGTTCCCTCCGCGGTAACCCGAGCGCCCTGGTGCCATGGGAACGGCGTGTCCGGCCCGCCCCCTACGTGAAAAATTCAGCAGAGGCTGGCACTGCCTCCCGTGGCTGCGGGGGGCGGGGGCTCCGAGGCTGCAGGGGGCCAGGCTTGGTGCC
>NW_005370318.1:3816456-3816823 GCF_000412655.1 Myotis brandtii
CCCCGCCCCGAGGCCTTGGCCGCTGAGTGACTCCACGCAGGGGTCAGCTGACCCGCCCCCTCACGGCCTTTGTCGAGGGTGGGGGTGGCAGGGTTGGGGTGGGGGCCAGAGAGAGGAAGGAAGTGGGTCTGGGTCATCTGTGCGCCCACAACTACCCGCTCCAGCAATGGGGCGCCCCACAACCTTGGTCCTTACAGAAACCACTGGGGGAGCTTGTTGGCTGTTCAGAGCCCAGGCCCACCCCGAGGCAGACTCAGCCCTGGGAGGGGCTCGGGGATCTGCGATTTAAACAAGTGCCAAGTGATCCTGGTGCAGAGTTCGCGGGCTCCACTGCCAGAAACTGCTTTGCAGGGATGGAGAACTGATT
>NW_005370318.1:3817068-3836592 GCF_000412655.1 Myotis brandtii
AGGAAGTCTGCTGGGGAGTTCTGGATATCTTATTTTTGCATCATTCATTCACTCACCACATTCTAGGTTAAGCACCCGTTATGCAGCTGGGCTGTCCTGTACCCGGAAGAATGGCTGCCCACGCTCTGATTCATATTTACTGAGCACTTGTGCCCGCCTGGTATGGTCTGAGCACTCTGCCTGGATTCATAGCTCATTTAATCCCTACGCAACACTAAAGATGGACATACCCAGGCTTACCTGGGCCTGAGACTCAGGGGCCTCTCAGCCTACTGTCCCTTTCTATCACGGGTCCGTAGCTTTTTTTTTTTTTTTTTTTTTTTTTTTAAATCTCTTCCCAGGCATGTAGGAGGAGGAAAGACACACTGTGGTCTTGGTTATGGAAGAGAAGTTGGCTGTAGGTAAGTGAGTTCGGCCATCCATGGGCCCGGATCTAAGCTCTTGGGGAGGGCGCTTCCGTTTAGGTCATGAGGGACTGGAGCAGGTATGTATGTGAGGCCCCTGGAGACTGGCTGTACCTGTGGGTGGGGCTCATTGTCATGGCTGAAGGGGTCCAAGTGTCCAGCTCAGGGCAACTCCCACAGCCGCTGAGCCCCTTCACGCCTGGCTTCCTTCTGTGGCTTGGCCCTCTAAGTTTTCCTTCCCCACCTACAAGATGGGCTGGGAGTGGTGCAGGGTCATACATTGTCTGGGAGTGAGGCAAGTTTAAGTTCTAGCTCCACCTCTGTTCTTTGGATTTTGGTTTCTTTCTTTTTTAATTCTCACCCGAGGTGGTGGGGGAGGGAGAACCCTCACCCAAGGATATTTTTTCCCATTGATTTCCAGAGAGACTGGAAGGGAGGGAGGAGCGGGAGAGAGAGAGAAACATCAATGTGAGAGAGGCACATTGATTGGTTGCCTCCCACAGGTGCTCCCACGGGGGCTGGGGGACCCGCAACTGAGTGCATGCCCTTGACTGGAATCAAATCCTCTACTCTTTGCCAGTGCTCTAACCACTGAGCCCCGCCAGGGCTGGATTTCTTTTTTTTTATTTAAAACTCAAATCTCCAAATATTTGGTGACAGATGATTTGACTTTGGGTGGTAGGCACACAATGCAATATACAGGTCATGTATCATAGAAATGTATATTTGAAGCTTATATGATCCTATTAACCAACATCACCCCAATAAATTTTATAAAAAATAAATTAAAGCCCTAGCCGGTTTTGCTCAGTGGATAGAGAGTGTCAGCCTTCGGACTGAAGAGTCCCGGATTCAATTCTGGTCAAGGACACATGCCCGGTTGCAGGCTCAATCCCCACTAGGGAGCGTGCAGGAGGCAGCTGATCAATGAGTCGCTCTCATCATTGATGTTTCTATCTCTCTCTCCCTCTCCCTTTCTCTCTGAAATCAATAAAAAATATATACAAAATAAATTAAAAAATAAAACTGAAATCTAAACAGGTTACACCTTTGCTACAAAACTTCCAGTGTCTACAATAGAAAAGCCTGAACTCAGTACTCAAGGCCCATGGTAAATACTGGTAAAAGCAGGGCAAGGGGTTAGCGTAGTGGTGCAGGTGGGGTGGTGGGAGAGGTGAAAGGTCTCAAAAAAGTTTAAACATTTGTTATTTCAAATGTACATGACAGTGAAAGAATAATATAAGAAACAACACGAGCTGTTGAAAAACATTGTATTATGGAAAAATGTAAACATGCAAACATACAGAATAATGTAATGATGTGAGTTTTAAAAAGAAACCGTCCTTTGCAGGGTCATTTCCAATCTCCTCTCAACACATTCCTTGCTCTGGCCATGCCCCACACTCCCAGGCACATTATGTTTCTTCTGCCTGGAATACTTTCCTCTCCTCATCTTTCAAGATGCAACTCAGACGCCTGTGTACCAGACGCTGTTCTAAGCTCTGCACACACATGCTCTATCTCCGGGATTCTCACACGTTAGCAAAATGCTCGAATCAGTCGGAGGGCTTCTTAAGCCATCGTCTGCTGAGACCACTCCCAAGCTTTGGATTCAGTAGGTTTGGGCAGAGCAGTGGTTTGCAACCTTCCTAATGCCGCGACCCTTTAATACAGTTCCTCATGTTGTGGTGACCCTCAACCATAAAATTATTTTCGTTGCGACTTCATAACTGTAATGTTGCTACCGCTATGAATCATCATGTAAATATCTGATATGCAGGATGTATTTTCATTGTTACAAATTGAACATAATTAAAGCATAGTGATTAATCACAAAAACAATATGTAATTATACATGTGTTTTCTGATGGTCTTAGGAGACCCCTGTGAAAGGGTCGTTCGACCCCCAAAGGGGTCTCGACCCACAGGTTGAGAACCGCTGGGGTAGAGCTTGAGAATTTTCGCTTTTAACAAGCCCCAGGTGTTTCTTGCTGCTGCTTGCTGGCCTGGGTGCCACACTTTGTATTATTATTATTATTTTAAATATATTTTTATTACTTTCAGAGAGGAAGAGAGAGATAGAAACATTAATACGGAGAATCATTGATTGGCTGCCTTTTGCACGCCCCACACTGGGGATCGAGCCTGCAACCTGGGCATGTGCCCTGACCGGGAGTTGAACTGTGACCTCCGGGTTCATAGGTCGACGCTGAACCACTGTGCCACACCAGCCGGGCCACACTTTGTATTATTTTGTTTAATCTTCTAAACGAGCTAGGTAACAATTACTCTCTGTTTGGGGGGAACTATTACTCTTCTCATTTCCTGCATAGCTGTTTGGACAGCTCAGTGGGTTCTGGTTTCACCTCCTTGGCTTCAGGAAAGGAATCCTCCACGTATTTAGCTTTGCAAGGGGTGCTTTCGATCATTTCCTAGAATCTAGGACCTAGATGATAGCCTGGGGCTCAGAGAGGCTAAGTGACTTGTCCAAGGTACCACAGCAATTAGAGGGAGTTGCTGGCATTGAAGCAGGTCTCTCTGAAGCCAAGGCTTTCCCTACCCTCTCAGGTGGGGAAGCTGTCCAGTTTCTGACCCCAGACATTGCTTCAGGAGATTCTGTCCCCAGTTTCAGAGCTCAGCAACCTCTGGAAGTGTGTCCAGCCAGTTCCCCACAGAGCTGGCTGAGATCCAGCTGCATCCTGGAGACCACAGGCCTCAGACACCCACTTAAGTCTCCTGCTGCCCACGCTCCTGCCTTGATCTGCAGTTGAATAAAGGCTGGGCCCCAGGCAGCCAGGTTTGGTGGGCTTGGCTCCTCTCCTCTTGTGTTCTCTCCCCAGTGGCCTCCCCGAAGCCCTGTGGCCATGACACAGCTGCTTCTGCTCATTGTGTTTCTCCTGGTCCTGGGTCATGTGCCTCCAGGTAACATCACGCATGTGTGTGTGTGTGTGTGTGTGTGTGTGTGTGTGTGTGTATGTAGAAACAAGGAGTAGGTTCTCACCTCCTGGGGAAGAGAGGAGGCCTGGACCAATGTTTAAATTCTGGCCCCATCACTGGCTTTCTGAGCAGCTTAGAATGGGCTGCTAGATCAGCCTGCACCTCAGTTTCCTAATCTTTAAAATGTGATTCACTCAACAAATGTTCATTTGAAAAATATTAACTGTGTGCCAGGCACTAGTGCAATTGCTGTGGATCCAGTAGTGAGAGAAAGCAAGGTCCTTGCTTTCATGGAGTTGATATTTTAGTTAGTGCAGACAGAAAAGAACCAAATAAACATATACTCTTTCAGGTGGTCATAAGGGCTAAGAAGAATAAACGCAGGGCAGAGGGTTAGTGTGGTGTGTGCATGGGGTGGTGGAAGTGCTGAAAGGCCTCTGATAAGTTCTTTTTAAAAAAATATATATTTTATTGATTTTTCACAGAGAGGAAAGGAGAGGGATAGAGAATCAGAAACATCAATGAGAGAGAAACATCGACCAGCTGCCTCCTGCACACCCCCCACTGTGAACGCGCCCGCAACCAAGGCACATGCCCTTGACCGGAATCGAACCCGGGACCCTTCAGTCCCCAGGCCGACGCTCTATCCACTGAGCCAAACTGATCAGGGCTGATAAGTTCTTTTTTTTAAGTTTTTAGTTCAAATGTACCTGAAAGTAGACAGAATAATATAAGGAACAAGTGAGCTTTAAAAAACCTTTTATAATGGAAAAAGGTAAACATGCAAAAATAGAGAAAAACGTAATGATGTGAGTTTTTTAAAAAAAAAATCATTTTATTTGAGAAAACTTCAAACCTAAATTTAGAAATATGCTATAGAAAACTCCCCATATCCATTACCCAACCTCAACAATTATCAACTTGAACCAGTCCTGTTTTGTTGTTCACTTGCCCCTTCTGCCCAGTGAATTATTTTGAAGTAAATTTCAGATCTCTTATCATTTTATATAAGGTAGGTTTGAGCAATGATCTGACTACAGTGAGAATACAGCAGGTTCTGATTAACGTTATTTGGTTATAAGGCTGATGAGGTGCTGTGGGAACTTAACTCTTGTATATATCAATTAGCCCTTGGTAAACTTGATGTCTTTATACATTTCATTTAAAGTCACAGAACCTATTGATGATGTTAAGTGAGGACTTATTATATAGGGATGATCATCCCAGACAGAGGGAGCAGCAAGGATGAAGGAGGCAGGAGGGCGATAGATGATAGATAGATAGATAGATAGGCGATAGATAGATAGATAGATGATAGATAGATAGATAGATAGATAGATAGATAGATAGACAGACATGTTTCAGGAGCAGCGAGGAGGCCAGTGTGGCTGGAGTGGGGAGAACAAGAAGAAAAGTGGAGGGAGATGAAGTCAAAGGAAGGGATAGCAGATCATGTAGGAGAAAACAGCGGCTGTATCTCAGGGTGGTTGGAAGGTTGAAATGTGATTAACAGTAGTTGTTGTAGGAACTGCCTTCAGCTGGGAGTCAGGGTCTTGGATTCTGGTACGAGCCCCACCACTTACTGGGCCGGAGAAGTTGGGCAAGTCCCTTCTTTTCTTTATCTGTAAAATGAGAGGGTTGGCCTAGACTGAGCCTTGGTTGCTTCAACTCGCTAAGCTGTCATTCTGATGAAATCACTTGCCATTTCATTTATTGAGTATTTACTCCCTGCCGGCCACTGTGCTAAAATGATTAAAGCCCCTTTCACTGCCTTCTGAAGGAGGGATGTACAGATGAGGAACCTGAGGCCCAGGCCACGCGGCTGGGAAATGGCAGAGCTGGAATTTGGACTCAGGGGGTCTGAGCTGGGTGCACACCACCCCGTTAATCAGTATACTGCAGATCCTCTTCAGCCTGTGGGTTCTCTGCCTCAGGGAGATTTTGAGATCAGCTCTGTATCGTGCTAAGTTCTCTACCTTGGCAAGATAAAGGTTGACAGGGCTGAATAACACCCACGGGTATCACGTAAAGATTCTGAGGACTCTCTTTTAACTCAGGGAGAGGCATTCCTCCCCTCCACCTCCCATTCAGCCCAGTTCTTCTGAGTTGCTGGGTTGTATGTGTAGAAATATCGCTGTAACAGACAGGCCTTGTAGAAGTGCTCCTCCTCCCTCCCCACGTTCCCACACCTGCCCTAATGGGCAGTTGGGCTCCCATTACTTCCTTCCGGGCACTTACCACCTCTACGGCCAGTGCCTCATGTTTGCTGAATGAATAAATGCAGATGCTTCCCCACCGCCTGCTGTGACCAAAGACCCTCAGAGAGGGTACAGGTCCCAGTCCCCCAAAGCCTTACCATTTACGGAAATTCTTTCACTAAATTTTAATATTAAACAGGTCCGTTAAGTGTGTGAGGCCGATTGCTTGAGTTTGAATCCTCACCCTGCTCCTTAATAGCCATGTAACCGTGGGAAAAGTTGTTAATCTTTCTGTGCCTCAGTTTCCTTAACTGTATAATAGGGGTTGTTATACAGTTAATGAAAGACCAACTACAATAATAGAGTGTTATTTTGAAAAGTGCTTAGAGTGTACCTGGGGTATGGATTAATCTGGACAAGAAATTGGTCTCTAACTTATAACCAGTGGTCTAACTTGTGACCTGTGGGCTAACCTGAACTGAGATTTGTGGTCTAAATTGTAGCTAGTTGTCTCTGGGAGTCTAGCCCGTTACCTCTAGTTTAACCCTTGACCTGTGGTCAGAGCTCATGTACTGTGGCCTAACTTATGACTTGTGGACTGCTCTATGACCAGTCATCTAACACATAACTAGAAAGCGAACTGGTAACTTATGATCTAACCTGGGCCCTGTGGACTAACTTGTGGTCAGTGGTCTAACCTGTGACCTGTGGCCTCACCTTTGATCTGTGGTTATATATGTTAACAGTGGCCTAACCTATGACCCCCGGGCTATCCTGTGACCTGTGGTCTTCCTCTACACAGGGAGAAGCGAATTCAAACGGTGCTGGAATGGCCAGGGAGCCTGCCGGACTTACTGCACCAAGTATGAAACCTTCATGCACCTGTGCCCAGATGCCTCCCTGTGCTGTATCCCCTATGGACTCAAGCCTCCAGTGCCCCATAAGCCAGAGAATGTGTAGCTGGTTCTGAGGCTGGCACACTTGCTCTTCATAAAATACATGCTGCCCATCGTCTCCTCTTGCTTCTTGCTCACCACCCTCTACCCCCACCTCCTCCAGGGCTGGGGAGGGGAGAGGGGCGGTCCATGATATAGAAGAGATGGTGGGATGGTTGGTGGAGGGAGTGAAGTGCCCGAGGAGAGCGGGCATTAATGACCATTGGAAATGGCTCCGGTCTTGCCTGTATCACATTTGCTCTGTCCAGCTTGGGAAAAAAATTGCTCAATTTCCCTCAGCCTCCCCAGTCTCCTTATCCATAAAGCAGGGATAATTATCATATCAGGAGATTAGAACTTTATAGAAGGAATGCAAGAAGAAAGGCAGAGTTCATAATAGGAGTTAATTGTAATAATCACAAGAATTATCAAGAAAGTGAGTTAATTATAATAAGAATTAATAATAGAGTTAAAGCCACAATTCTGGCATGCAGAACGAGGTGGTGCATTAGGCTTGAAAGGTAGATCCTATTGAGAGTGAAAGGACTTTCCTATGTTCCTTTATCTCCTGTCTTAGCATTTTAAGAGCCTGCCCAGGTAGAAAATAAGGATTTGATGAAAGCAAAGTTTTCATATAAACAGGGAGGAGGAATAGAGGAACATTCTGCCCTCCTAGGCCCAGGGAACTGTGGGGACAGCAAACCAGGGAGATGCCTGAGCAGAGTTGGGGAGGTGGGTAGACAGAGACGCATTCTAATCTTCCTGTATCAGGATTGAGTTGGGCTGAAAAAACAGAAAACTCAATTTTCAGGAACTTCTTTTTCTCACGTAAAAAATCTGGAGGAGGAGGCCTGACTGGGTGGCTCCATTGGTTGGAGCACTGTCCCCTACACCAAAGGCTGAAGGTTCAATTCTCAGGGCACATACCTAAGCTACAGGTTGCTGCAGGCAACCGATCTCTCTCTCTCTCTCTCTCTCTCTCTCTCTTTCTCCCTCTCTTCCTCTCTCTAAAACATATCCTCATGTGAGGATTTTAAAAGAAAATCTGGAGGTAGGTAGCAACCATGTCAGGGCAAGCATCTCTGGGGTCCTCTTGGGTCACATAACTTCAGGCCTCATATCATTGTTTAACTTTAAAGCAAGAAGTGGGGGGAGGGTTGGCATGGGCTAGTTTCTCACTTTTATCAGGAAAACAAAAACTTGCCCTGGAAGCTCCCTCACAGACTTCTCCTTACCTTTCACGGGCCAGCCTGGGTCACATGGCTGCTCCTGATGCAGCGAAGGCCGGGGAGGAAGTGTTTAGCTCAGGGGTTCTCAACCTGTGGGTCGAGACCCCGTTGGCGGTCGAACGACCCTTTCATAGGGGTCGCCTAAGACCATCCTGCATATCAGATATTTACATTACGATTCATAACAGTAGCAACATTACAGTTATGAAGTAGCGACGAAAATAATTTTATGGTTGGGTCACAACATGAGGAACTGTATTTAAAGGACCGGAAGGTTGAGAACCTCTGGTTTAGCTGTTCTAGCCTCTAGCATAGACTTCAGCTTGGGAGGAAGGCCATTGAGAGACCCTCAGTGTTGGGCCATCTTCACCCTGAGATCGAGCCCAGAAGGGGGCAGGCGTGTGGGATAAGTTGAGAGGAACCCCAAGGGCGGAGAGCTCTTGTCCACTGTCCTCAGACTTTTCAGAGAAGTCTCGGGTAGAGGTGGAGGAAGAGAAGGAACCCTGGGTGGCCAGGCTTCGAAAGGAGTGGGGGAGTTCAAAATACCTAACGTCAGACCATCAGAGGGGTGTGGGGCCTGGGGCCTGAGCAGAGTCTTGGAGGCGACCTGCTGTACCAGGTGTTAACCCTTTAGTGCAGCGGTTCTCAACCTGTGGGTCGCGACCCCTTTGGGGGTCAAACGACCCTTTCACAGGGGTCACCTAAGACCATCAGAAAGCACATATATAATTACATATTGTTTTTGTGATTAACCACTATGCTTTAATTATGTTCAATTTGTAAATGAAATTGGGGGTCACCACAACATGAGGAACTGTATTAAAGGGTCAAGGCATTAGGAAGGTTGAGAACCACTGCTTTAGTGTCTGGTATGAGAGGGACCTGGGGATATGCCAGAGGCAGCCGGAGTGGAGGAGGGAGACCGCAGCTCTTTCCCAGCCAGGGGGAAGCCAGGGGGGAGCGTTCAATTAACCTAATAACAAAGCGCACACCTGCATCTCAGTCCTGCTTTTGAGCCTCCCGTAGTTCTGAAGACATTGACCTGGGAGCCACGAGGCCTGTTTTAGGACCCAACCTGGTGGGGGCAAGGTGGTCGTGGATTCAAAGCCTAGAAACAGGACAAGATAAGAACCCCAGAGATGACCTCAGAATCACAGCGAGCTGCATCTCCACTAGGCCTCAGTGAGTCCGCAGGAGGCCAGACCAGTTCACCCGTCACCAGCCATCGCTGAAAACCAGTGACTGGCTCAAGCCACCTAGATCCCAGCAGATGGCAGCTGCACCCAACCATGGAATCTTCCCACCCTGACCAGCCTTCATATTGGGAGAAGCAGGAGGTGGAGAGGAAGCATTTGAAAGACAGAGCAATTATACTGAGACCAAGTTTCTCCGAACTCAAGAAACCTCAAGAGAATATTTAAATTGTTGAATTAGACCAAGTTTTCAACTGGATTGAACTAAATTTAGCTCTGCACCCTGACCCCTCTGGCTCAGTTGCTCTACAGAGAGTGATGAAGCCAGGTTTTCTTTGCACAGTCTCAGATGTAGTTGGAGGGCATTTGTGACCTTGTTGCAGAGAAGATGGTGATGATTTCTGGGAGTGAGGAGTCAGACAGACTCAAGTTCAGACTCCAGCTCTGCCACGTACAGGCCACAGGCTGTGTGATCAGGGCAAGTCCCTTCCTGTGTCTGATGTCGGGATTCTTCTCTGCAAAATGGGCTCGATGACAGCTCTTAATGGGGCAGCTGAGGGGTCAGATGAGATCATCTGGCACCTTGTAAGTGCCCAGTAAAAGAAATGCTACAACTGCTACCACTTCTACTGAGCAAGAGGAGCGCCACTAGCCTTCTTCTCCACGTAATTTCAGACTTACAGGAAATCTGTTAGAGTAGTCCAAAGAATCCCCATAGACCCTTCACCCAGTTTTTTCAAATACTGACAAATATTGGCCTGGCCAGCGTGGCTCAGTGGTTGAGTGTTGACCTATGAATCAGGAGGTCACGGTTCAATTCCCGGTCAGGGCTCATGCCGGGCTTGCGGGCTCCATCTCCATTAGGGGGTGTGCAGGAGGCAGCTAATCAGTGATTCTCTCTCATCATTGATGTTTCTATCTCTCTCTGAAGTCAATAAAAATATATATTAAAAAAAACCCACACAAAAAAACTAAAATTGACTTTCACCTTACCATTTCTCTCGCTCTTTTTTCTGCTTACTTTATTGTATGAATACAGTATATAATACATATAACATTTAAGAAAGTGTTAATTGACTGTTTACGTTTTAGTAAGACTTCTGGTGAACAGTAGTCTATTAGTAGTTAAGTTTGGGGGGAATCAAAAGTTATATATGAATTTTTTACTGAAAATTTGACTGTGTATATATATATATTTAAAACTTACAAACTAGTGTGTATGTGTGTGTATGTATAATATATCCATATGGATATAGGTATCTATATATTTGATATAGATATATTATATATAGATACTTTTCTATGGACATATTTAATATGTATAATTTATATAAATCTATATGCATTTTTCACATGCATTGAGATTCTCCTGTTGGAGTAGAGATCAGCAGAACTTCTCATTCTGTGATCAGATAGCTCCCTTTGGGCTTACAAGAAAAGAGCAAGGGAGTTAAAATGATGGCTATTGTAGGAGGTCAGGTACGATATGGTGACTCCTCACTCTCTTCCCCACTTGGGTTGCTGTTGTTTTTTGTTTTTGGTTAATCTCACTGGAAGATATTTTTTCCATTGATTTTTTTTTTCTTTTGAGAGAGTGGAAGGGAGGAAGGAAGAGGGAGAGACAGAGAAACATCAGTGTGAAAGAGACACATCAATTGGTTGCCTCCTGCATGCTCGGATCCAACCTGCAACCCAGGTACATGCCCTTGGCAGGATTCAAACCTGAGACTCTTCCAAGCTGGCGGGGGGGGGGGGGGGGGCACACAGCGCTCTAACCACTGGGCACACCAGCTAGGGTCCCACTTGGGGTTTTGATGGCAGAGTGTTGAGTGGAATTGTTCATTTTACCAGCATTACCAGTACATTTATGTTGGAGAGCCAGGTGACAATCACATATGGCTCAAATTACCCTTGAAAATCACCCAGAAAGGTGCCTTTACGGAGACTGACAAACACAGCAAGTTTTTCTCAATCAATGGAACACATTAAAGCAAAGGAACTGATTGGTTATGTTTAGGGGCCATTTTTATGAAAAATAAATATCTCTCCACAGTGGGATCCCGCAATGCAGTGTGACGCCTTCATTGCCAGGTGCTTTGGCTGTAACTGAAACCGAGACAATTCTCATCTCCACTCAGGCACTGGCTCAAGGAGGGATTCCTTTGGCTTCTTTGGACTGTGATTGCTCATATTTGCAATATATACATATATATATCTCCAACAAAGGACTCATTTCCAGAATGTATGAAGAACTCATAATCAGTCAGAAAAAGCTCAATAATAGAGTGGGCAAATATTTGATCAGACATTTTACAAAAGGAGGTATGTGAGTAGCAAATAAGCCCATGGAAAGATTATCAAAATCATTAGTCTTCAGGGAAGAGCAAATTAAAACCACAATGGGATACCACTACACACCTACCAGAATGAGTAAAACAACAGCAAGGCTGACCATGGCAAGTCCTGGTGAGGGTATGGAGCAGCTGGAATGCAAATACATTGCGATGGGAATGTAACGTGGACAACCACTTTGGAAAAACAGTTGCAGAGTTACTTATGAAATTAAATAGAAATATGCACATATAAATATTTCTCTACTAATGCTTATAGCAGCTTTATTTATAATGTCCCATACCTGGAAACAACTCAAAGGTCCAAGAAGTAAATGGATACATTGAGTTTCATGCATATGGTACAATCCCATTCAATAAACAACAATAACAATGAACTGACACACATAACATGAATTAATCTAAAAAGCATTATGTTAAGGCAAAGAAGTCAAATACAAAGGTGTATACACTAAATGACTCCATTTATATGAAGTTTAAGAAAGACAAAACTACCCTGGCTGGTGTGCCCAGTGGTTAGAGCGTTGGCCTGCGCCCCAAAGAGTTGAGGTTCGATTCCTGATTCGGTCCCCTGGTAGGTATGTGGATGTTTCTCTCTCCCCTTCCCCTTCCTCCTTTCTTCTCTCTCTAAAAATCAATGGGGAACATATCCTCGGGTGAGAATTAACAACAACAAAATAGAAAGGCAAAACTAACTTGACTTAAAGTGAGAAAAAAATTTCAAAAAACCTCTGAAAACCTTATTTCTCTGTTTGTATGAGCACATGTGGTTGTATTTGGGCAAGTGACATGTGCTTGTGATGCAGCTGCTCTTGTCTCAGAAAGAAGAGACAATCCAGGAAGGGAACGCTGCTAATGGCTAGATCAAAGGAGAGATACTGCCCTCTAGGGGTTGTTTTGGGAATTTGCTGGTGGCATTTTTTTTTTTTTTAATTATTAAAATTAATGGGGCCGCTACTGGAATTTCGTAGGTTGGGGACTCAGGATAATTCTCTGGCCTAGAATCAAAGGCTGTTTTGTATTATCAAGGGATGCTTATACTTTGTTCTAGTCAGGACTTTGCCCAAAACGTTCACCATTTTGGAAAGTCAGGACACAGACAGCAAATGCTTTGGGTAGTATTTGAGCTGTACGCACAGCACACCCTTTTATGCCTGCATTTGTAGCTGTTACACTCATGTTGTGTATGGTACAAGATCTGACTATTTCATTAGGTCTTAAAATGTCAGAATACATATTATTATAAAAGTTTCTCCTCCTTTATATTATAGTTAGCTCTTAATTTGATTTTTCTTGAAATTATGTGAGTAGATAGGTTATAATACTTATGAATATATTAAAAAAACACCTCACTCAAGGATATTTTTCCATTGATTTTCAGAGAGAATGTAAGGGAGGGAGGAGGAGGAGAGACAGAGAGAGAGAAACATCGATGTGAGAGAGACACATTGATGGGTTGCCTCTCGCATGCATCCCTACCAGGTCTGGGGAACCTGCAACTGAGGTACGTGCTCTTGACCAGGAATCGAACCTGATACCCTTTGGTCCGTGGGCCAATGCCACAGAGTCAAACTGGCCAGGTCAAATATTTATGAATCTGCCCTAACCGGCTTGGCTCAGTGGACAGAGCGTCAGCCTGCGGACTCAAGGGTCCCAGGTTTGATTCCGGTCAGGGGCATGTGCCTTGGTTGCGGGCACAACCCCAGTAGGGAGTGTGCGAGAGGCAGCTGATTGATGTTTCTCTCTCATCGATGTTTCCAACTCTCTATCCCTCTCCCTTCCTCTCTGTAAAAAATCAATAAAATATATTTTAAAAAAATAAAAAATATTTATGAATCTTATTTTAGGGACAAAAGGGGGGCATTGCAAAATATTTATTATGAAAAGGAAGCATTTGGTCCAATAGGACCCCCAGTGAAAATCAAGCTCTCACCAACAGATTAGCGGGACCTCACGAGGAGATGGAGAGGGGAGCTGTCCCCTTCCTCAGATTTCCACCAAGAAGGCCCACGTTTTATTGATGTTCATTTCCCTCTAAGCACAGGGGCTCAGGGGTTCATGAGGCGAGGAGCGACATATTCTTTCCTATAGAAGTTCATTGCAAAGATACACGGAAAAGTGAATACATGGGACACTGTGCATGTCCCTCCCACTTACACTCTTCTAGCCCTGCAAGCAGCCCTGGATGAAATGCCAGGTATATGCAGACCAGGAAGCCACTCTCCTCTATGCCCCAGACGCAGTTGATTGGACAAGAGGTGGGCACTTCCCCAAACCAAGCTAATTCCATAGCCTGGCCAGCAACCTACACACGAGATGGGTTGGTAAGAAATGTTGAACTGGATCAATCAGATTCTCTATTACAAGGGTTTGAATTGGGAAATATAGGGAATAAAGTAGTTCATAATTGCAGTTGAAGCTGAAAAGTTGCCTTAATAAAAGTCAAGAGTGCTGTGGGTTGTGGGAGGAAGGGTAGAGGAAAGCATAATTTGAGGAAGCAGAAGCAATGAGTAAATAGAAGCAATTGGAGGTAAGGTAGACAGTCCTCTACTTTAATACCTAATGTAGTAAATGTTTAAATCCAAACATCGGTGTTGTGGGGTCTACCACACTGTCTACCTCATCTTGGATCTCTCCTCTTATACACCAGGCTTTAGCCACCTGTCATTCTTTCCGTCTCTGGAACAAGCCCCTTGCCTCCTAAAAGGCCTATGCACATGCTACCTACCTGGAATATTCTGCAAACTCCCTCTCAACTCTTTGCAAATGAGTTCTCATCCTGCAGATCCCAGGTCAAATGCCACCTCCTCAGAGAGAGGGTTACCCTGATAGCGCTCTCATAATCCCCCCCACCCTGTTTTCAATTATACTCTTCATAGCCTTTCCATCATATGTGATTATAAGTATTTATTTTGTTATTTTTATTTATTTTTTAAAAATATATTTTTATTGATTTCAGAGAGGAAGGGAGATGGAGAGAGAGATAGAAACATTAATGATGAGAGAGAATCATTGATTGTCTGCCTTCTGCACGCGCCTTACTGGGGATCGAGCCGGCAACCTGGGCATGTGTCCTTGACTGGAATTGAACCCAGGGCCCTACAGTCTGCAGGCCAATACTCTATCCACTGAGCTAAACCGGCTAGGGCTGTTATTTTTATTTTTATTGATTTCAGAGAGGAAGGGAAAGAGAGATAGAAACATCAATGATGAGAGAGAATCATTGGGGATTCTCTACTGGGGATTGAGCCAGCAACCTGGGCATATGTCCTTACCTGGAATGGAACTGTGATTTCCAGGTTCATGGGTCAACACTCAGCCACGGAGCCACGCTGGTTGGACTGAAATTATTTCTTGCTTAATGCTTTCCTTTTTGTAGACTCCCCACAGTGGCAAAGCCCATGTTTGTTTTATATAATATTGTATAACTAGAGACTAGCATGGTGCCTGTCAAATAGCTGATCGACAGATATTTGCATATGACAAAATGAACAAATGAATATATGTTTTTCAGGATTATGGTGCAATAGATCTAAGACATGGTAAAACATTTCTTAGCTTCACAATAGTCATGCATTGATTACGGATGGGGATATGTTCTGAGAAATGTATTGTTAGATGATTTCATCATTGTGCAATCATTATAGAGTGCAGTTATGGTTAGAACATATGGTACATTGAACTCTCTAGGAAACTGCCCGATTGTTTCCAAGTGGTGGTACTATTTCACATTCCCACCAGCAGCATCTGGGAGTTCCAGTTGACAATACTCGTTCCTTGTCAACAATTGCTATGGTCGATTGCTTTAACTTTAGACATTCTGATATGTGTGCAGTAATATTGTATTGTAATTTTAATCTGCATTTCTCCAATATTTATACATTTTCATGTTTTTATTTGTCACATACATAGCTTTTTTGGTGAAGTGTCAGTTCAACTCTTTGCTTATTTTGTTACTGGGTTGTTTGCCTTTTTTTTTTTAATTGAATCTTGAGAGTTCTTTACATATTTTGGAAAAAAAAATCCTGTATAAAACGTGCAATTTTCAAATATTTTCTTTTCTAGGATTTTTTGACTGATTTAGCTTTTTCATTATTTTTTCTGGTCTTACAATTCTTTTTTTTAAAAAATATATTTTATTGATATTTTACAGAGAGGAAGGGAGATGGACAGAGAGCTAGAAACATCAATGAGAAAGAAACATCGATCAGCTGCCTCCTACACATCTCCTACTGGGGATGTGCCCGCAACCAAGGTACATGCCCCCGACCGGAATCGAACCCGGGACCCTTCAGTCCACAGGCCGATGCTCTATCCACTGAGCCAAACCGGTTTCGGCCGGTCTTACAATTCTTAAGGCATTTAATGTTCATAGCTTTTATCTCTCTTTTTTAAAAAGCTTGATTTTTATATATTGAGAAGACAAAAATACTAAAAAATATAAAAGTATAAAAACAATGATAACAAATATCTCTATTTCTATCATCCTGATTAAAAAAATAGAATATCAGCATTACTTCTTTCAATTCCTATATTCTTAGAGTTAGCCATTAACTTACATTTGTGCTTTATTAATAGTTTTGTCATCTATGTCTATGTCTCTAACAAAATATTTGTTTATATGTGCACAATTTTGATTAAATTCTGGGGGAAATATTTTTAAAGAAAGAGTTTGGTTGGAATTTAATTGAATCTAGGAAACAATTGGTATAGAATTGACATCTCTAAGATATTGAGTCTTCTAATTCATGAACATGGTATATCTCTCTATTAATTTAGGCTTTCTATAAGGGCTTCTAATTTTCTGCATAAAAATTTTGAACATCTTTTGTTTGAAATATTTTTTTAAAATATATTTTATTGATTTTTTACAGAGAGGAAGGGAGAGAGACAGAGAGTTAGAAACATCGATGAGAGAGAAACATCGATCAGCTGCCTCCTGCACACCCCCCACTGGGGATGTGCCCGAAACCCAGGTACATGCCCCTGACCGGAATCGAACCTGGGACCCTTCAGTCCGCAGGTTGACACTCTATCCACTGAGCCAAACCAGTTTAGGCATTGTTTGAAATATTAACAGGTATTGTGATGTAGGGTAAGGGCAAGGTAGAGTGACAGGCTAACACAGGAATCAGCCAGAGGTGTTTATTGATAGAATTCAGGAATCTTTGGGGATCAGACTCAGAATAGCTTCATCTGTATTTTTACGGCTTTAGGCTTCAGAGAACTCAAAATAACCAGGGATGTTGTTTTGGGTGATACTTGGGCTTCACACAGCACGGTTTACTATTTGTGCAGTAAACATAGATCCTTTCCTTTTTGAAGCATGTGTGGCGGCATTTGCCAAGAAGATTCCAGCATTTTTGGGTGCCACCTGACACGAAAAATGAAAGAAGAATGGAAACAATGTCAGTCCAAAGAAGAGATAGGTTCTGGATTTGAACCGTTTATAAAAAGGATTAAAACAGATGTGATAGAAGATCCTCAGTTTCCTCTGCTGTCCTTCCTCTTTTATTCTTTCCCTTTCTTTAAAAGAATTGTGGTAAAGTACAAATAATATAAAATGCACCAGTTTAAGCATTTTAAACCGTACAGTTCAGGGGCATTAAGTACATTCACAATGTTGTGCAACCACCATCACCATCTAGTTCCAGAACTTTCAAAATCATCCCAAACAGAAACCCTGTACCCATGTATTCTTATTCCCCCCCATCCCTCCCCCATCCCAGCCCTGGGCAACCACCAATTTGCCCTCCTTTCTATAGATTTGTCTACTCTGCATATTTTATGCCAATGGAATCCTATCTAATAATAGACAATGGTAATTGACCGTACCTTCGCTATGCCCCCATGGGCTAATCAGCGCAATATGCAAATTAGCCACCAACAAAGATGGCAGCTAATTTGCATACTGCAGGCAGGGCGGGACAGAGTGAGCCACCATTCAGGCCCTGTGTGTAGCCCCACCCCCAGCCGGGACCCTCCGTGTGCCGCCTAAGCCCCGTGCCGCCTAAGCCCCACCCCGAGCCGGGACCCCATGGCAATTAGAGAGCAGGAGAGTGCCGCCCACAGGCAGCACCCAGCAGGGCCTGACCCCGGGTGCCCTGGCAATCCAGCGATTGGTGAGTAGGAAAGTGCGGCCTGTAGGCAGCACCCAGCAAGGCCTGCTCCTGGGTCGCCGTGGCGATCCGTGAGCAGGAAAGCGTGGCCTGCAGGCAGCACCCCACCCTGGCCACAGCTCAAGGGAGAGTACAACACGCAGTGGAGGCCAGGAGCCTGAGAGATCAACAGAGTGGGGTGCCTGCTCCAAGCCTCCACGGTGTGGCTGGGGGCAGGCCCCCAGCAGACACACACACACACACACACACACATACAGCGCCTACTCTGAGCCTCCAATGTGGCTGGGGGCAGACCCCCAGCGGGGACACACACACACACACACACACACACACACACACACGGGATGCCTGCTTCGAGCCTCTGATGCCAGACTGTGGCCGTCAGTAGGACATCCACTGAGGGCTCCCGGACTGAGGGGCAGGCTGGGCTGAGGGAACCCCACCCCCCAGTGCACGAATTTTGTGCACCGGGCCTCTAGTCATATAATAAAACATGTGGCCTTTTGTGTCTGGCTTCTTTCACTTAGCATGATGCTTTTAAGGTTCATCCATATTGTTTGTTTGTCTTTTCCATATTGTTTTTTTACTTTTCTGTTTTGTTAACATTCCATCACTCTCTTTAAAATTTTATTAGAAGCCCGTTGCACGAAGATTCGTGCAATAGGCCTTCCTTCCCCTGGCTGCTGGCACCGGTTTTCTTCTGGCACCCGGGACCCAGGCCTTTTGTTCAGCCGCAGCGAGGCTTGACTTTTCCTCTCCTGCTGCAGCAAGGCTTGGCTTCTCCACTGCAGCCACAGTGGAGAAGCCAAGCCTCTTCAGTCTTCACTCCGGCTGGAGCCTTCAGTCTTCGCTCCACGCCTGCGTATGCAAATTAACCACCATCTTTGTTGGGCTAATATGCATAGTTGCTCTGATTGGCTGGTGGGCGTAGTGGAGTGACACCAGTTTGCATGTTTCTCTTTTATTAGTGTAGATTTTTATTTTGCTTTGTTTTTGCCAAGGCACCTCATCAAGAAGGTGGCTATACTTAGTTTTGTTTTTAATTGTGGTAAAATACACTTAACATAAAATTTACCATCTTAACCATTTTTAAGTGTACAGTTCAGTGGCATTAAATACATTCACATTGTTTTGCATCCATAATTGTCATCCATCCCCATAAGTAAAACTGAAACTATATCCATTAAACAATAATTCCCCATTCTCCCTTCCCCTGAGCCCCAGGCAATAACCTACCCATATTATTTTTGATACCTTTCCTGTCCCAGAATCTTGGCTAACCAATAAACTACAAGGCTTGCAAAAATAGCTTTCAAAAGAACTGTTTGGACAGTGTTGGGGTAAGATTGTACCAATGGCGTCAACCATGAGACACAAAAATCTGGAACAGTTCCCAACTATTCCAACCACAAGTTTTGCAGCAGTTAAAGATGAAACCTGCTACTCAAGCCAAACAATGACATTATCCCTCTCTTCCTTATTCAATAAAAACTCCAAGCCAGCTCAGAGTTGGGTTTTCAGGTGCTCCCTGATGTCCATCAGCTGAATAAAGCCTATAACCTCTATTTGTCTCAATTGAATTATTTTCTTTAGACAGTTTGGTGCCATGACCATTCTCTATTTCATTAATTTATAATTTACTCTTTGTTGTTTCCTTTTTTCTGCTAAAGATTTAGACCAGATTTATTTTGTGATCAAGAATAAGTTTTCTTTGAGATTATCTTTTGGCCAAAATGGGGGAAAATTTGTGCTCAATGAAAAACTATGTGTTGTCTGGAGCAGTGCTTTCAACTGGGTGATTTTGCCCCCCAGGGGGTGTTTTTTAATGAAACATCTGGAGACATTTTTATTTGTCACCACGGGTGGTGGTGGTATTGGGGTTACCATGGCAATTACTGGGTAGAGGCCAAGGATTCTTCTAAGCATCCTGCCATGCACACTACAGCCACAACAAAGAATTATCCAGCCCCAAATGCCAATAATTGCCAAGAGTGTCAATAGTCCCTGGTCTAGATAGATCACAACCTTCAGAGCTAGCTGATTTCGATCATGTGGGAGTTATTTTACAACTTTATGAGCTTGTTTGTCTTTCCCAATTCTCAAAAAGGCCAGACTAAAGTGACAGAATAGTGGTTGCTGGTGGCTGGGGGTGGGGGTG
>NW_005370318.1:3836648-3843787 GCF_000412655.1 Myotis brandtii
GGCGGGGGAGGGGAGGAAATTGATTGCAAAGGGGCATGGTGGAAATGTATTATACTGATTGTGGTGGTGGTTACATGAATATATACATTTGTTGAAGCTGACATTTTATACTTAAAACTAGAGGCTCGATGCACGAAATTCGTGCAAGAGAAGGCCTTCCTTCCCTCGGCTTCCGGCACAGGCTTCCCTCTGGCACCCGGGACCCGGGCTTCTCTTGTAGCCCTGGCTTCGTCCGGAAGGTCATCCGGAAGGATGTCCAGTCTAATTAGCATATTATGCTTTTATTCTTATACATGTGGGCATTTTATTTTATGTAAATTTGAATTCAGTAAAAATGATAAAAAAAAGAAACAAGAGAAAAAGTCAATAGAACGTGACAACCATTGAAGATAGGCAAAGGAGATTCAACATAGAGACAAGAAGAGATCTTGAGGGGAAAAAGCAGAGCAAGATATCAGAAAAAATACTCAAACTATAATTCAAGATGTTCTTTAAATAACAGATGACTTGAAAATGCTGAAGTTGAAGAAGTACACAGTGTATCTGAGAATGTTGGTATGGATGAAGGAAAATACAGGAGGAATATGGAATATTTTGACTACAAATCCTGTAGTCCTCACTTTGAATAGAAAGTATCAATATGAATTCTGAGGTATTTTATATACATTTAAATGTGTTGATTTTCTCTCCTAGCTCTGTCTACTGAAAAGAAAAAGAAAGGACCAATTTAGTAGCATTGAATATCTCTAGCACTAGATCATAGTTCTAGTTTTAAAAATACCATTTTCCTATTTTTAAAAATCAGAGCTTAAAGAAATGGCTTTCATGTTCTGCAGCAGGAGTTGTACAAGATGAGCCTAGAATATCCTGTCATGCCAGATAACCAGGTAAATTCTAAAGACAAGAAAGGGATGAAGATGTAACTAGTACATTAAATAATCTTAAGGGACATCAGATTTTTAAAGTGGACATGACAAAAATAGGATGTCTAAGGATGCATTGTTGCCAATGAAACCATAAAGAAAATGCAAAGACTTGAATGCTATACTGGTAAAAGTCAAGATTTTGCTTAATTTGGGGAAGGGAGATAGTTGTGATGGGGGCAGGTGGGGTTTTTGTGGGTGTCAATGTTCTATTTATTGATCTAGATTGTGGTTACTAGGTTGTGTGCTTTATAACAATTCATTAAGCTGTGCATTCATTTTATGTGGTTTCATAATCTGTAATTTTGTGTTTTATTTTACAACACCCCCAAACCATTGCAATAAAATCTCAATTTTAAATTCAAGAGTGTCAAGATGAACTGTTGGTGAGAGTGAGAGGAAAGATGGTCTCATACACTTGGTTTTGGCCTCCTTGGAAGCTACTTAGCAATGACTCACACACTTTAATATTAGGAACAGAATTTTCTTTCAAATAGCAATTTTCTTTCCAGATGTCTATCCTAGAGAAATACTCACATGGGTAGATTGAGACTATATTTGTATTGGAGATACAACTAGAAACAGGTTAGAGATAGACACTGCCTAGAATTTCCAGTCTAGTGGTGCTGGTGGTGGTTGGGGGATAGCCATTAAAGAAATAACTTCCCAGATATTTGATTGACTATAGTTGTAATGAATGTTATAAAGGAAGAACTCTGGGTGCTATGAGGAGGTATAATGGAAAAGTAGGTGACATGTCCCACCTAAATCTAATATCTGTTGGGTTCTCAGGCTTCATATATATGCCCAAAATTTCCACAATTAACCTAACTTTAATAGTTTGAAAATATTAAAGTAATATGTATTTCATTATTCTTTCATTTTGGTTGCCAAAAAGCAGAATTAAGCTGTTCCTGGGCTTTAGAGAAATAGTAAAGAACAGTTAGAATGACAAAGTCATTGCTTAAATGAGATGAGTAGTTTTAGTTCATAGCAAGACAATGGTTTTTAAGAACCAAAATTTATCAAGAACAGTCAGGATTTCCAATTTCAAAGAGCTCCTTTACATATTATTATGTGAGCCTGATAGATTCAGATAATACTACCTTACCATAAGCCATAGGAGGCAAAGGCTGAGGATCTGGCTAGAGAAACTTCCATTCAATCTTTGCAACCATCACACCCAACAGAAAGTAGAAGGGAAATGCTCTCCCTAGGAGAAAGTGGGCACTTAAATCCACTTCTTGCAGCAACAGCGGCAGCTACAGGCCTGAGACTTCCACTAAAACCTCATACTTCACCTTGGCCAGCCAGGCTGATGGTGGACCTATCAGCAAGCTAGAAACCAAGGTTTTCTACCCCTTCCCCACTATTGGCCTGCTGGTCGACCTAGGTCCTAGGACGTAGAGACAACTAATTTGAGAAAAGTAGGGGTAAGACAATCTTTTGCTATAAACACCCAGATTGGTCTGGACAAACGGCCCGCATTCCTAGCCTGAGCATGGCCCAGTTATTGCTAACAGACTGGACACCCACATCATGGCGCCACCTGGAGGAGGATTAGAAGTGGCTGAGCATCTCCCTCTGCTTTCCTGTGGCATGAAATAGACCAGAAGGTCCCGAATTCTCTGTGTCTCTGGTTAGGAAAACCAGTGAGAAGCTAAGAGCCTTTTCAAGAGTAGACCTCTGTGCATAAGGCAGTGGGAAGGGGTGTGAACAGACTAAACCTAAGGGCAGATGGGAGATTTGGCTGAGATCAAGGGCTGAGCCAGTGGGACTCCGACAAGACTGAGATTTTATCAGCCATGGGATCCAGTAGCAAGTGCCAGCAGGACACTCACTGACCATAAACAATGAAGGGCATCGTCCTAAAAGCCAGTGAAGGTTCAGCATAGGACCCTATCCCAATTCCTTATGCTCCCGACATAGGGCCTTTGCACCCCCAGATTGAATGTTCTACCCCACAAACCCACATGGCTTATCCCTTATCCTCCCTCAGGTCACAATGAGCCATTCTATGAGCACACCTTTAAAATGGCAAGTCCACCCCACTCATATTTGCTATTCCCCTTGCCTGTCTATTCTGTTCATTATTGTCATCATTTGACATTCCATATGTTTCATTTATTTCAATTTTTTTCTGTCTCCTTCAATAGAATGTAAGCTCCAAGAGGACAGAGATTTTGCTTATCTTGCTTTGTTCTGATTGGTTCACTGCTCTTTCTCTTGTACCTATCCCATTGCCTGGAACATTAAATCTATTCAACCATGTTTCCTGAATGAACCAATTAATGAAATCATGACATATCAAGTTACTTTCTCTTAAACCCAATTCTATTCTGGGAAGGAGAAGGGGAGCATAAGAAAGGAAAAATGCTGAAAGACCGAATATTTATTCAAAGGGACAGAATGAACCTGGTAACCAGTTTAAACCAGAAAGGATGAATATTTAACTGCCGAGTTTGGGCATAGCTCCTATGCTCCACCTGCCTCCCAACTGTCCCACCAGCACGATGGAAGTTCCAGGGGGAACTCAGATGAGTTACACAAAATATAGAAACTACCTGTTTTCGCACACAAAAATGTCAGTGTGTTCATTGCTGTGCCCTCAACCGGACCTTGCTACACAGGCACTATTGGAGCAGTCCGAGGAAGGAGGACATTGAAACGGAGCAGGCGGGCTGCTTGCTGGGGGTCCCCGTGTGAGAAAAAGCTGGGCAGTTTCTAACCGGGTTCTGGGGCTTTCCTCTCTACCCCGGGTGAGCCCTTTCAGGCATCTTCCCACAGGCAGATACAAGGACTCAGGGCAGCTTGTTTGAGGAAATTCACACATTCCCACACCTGGGAAGGTTAGAGGAAAGCCTGGGGGTGGGCAGAAGCTCTGGCAGCTGAGTAGGAGGGGCCAGGTAGCTCATGCTGGAGTGGGTGGAACGGGCAAGTCTGATGATGGCCCTTCTCTTCGTAAGCCTTCCCATGGCTCCCTCCCTGGCATTCCCGGTCCAGCCTCAGCTTTACCCCTCGCCACGCCCTTAACCCACGCCTCCATTTGTGCCAGCTCCCTAAAGGCACCGTGATCTCTCCCACATCTGGACCTTCGCATACGGTGATTTCTGCCAGGCACCTTTTCGATTTCCACCTCATTCCTTCGCCTTCTCTCTTCTACACATTTTTCAGGACGTGGGGGGATCCCTCTGGGAGGATGCCCCTGGCCCTCAGGCTGGGCTGGTCCCCCCTCCATGTGCACCCCAGCCTCATGGCTCCCTTTATTACAGCTGGAGTCACTCTGGGTTGTAAATGGTATTTGTCATCGCCCCCAGGGCCGTGCCATTTACCTCTGTGACCCTGGCTCCCCACACAGGCTCTGGCACAGAGACAGCAATAGGAAACCAGCTTTTCTCTCCTGGTTCGGTGGTTGTGACCTTCACACAGCGAGATGATTCTGGGGACTATTTCTACTGTCCTCTGCTCTTCCTGCTTCTCTTGCCCACCCCTTCCATTCCCTCTCATGGTGCTAGGCCACCTGGGCACGCTCCCTGGGGAGCAGTGATGGCGTGGCTGAGATCTGCACCTGCTGGTGAAGGTGCCCTCTCTAGACGGTTCTGGAAGGTGACCTACCTGGAGTGAGCTGGCACAAGAGCAGCAGTGCAGTCACAGTCAGCGAAAGGAGCTTCATGGTTGGAAGTGGCCCAAGGTGGAGCTGCAAGTCCCAGGCGATGGCAAAGCTAATGGGGGAGAGCTCCGGCCTCTCTGGCTTGCGCTCCCTTTGACCAATCGGAACAGCTGCCACCCACACGTGCCCTCAGCTGCCCACAGGCTCAGCCCCCGCGCCCCCTGAGCCACAGTGTGCAGCCACGCACTCAGCTGGCACGCCGCCTTTCGTTATTTAGGTCAGCAGGGAGAGGTCGGGCAACAACAAGGCCCTTGGTCCAAGACTTGCACGTGTCCTTCCACCCTGCTCTAAATGAAGGGACCACAAGGGGGCGCCACGTACACGGAATACTCTAGACTGCTTGTGGGGTAGACTTCACAGAGAAGGTGACATTGAACAATGTCATCACCAGGCAGATGAGCCAAAATGGTGTTCCAGGCAGAGGAAAGTCTGTACAAAGGCTCATGTTGGCGTTGAAAATGAGAAGTATGACGTCCCTGGAGCTAAAACTGGAAGGAAAATGGTAGTAAGAGATGTAGCTCCCGGCACCAGCCTGGCTGTGCCCTCTCAGAATTGCCGGCGGCCACAGCCCCTGCCCTCCGAGTACTAACCATGCACTAGGCCTGACCCACAGGATCCTGCCTCTGGGCACCAGGCTGTGCCCCTTCTCAGAGACCCAAGAACCAGCTATTTGGGGTTTCTCCTCTGAACTCTTAGGTTTTGCCCTGAGGACACCTGTAAACTCGAGGCTTTGATGGCCTAGAGGTGAGAGGAAGAGAATTCAAAGGCCAGGCCCACTCAGGGTAAAGTTCAATAAGAGATTCTGTCCGCCCATTAAGCTGGGACTACAGAGAACCATACATTGAGAGTAAGGGTGAGCCATTAGTAAACCTGCTACCCTTCTCAGATGTTTTTGTTGTTACTGTTAAGCAGAGCAAGACACTAGAAAAGTCATTAGGCTGTTGTAACTACAAGCTAATCTTCAAGTGTTTTTGTAGCTCAACTACAGTACCAACTGAATTGTAAAACAAAACAAAGCAAAAAACCCCAAGCTTTCGAGTTATGATTTTATTTGAAAATGTTCCCAGCCCAACCGGCATGGCTCAGTGGTTGAGCATTGACCTATGAAACAAGAGGTCACGGTTTGATTCTCAGCCAGGCACATGCCCCGGTCGTGGGTTTGATTCCCAGTGTTGGGTGTGCAGGAGGCATCCAATCAATGATTCTCTCTCATCATTGATGTTTCTATTTCTCCCTCTCCCTTCCTCTTTGAAATCAATAAAAATATATTTTAAAAAAAGGGAGAGAGAGAAAATGTTTCCAAACTGGAAATGTTCCAGACATTTGACAGAAGCAAAAGTGAATGCTCTCTAAAGGAAGGCAAGGTCATCTAGACCCCCAAGAAACCACAAATAAATTCAAGGACAATTGAGAAAAACCAAGATGGCGGCATAGGTAATCACCTATACTTGCTGCCTCTCACAGCCACACCAAAATTACAACTAAATGGCAGAACAACTACCACCCAGAACCGTGGGAAAGCTGGCTGAGTGGAAATTCTACAACTAGAGAGGTGAAGAAAGCACACTGAGACTGGTAAGAGGTGCGGAGGCGCGTAAAGTGCTGGCACCTGGATGTACTGTTCTTTAAGCTGGGAGGGAGATACAAGCTCCTGCTTGCTCTGAATTCCAGTTACGGGCAAGACTCTGGGGGACCCAGACACATACGGGGAGAAACTGGACTGTCTGGCATTGGGACAGGAACGTTAATGTGGCTTACGCTTAGAGGTGCTCGAAGCAATCATTGTTCCTGCATGGGTGCACGGGATGTGGAGAACCAGGGACTTCTCCACTTCAGGGAAGCCTGTTGCTGTTTGCTCTGCCCTGGTGATTCCCAGAGACCCCGCTCCTCCCAATTTACAACCCCACCCAAGCTGTATGCATCAGCTTTTGCATATGAATTGCCTGTCCTTTCCCCTAAAACAAAATGCAGTTGGGTCAGAGAGCCCCAGAGATTCCAAAAGAAGGCCCAATACCTGGTAGCAGCAGCAGCCTTGAGTCACAGCTGGGCCTCGTCTGGGCACTTCCAAGCTCCATACAAAGAGGAGGAATCTTCAGATGTCTCTGTAGCTCCTGCTGGGCTGCCCCAGACAGTGGCTGACCTTGCACCTCCTTGGAGATGATAACAGATTACAACTCTTCACATCCATAAGAGACACACTCAAGGGGCAGACTCAGTGAGCACCAAAGCCCTACTGAAGCAAGTCCTGCCCCATAAGAGTATATCCTGTGCAACAGATCTTCCAGTGTAGACACAGCTGGACACCACAGCCAACTGGCCTGGAGGTCAATTCCTCCCAGTGATACCAACAGCAATCAAGGGTTAACTACAACAAGACTGTGCAAACATCCAACAGGGGTGCACCAAGAGCGTCCACCTCAGGTGACTGGGGAGGCTGAGCCACTGGGCCCTATTGGACACCAACCACACAAGGCCACTCTATCAACTCAAGGAGACTTAGCAGCTACCCAGTACATAGAAACAAACACAGGGAAGCAGCCAAAATG
>NW_005370318.1:3843865-3844563 GCF_000412655.1 Myotis brandtii
TCAAGAATCTTCTAGAAACCTCTGAGAAATTTAGTGAGACCCTCAAGGATATGAAAAAGGACCAATCAGAAATTAAGCATACACTGACTGAAATAAAGAATAATATACAGAGATCCAACAGCAGACTAGAGGATCCCAAGAATCAAGTCAAAGATTTGAAATTAGAAGAAGCAAAAAACACCCAACGGAAAAGAAAAAAGAAAAAAGAATCCAAAAATATGAAGATAGTGTAAGGAGCCTCTGGGACAACTTCAAGTGTACCAACATCCGAATTATGGGGGTGCCAGAAGAAGAGAAAGAGCAAGATATTGAAAACATATTTGAAGAAATAGTGACAGAAAACTTCCCCTACCTGATGAAAGAAATAGACTTACAAGTCCAGGAATCACAGAGAACCCCAAACAAGAGGAATCTAAAGAGGACCACACCAAGACGCATCATAATTAAAATGCCAAGGGCAAACGACAAGAGAGAATATTAAAAGCAGCAAGAGAAAAACAGTTACTTACAAGGGAGTACCCATATGGCTGTCAGCTGATTTCTCTACGGAAACTATGCAGGCCAGAAATATACAAAGTGATGAATAGCAAGAACCTACAACCAAGATTAGTCTACCCAGCAAAGCTATCATTCAGAATTGAAGGTCAGATAAAGAGCTTCACAGACAAGAAAAAGCTAAAGAAGTTCATCACCACCAA
>NW_005370318.1:3845027-3854522 GCF_000412655.1 Myotis brandtii
GGGGGGTGGGGGGTGGGGGGGGGAGGTGTGGGGGGTGCCAGAAGAGATTGGACAAAAATCTTACACCTATGGACGAGGACAATGGGGGGCGGGTAAGGGCATGGTGTGGGGTGGGAACCAGGTGAAGGGGAGCTATGGGGGGGGAAAAAGAGGTACAACTGTAATAATCAGAACAATAAAGATTTATTTAAAAAATTCAAGGACAATTAATAGTACATATTCAAGATTATGAAGCACATGGAGAAACAAGGCACCATCAACAAGAACCATAAGAACTACACTTACAAACTTCAGTTATTAGAATTATCAGTGTCTGTGTGTGTGTGTGTGTGTGTGTGTGTGATGTTTAATATAATATTTAATCAGACTTCCAGAGGAGAGGAAAGAAAATGGTTTCCAGGTTATTTCAGAGAGTTAGTGGTGGAGAATTTTCTAGAACTGATAAAATACATAAATTCAATAAACTCAATGAACCTCAAGCAGAATAAATAAAAAGAAAACAACCTTTAGACATGTCATACTAAAATCGTAGATCACACACACATGCAAACACACACATGATAAAAATATCTTAAAAGTAGCCAGACAGAAAAGACAGATAACCCCTAAGAAGCAACAGTTATGCTGACAGTTGGCTTTTTTTTTTTTTTTTTTTTTTTTTTTTTTTGTTTTTTTGCGCGGGGAGACCTGACAGTTGGCTTTTTAAAAACTATAATAATGGAACACAGAAGAGAGTAGAATGATATTTTCAGCGTGCTAGATGCCACATTTGGCCATATAACCAGAAAAAAGGTTTTATAAGAACCAGGGTGAAATAAAGACATTTCTCAACAAATAAAAATTGATCAAGACTGGTACCAACATACTAAAAGAAATATTAAAGGATGTACTTTATGAAGAAGGAAAAATAAACCTATGTGAAAGGTCTTAGGTGCAAGAAGAAATGATTAGCAAATAAAGTGACATGTATAAGAATAAACCTAAACAATATGGAAGCAACCTCTGTGTCCATTAACAGACAATTGGATAAAGAAGATGTGGTACATATACACAATAGAATATTACTCAGCCATATAAAGAAGAAATCTTGCCATTTGCAACAATATGGGTGGACCTAAATTTATTTAATTTATTATGCTAAGTGAAATAAATCAGACAGAAGGGCAAAAACCATATGATTTCACTTCTATGTGGAATCTAAAGACCAAAACAAATGAATAAGCAAAACAAAACTGAGCAGACTTATAGAAAACCAATGGTTGCCAGAAGACAAGAGGACAGGGGGAAGGGTGAAAAAAGTGCAATCTTTTTTTTTTTTTAAATTTAATTTTATTTTTTTAATCTTTAATTTCTTTATTGATTAAGGTATTACACAGATACTGCTGTTTTATAGGCAATGATAAAAAAAAACTTCCTTAATTGCCACCATTAGAAAAAGCCATTTGAGAATCTTATGGAAATTTTAGATTCTTTACCTAGAAAACTGCAGATATGCACATATACAAAATTGTTTTCATTCAGTCTGCTAGAATTGCCCATCCCTGAGACCTATATAAGGGTTTCATTTTTGCACATCATTCATGAATTTAATTCCTGAGTATTTTATTACTTAGGCTGTTATTGTAAATGAGCTCTCTTTCTATTTCATTTTGTTATATTTGTTTGTTGATAACATGGGAAAGCTACTGACTTTTTAAAACAATTCATTTTATCTAACCACCTTTATGAATTCTTTTAAATATAGTTCTTTTCATTTTAAATCTTTTGTGTTCTACATAAGTAATCAAATCACCTGCATTGAATATAATATTGCCTTCTCTTTTCCAGTATTTAAATATGATATATATCATATTAGAATAGTTAAATAATGCTTAATAAAAACAGAGGCGACTGTTAATGGGTATGGATTTAAAGTCCTACAATTGGCTCCTCTCTGAGGGGGTGTGGCTAGGCCCTGGGGGGCGTGGCTGGATCTAGGGCGGGACGAATCAGCTTAAAACCCTGCTGAGGCTGGGTGGCCCACGCTGTGGTGGCTGTTAAGCGTGGAGGCATGGAGGAGTGCGCTTGCCTCTGCGGCGTGGGCTCTTCGAGGGGATGTCGGTGTCATCAGAAGCGCCAGCGCCCCGCTGAGAGGGCAGCGGCCAACGCCAAGCGGTGCCGTCAGGAGTGCCAGCGCCCAGCTGAGATGGCAGCAGTTAACGGCAAGCTGGCCCCGGCAGAAAAGCACGTCGAGGCGGAGGCGGCAGCTTGGTGCTGTGCGGGGAGTGGAGGAATCGCGAGTCCCATGCTGGCCCCGCCGCCCCCGCGCTGCTCGCTGCAGGACCTGCCGGTGGAGATGCTGGTGGAGATCTTCGCCTCGCTCCCCGGCACCGACCTGCCCAGCCTGGCCCTGGCCTGCACCAAATTCCACCACATCCTGCACACCGACAGCATCTGGAGACGGCGCTGCCGGGAGGAGTTTGGCTTTCGTGAAAACTTGCAGGACCTGAAGATGATCGGTATGTCTTATCGAGAACTCTACGCGAAGATGTTCCCATACAGAAACATTTTGGGTTTGTGGCAGCTAGATCATGGCTATAGAACACTGCTGAATGTCGTGGTGGACGGCTTATGCATTACTGGTTGGACGTGCAGGCCTTCCCTTAACACCCATGTGGATGGCCCAATGCAATCCGTGCCCTCGTTCAGAATTCGCCTGACGGAGAGGAAACCAGCCACGGTGGAGTGCATGGAAGGCCTCCACAGCAGGCCCCACCACCGCCACATGCAGACTCAGAAGGACAGGTTCACCATCCAGTGCATCAAGACAGACCACCGAAAGGATTCACCAACGCGGCCTTGGGACGAACGGGGGCGGGTGCTGGTACAGGAGGACGGACAGCAGTATGACTGCCTGACCTACCGCCGCCTCTACCTCCCGCCACGCCACCCGGACGACCTCATCAGGCCAGGCCTCTTCCAAGGCCAATACGATGCCTACCGCCTAACGATTGCCATGCTCAGCTTCCATGGGAAGTATGCCAGGGGCACGAAGATCATGGGAATAACCAAGACGTTAGCGTTAGAGATCCACCTCATGCGCCGCATCCAGCTGCGAGATGGCGAGATCTTCCGCAACTTCAACGAGCTCTCCCTCGTGGTCCGGGAGATTGATGAGCAGGTGATCCGGGAGCAGCAGCAGCAGCAAGAAGATGGGACTGAGGAAAGCCAGGGCCATGGCTGGCAGAGCCCTGCCCTGCCCAGCGTCGGGGAGTCCGGGGCTGCCGCTCCGGAGGAGCAGCCTGTTCCGTTTGTTCTGCCGGTGGGTGTGCACTCAAGGGACCAAAACTTCCCCCGAACCTGCAGGCTGTGTTTCTATGGCGTGCACATGGTTACCTTCCATGGCTTCACCTACCCCAGGCGCTTCCCTGGAGTCTTCATCCTGTTCGATGAGAACCACTTCGGGTTCATCTGGCTGGAGGTGAAATACTTCATCCTGTACAGCAGAGTCCAGAACACCTTCCAGAATGCGGAGGCACCATCCCCGCAGGCCTTCCTGGAGATGCTCAAGAACATTTAGCCCAGGCCCCCTGGGAGGAGCAGCTTGCAAGCACTTTTTCTGCAATCTTTTTTTAAATATGCTTTTAACAAATTGATCTTAGAGAGAAAGGAAGGGAGAAGGAGAGAGATATAGAAACATTGATGAGAGAGGAACAACAACATCGGTAATTGGCTGCCTCCTGCACACCCATACCAGGATCCAGCCCACAACCTGAGCATGTGCCCTGACTGGGAATTGAACCAGTGACCTCTTAGTGCATGGGTCGATGCTCAACCACTGAGCCACATGGGCCAGACAAAAAGGTACAATCTTCTTAGACATAATATTGACCAAAAAAAATCCAGAAATATGTAAAAATGTTAACATTTCGTGACTTAAGTGGGTTGAGATCCAGAAATGCAGATTTGATTTAAAATGAATCGTTTTGGCCCTGACCGGTTTGGCTCAGTGGATAGAGCGTCGGCCTGCGGACTCAAGGGTCCCAGGTTCGATTCTGGTCAAGGGCATGTACCTTGGTTGCGGGCACATCCCCAGTGGGGAGTGTGCAGGAGGCAGCTGATCGATGTTTCTAACTCTCTATCTCACTCCCTTCCTCTCTGTAAAAAATCAATAAAATATATTTAAAAGAAAAAATAAAATGAATCGTTTTGGATTGAAAATCAAATACAGAAATTAATAGCCTTTTTAGGCACCCGAAATAAAAAGAGAATATAATTTTTGAAAACACACCATTGAGCTTTTCGGGAAAAATGGTGGGTTAAATACACACACTTTTTAGGCATTCAGTTCCCAAGTTGCACTTAAACTATAGCAACTACAGAGATTTTTAAAAGTTATAATCCAATAAAAAAGAGGAGAATGAGATGGACAACACAATAATCATTTGGAATCTTGAAAGCAGATAAAGGGGCTGGAAATAAATTAGCAGACTAAAGAAAACGGAATTAAAGCTGGCAGTGAGGAAAATTAAGACCCAGCCCAATTTAAGCCACAGAATAAATACAAGCTTGGAATCTGGTGGCACCAGGCACATCTAGAAATAGGGAGAAACGTGGAGGAGTTAAAATAGGGAGGTTTAACTGAAAAGATGTTTAAGAACCAAATCCTTAGATACTCAGCCTCTTCTCCCTTTTATGCAGAGATCGATTACCTTAGACCTACAATATGCAAAACTCTAATATGACAAAAGACATAAAGACTTTCTCTAGCAAGGGGTTCCAAAGTATCATTGAAAGTAAGCTTAATAAACAGAAAATATGAGGATTAATTGAACCATGTGCTGGGAAACGATTTAGCCACCAGCCTTCATTCCCATCCTAACCCCTAATATTCCTAGTTGAGAAGGAGAAAGTATTTAAAGATACTGACGATGGCATTTCTCACTAAATGGCCCAGTCAAATCACTTCACTGTCAATGTCATAATTGGCAAACCCCCTCCATATGAGCTTCAATCGGCGCTTTAGTACCTCACTTTTATTTATTTTTATTTTGTTTTCATTAAATTTATTGGGGTGACATTGGTTAATAAAAATATATAGGTTTCAGGTGTACAATTCTATAATACATCATCTGTATAAAGTATTGTGTTCACCACCCAAAGTCAAGTGTCCTTCCATCACCATTCATCCCCCCTTAACCCTCTTCTACCTCCCCTCACCCCTTTTTCTTCTGGTAATCACCATACTGTTGTCTGTGTCTATGAGTTGTTGTTGTTGTTGTTATTATTATTATTATTATTATTATAGAGTTTCCCCAGGGAACTGAGCTTCAGCTTCTCCTAGGCACCCATGCTAGGCTTCCTTACAATCCCGTCCTCACTTCCCCATTCACCTACCGGAGCCTTCTGAGATTATCTTCTAAACTATAGGCCCGGTGCATGAATTCGTGCATGGGTGGGGTCTGGCCGGCCAGGGGGAGGGGCTGGGGTGGTTGGCTGTGTGCATCAAAGCAACTGGTCATTCTGGTCATTCCAGTCTTTCCAGCGTTTTGGTCACTTGGCTTTTATATATATAGATTTTTTTTGCTTAATCCCTTCACCTTTTCCTCCCAGCCCCCTCTCCTCTAACAGCTGCCAGTCTGTTCTCCATATCTATGAGTCTGTTTGTATATTGTTAGCTTATTTTGTTCATTAGATCCCACACATCTCCGCCCTTCCTATTAGTCTTAGGGTGGCTTCTGTGAACCCTTGGCTATAAGACTTCTGATCAGCTAGTCTTCAGTTGGTTATACAAGTTCATTGTTCTATATTTTAGTTGTAATTCCAGTTTGGTCCTGGGAGGAGTTGAGTGTAACACTACCATCTTAGATCCACCTCACTTTTGAATATTAACACATACATACTATCATCCAAGTCTCTCATCCTATATAATAAAGATGTAATATGCAAATGGATGTTACGTCGTGAAGCTACGTAATGACCAGATCATGGATCAGCAGAAGGGTGGGGCAGCGAGCTACAAGCGGGCAGCGGAGAGCTACAGGAGGGGGCAGGGCAGCAAGCTATGAGAGGGGGCGGGGGGAGCTACAGGAAGGCGGGGCAGCAGGTGGAGAGCTACTGGAGGGCGGCAGCGAGCTACTGGCGAGCTACTGGTGCATGGATTCGTGCACAGTGCTACTAGTAAGAAATAGACATCAAAACAAAATTGAACAAAGCACTCATGGAGTTTCTAATAAGCTTTGCAGTGTACACCCTTAAATATGAGTACATAGTCATGTGATCCTTGATTAGAGAAAAAGATCTCATTTAAAACAGACCAACTAATGATACATAGGAAATAAATTATGTAGGGAGGAAAATATCATTCAAATCCTCAGAGAAATTAGAGAAGCTACTACAACCATGAAACAAGAATAGGATGTTATAAAAAGGAAAAGTCAAAGAATAAGTAAGGACTCATAGAAAATAAAAGTATGATAGCATAAAATAGAAAGTAAAGATTAATAGAAGGGTTGGATGATACATTTGTTAAAATTTCTCAGAAACTAGAGGGGAAAAACCAAAGGAATGGAAAGTAGGAGATAAAATATAAAAAAATTAAAGAATCAGTCCAAGGAGCTCAATGTCTGAAAAATAAAAATTCCAGAAATAGAAAACAGAAAAATTAGAAAAAGGAGAAGAAATGCCAAAGAAATTCTGTAGAACAATGGCCAAAAAATATAAACAGACAATTCACAAAAATAATAAAGGCACTTAAACATATGAAAAGGTGTTCAATTTCACTCCTAATAGGACTTTTAAAAATATATTTTTATTGATTTCAGAGAGGAAGGGAGAGGGAGAGAGAGAAGAAACATTAATGATGAGAGAGAATCATTGATCGGCTGCCTCCTGCATGCCCCAACCCCAGCAACCCCAGTCCGCAACCCCACCATGTGCCCCGACCAGGATGCAAAATGTGACCTCCTGGTTCATAAGTCAATACTCAACCACTGAGTCATGCCAGCCAGACCCTAATAGGAATTTTTAAAAACCATCTGTTGTGGGTTGAATTATATCTCCCCCTAAAAGATATGTTCAAATCCTAACCCCAAGTAATGGTAATGTGACTTATCTGGAAATAGGATCTTACCATATAAGAACAGGTTCTTCTATATTCCTCATCTGTATCCCATGGACCCTATCCGGAAATAGCCTGGTGTGGTGAGACCCATTCAGGATCCTGGAGAGAATATTAAGGCTTTATAATAACCAGAGCAAATCTCTGAGCACTGTCTACACAGGGAGCAGGCCAGAGTGGGACTGTGGTTTGCAAATGCCATATAGCATATTGGATGTCAGGAACAAGGGGGGAGGCCTCTGACCTCAGTGTGTAAAGAGAGTTGGAGCCTGCTGAGGACACCTTGAGAATCCTTAGGTGTAAACTCAATTAGCCTGGCCTGTGTTGGTGGTAAAAACGCACAGCACTCCACATTCTGTGCCTTTTCAGCATCCAGAGAACCATAGCATACTACAGCCCATCTGTTCCAATCTGCTCATTGGTGCAGTTAAAGCCCAGAGAGGGAAAGTGACTTTCCTAAGGTCACACAGCAAGTGAGTGGCACAGCCAGCAGAATATTTTCAACTCTTCCCTCTCTCACTCTCGATGACAAAATCCTTCCTGAAGCTGAACATTTTATTTTAAAAAAAATATATTTTATTGATTTCTTTTACAGAGAAGAAGGGAGAGGGATAGAGAGTTAGAAACATTGATGAGAGAGAAACATCGATCAGCTGCCTCCTGCGCACCGCCTACTGGGGATCTGCCTGCAACCAAGGTACATGCCCTTGACTGGAATCGAACCTGGGACCTTTCAGTTCGCAGGCCGATGCTCTATCCCAGCGGTTCTCACCTGTGGGTCGAGACCCCTTTGGGGGTCGAACGACCCTTTCACAGGGGTCGCCTAAGACCATCGGAAAACACATATATAATTACATATTGTTTTTGTGATTAATCACTATGCTTTAATTATGTTCAATTTGTAACAATGAAATCGGGGGTCACCACAACATGAGGATCTGTATTAAAGGGTCGCGGCATTAGGAAGGTTAAGAACCACTGCTCTATCCACTGAGCCAAACCGGTAAGGGCAGAAACTGAACATTTTGGACAGTGGGGACTTTTCTCTTAGAGAGAAAATGATCAGATAGACACATTCTTCCCAAGATCTGAGTGAGTGTCGTTCTTTCTCTACTCCTCTGCCCTCAAAATGGAAAATTAAACTCGATAAAGGAGTTTGCCTAACTTACATTAAAATCGCCATAACGGTGGATCTCTAGACCAGATAAGGTAGGGCTTTGTAGGGCATAGTAAAGATTGTGCTTTTTTTTTCCTTCAATGTGTGATGTGGAGTCTTGGAGGATTTTGAGTTATGACAAGGGCTAATATATATATATTTTAAATCCTTCTGGCCGTTGTATGACTTCTCCCTGCTGGTCCCGAAAAGGTGAAGATGGATGAAAGGAGACAGGTCAGCTCAGTGGTGTGAGTGGTGCTGCGGGGGCACTGAGATAGTGACTGACAAGTGTGGGGGAGGCAGGCTGGTTCAGGGCAGTCTGTACCCGTGGGCAGCCGAGGGCACGTGTAAGTGACCCAGTTGATCATGTCCTAGTTGATGAGAGCGAGCAGAAGAGTCCAGGGCTCTCACCCACTGGCTTGTCACTTCTCGAGACCCAAGACTACTGCTGGGGCTACTGAAGTCATGACGCCTTTTATGCTCACTCTGACTGTGCTGGTGCTCCTGTCCCAGGCCATTCCAGGTAATGTAGACCTCCCCGGGGAGGGGCGGGGTGGAGAGGGGCTCTCGGTCAGGGCACTCCAGGGTCTGGGAGGACGGGCTGGCAGGTGGCAATGGGCACCACCACT
The DNA here is from genome assembly GCF_000412655.1 of Myotis brandtii. Classification (NCBI taxonomy): domain Eukaryota; kingdom Metazoa; phylum Chordata; class Mammalia; order Chiroptera; family Vespertilionidae; genus Myotis; species Myotis brandtii. The sequence continues at coordinate 3,853,912 of NW_005370318.1, forward strand.
GATCTGGGGAAGAGGGAAGAGACCCCAAGTACTGGGTTCGACCCTGCCCCACCTTTATTAGCTCCGTGATGTCCCCAGAGAACGACTTGGCTCCAGTTGCTTTCAATGTACTCATTTGTCCATTTGAAATAATGAATCAGGTTGTGGAATCAACATGAACACACTGGCACTTTGGTGTGTAACAAACGCAGCTTCTTTATCTTTTAAGCCCACCCCAGAGGGGACCTGGCACCCAGACAGCCATCCTTGCCAGGAACGGCGCCAGCTCTTAGGAACCAGCTGTTCCCTCAGCCGCCCTCTCAGACCCCCTTTCTTTGGTCAGCTCCAGGGATCAGGGACAGGAGGTCTGCTGTTGGAGGAGGAGTGGGGCCGGGCAGGGGAAACAGGAAAGAGTGGAGGCAACAGTGACCCTTTCTGCCCGTGGTCCCTGGAATTACTTGGATTTTGCACTGTTCACAGCTGCCTTAAGGCAGCCTGTCAGTACCAGTCCCTGCACCAAAGCCATGGAATAGCTTTCCGTAGAGAAGGGCCCTCATCAAACTTGCCCAGGCCAAGGTGCTAGCACCATCCCCTCATCAGAGAGGAGCTCAATTCCCCGCCCCCCTCCGCCC
>NW_005370318.1:3854576-3879756 GCF_000412655.1 Myotis brandtii
CTCTAACTTTCCACAGGCCAGGATGTGAGTGGATTGCTTGGGAGCACGGCCTCACAATTTGGGCCTGCTCACGCCAGACACAGGCATGAAACACCATCCACCTCCAAATCCTGGGTTAGAACCTGCTCCATCAGTTTTTAGCTCTATGACACCCGACAAGCCATTTGGCTGCTCTGAGTTCCAATGTACTCATTTCTCAATGTGGAATAATCTGTTAGCTTGAAGAGTCAATATTGGGGAAAGTTTAGTGAATGCAGTTTGTAGTCTTCTGTTGCCTTGACTTTATTTCTTCTTTGGTGCTTCCTGTTATTTGTATGTTGGAGTTCTTTTGCTTACCATCAATATTTGTAACTTTCTATTAATTTCTTTTTACCTCTTTCTTCCTTTCTTTTCTTAAAAATACATTTTAATTGATTTCAGAGAGAGAAAGGAAGAGGGAGAGAAAGATAGAAACACCAATAATGAGAGAGAATCATCGATTGGCTACCTCCTCCTGCACGCCCCTTATTGGGAATCGAGCCTGCAATCTGGGATGTGCCCTTGACCAGAATCGAACTCGTTACCCTTCAGTCTGCGGGTCAACGCTCTATCCACTGAGCCAAAATGGCTAGGGCACTTCTTCCTTTCTTTTTGAGGAATGTATCCTCTTTTTCACCTTGTGTGTCTCAGAAGCCATGATCTGTTGCATTTATTTGCTCACGTGTTCCTTCTAGTTTTATCTTTACTTATGGAATGGTTTATAAAATATTTAATTATTTTTGAGGTCCTGTCATGATTTATCTGACTTTATTTAATGGTTTTTATAGAACATTTCATTTAATCCCCACAACAACTCTCTGAGGCGGGTGCTATATCTTCTTTTTAGAAAAGAAGAAACTGATGCTCTGAGAAGGGTAATGGCCTGCCCAAGGTCTCCCAGTTGGCTTGTGGTGTAGACAGATTCAAAATCCAGGTGTATGGGTCTCAACAGTCCATGTTCCTAGCCATTAGGACCCATGGAACCTGTGAGAGAACTTTCAAGAAGGGCTGGACTTGAAATGGGGTGTCCAGAAAGGATGCAAGACTCTACCACCTTATAAATCTAGAGGTGACTCCTCCGTCTATTGCATCCTCCCCCCCCCCCCCCCCCCCCCCCCCCCCCCCGCCCCCCTTCAGCCTGACTATTAGCCTTCTCAGACCAGGACTCATTTCCCCCTCGGGACTGATTTGCCTCCCTTCTCTTTTTCTCTTTGTATCAGGCAGCACTGAAAAATGCTGGAATCTTCATGGCAACTGCCGTGAGGAATGCCATAAGGACGAAACAGTCTTTATTTTCTGTCCAAGCGGCAAACTGTGCTGTGTGAAGCCCAAGTTCCAGCCAAAGATAACACGGCAGCGAGTTAGTGGTTGAAGCCCGAGGGCGCAACAATGAAGAAAACCCTGCCCTGAGTCTGACCACGTAGATTCCTGAGTTTTATTAAAATACCTTTGGCTGACTTCTGTGTGTGTCTCTTAGTAAACCTAATCAAACTCAAGCAGAAGAGGTGTGGGTGAGGAAGTATTTATAGGAGGGGAAAATGGACTTACACATATCTTACCTCATCTATTCCTTTCAACTAACCTAACAAGTAGATTGTGTCATCACTTTTATTTTCTGGATGAGGCTTGGACTGGAGAGTCATTTTACCCAATGTCACATAACTAACCTGAGGAGGTTGCTGGATTAAATGTCGGTCTGCATATAAGTTTGCAATTAGCTCCTTGTCTCCTGCACTATTGCTATTATAAATAGAAATGTGTATTATATTCATTAGAATCTCTCAAAAGCCAGGGGTAGACAGTGTTACACTGGGGTCCTATTTTCTGGGATTGTTATGGAAGCCGAAGAGTTAGGATAAAAGGGATAAAACTGTGTTTATCCCTCGGCCTACTTCATACTCCGTTGTTTCTCTCTATATATATTGTTTTAATTTTTTATTTTTTAATGTAAATTTTCATCAAAACAATACATCCACATGGTTTTAAGAGTCAACTTTGAATAAGAGAGGATAATAAATGATCAGAGTCACCCATTTCCCTTCTTCCATTTCTTGCTTTCCAAAGAAAACCATTTTCATATCTTTTGTTGTTTCTTTGAATTTTACTTCCATATCTACAAACAATATGCTAACTTATATTGTTAATTCATAATTTTTGTTTTTCAGTTTTACTAGTAGGTATTATCCATTAAACTCCTCCTACCAGTATGGAAGGTGAGAATTTGATTCTTTTATCTCCAGTGAAGATGTTCAGCACCATTAGGGATTTATCAATTTTATCTTCTTGGAGAATTCTCTTCTTGGGCACTTGGACCTGCTCCACTCTGAACTGGCTGTCTCTACACCTGGTGACCTGCTGCCATCCTGGATCTCCATTCACACCATCTGGGAGAATCTCTTAGAGTTTCCTGAGATAAATGCCCTGCTTTCTGGAACCTGGGTCTGTCTTCCTCTCTCTCTCTCTCTCTCTCTCTCTCTCTCTCTCTCTCTTTTGTTGTTGTTGTTAATTCTCACCTGAGGATATGTTTCCCATTGATTTTCAGAGAAAGTGGAAGGAGAGAGGGGGAGAGAGAGAGAGAGAGAGAGAGAGAGAGACATTGATGTGAGAGAGACACATTTCCCGGTTGCCTCCCACACACAACCAGCCAGGGAGCAGGGAGTGAACTGGCAACCCAGCATATGCCCTTGACTGGGACTCAAACCCGAGATCCTTCAGTGCTCAAACCACTGAGCAACACTGTCAGGGCGGGTCTTTCTTGATAAACTCCTTTATTTTGGCAGAGGACCTCTTGGCAGCTTCCTGAAAATGTCTGACCTCATTGTATTCATCTTACAATTGGTTAGTATGTAGTTTGGTTGCTCATTCCATATTGTAAATGACTCTCAGTTTTAAGGTCATTGTTCCATTGTCTTTCAACATCTAGTGTCACTGTGAAGAAAGCTAGTCATGCTGAATCTGGTCTCTCTGTATGGGACCTGTTATTTCTCTCTGAAAGCTTAAGACTTCTCTCTTTGTCTACAGGGTGTTTGAAATTTCATGATGACATGCTTAAATTTACTGAAGGTTTATTTTAATCAATTTCACTGAGCACTCAATGGGCCCTGTCAATCTGGAAACTATGTCCTTCAATTCTATGACTTATTTTTTCTTGATTTATTCCTTTAATGATAGGTATCCTGCCCTTTGTTTTTCTTGTTTCCTTTCTCTGGAATTCTTATTTTTCAAATGTTAAGTTCCCTGACAGATTCCCTTATTTCCTTATATTTTCTCTACTGCTTTTATCGCTATCATTTTATTCTATTTTCGAGAAATTTCATCTTTTTACTTTTATTCTCTAAAGTATTTCTCATTCCTTATTTTTCTTCTTTTCTTTTTGAAAATAGCATCCTTTCTTGTTTCATGCTTACAATAGCTTCTCTTATTTTTCTGAGAATTTTTGATAATTTTTTCTGATGATATTATCCCCTGCATAATCTGTTTCATTTTAGTTGCATTTATTTATTTACTTTTAGTGTTAGAAGCTTTCCTTATCTGGTTAGTAGTTCTTGGCCATATGCTTATAGTTTGGAGTGGGCCACTACTAACTGGTTTATTTTATCAGTGAACATATGGTGCCTGTGTCTTTAGGTTTTTTTCCTCTTGGACTGGTCACATTTTACTGGGAAGAATCCTCCACAAGCCTTTTAGACTGAATGTCTGTGCCTCCCAAATTTATATGTTGAAATCCCAGTTCCCAGTGTATTAGGAAGTGGGGCTTTTGGGAGGGGATCAGGTCAGGAGGATGGAATCCTGATGAATGGGATTAGGGCCCTTCTACAAAAGACCCACAGAGCTCGTCTCCTCCAAAAAGTGAGGAGACAGTGAGACGAACCAGGAAGTGCGCTCTCACCAGACACTGACTCTGCTGGTCCCCTGATCTTGGACTTCCTGGGCTCCAGAACTGTGAGAAATAAATGTTTCTGGTCTCACCCGCCCAGTCTGTGGTAGTTTGTTACAGCACAAACAGACAAAGACATAGAGTATCTGTGTCGTCAGCATTTCCTTTGCGGTTGGATTTCCCTGGGAAGAATTCTTCACAGTCCTGCTTGTCACTGTCCTCAAAGCTGAGATGGGAAAGAAGGCTGGGTCTTAACATCTATACTAATAAAAGGGTAATATGCTAATTAGAGTGGTCGTCTTCCGGACGTCCTTCCAGACAAAGCCGCAGCAGGTGCGAGGGCCGAGGCTCAGGCAGCCGTGGGAGGCTGTGAAGGGCTGAGGCTCAGGCTGGCAGTGGCAGCAGCAGCAGGGTAATGGGGGCAGTGCCTTCCCCTGATCCACCAGGTCGCCTACCGCAAAGGGAGGCCAGACTGGGGGCCGAGGCACAGGCAGTTAGGGGCGATCAAGCTGGCAGGGGGGCAAGGTAGGGGCGATCAGGCCGGCAGGTAGAGGGGTTAGGGGCAATCAGGCGAGCAGTTAGGAGCCAGCAGTCCTGGATTGCTAGAGAGATGTCTGGCTGCTGGTTTAGGCCCGATCCCTGTGGGCCTAAACCAGCAGTCGGACATCCCCCAAGGGGACCCAGATTGGAGAGGGTGCAGGCTGGGCTGAGGAACCCCCCCCCCCCATGCATGAATTTCGTGCACCGGGCCTCTAGTTAAGTTTATAAAACGTCACTTAACTCTCCCACTGGCATCCTGTCCCTTGCCCCAGAGACTCTTTGTACTAGTCTCCTGAGCTAACGAAGCTCTAGTTATCTGCTGGGAAAGGAGGAGGATGGTCACCGGAGGACTCTGCTGGGCTTGACTACAAAAGATCTGACAGAGAGGGAGAAGGGAGAAAGGGCTTACAGCAACCAATGCTCAGATCCTGGTGGACCACATCCCTGATTGCAACATAGTCCCAGCAGGAGTCTCAGCCATCAGCTCTACCCATCTGCAGAGCTGAGCTGGTGACCCCATCTGACTGAGAGCTCAGTTGGCAGATTTGAGTCCCCAGACAATGAACTGTGATGCCCATTTAGTGGCTTCCCAGACAGGAAAGCAAATTTTCAGTCCTGCACAACTGCTGAGTATAGCCTGCAGTCCTGCTGACCAGGACACCTGCTCAGAGAACCTGGGCAGCCACAGAAATCCTGGCAGCCAAACCAGCTGCCCTGCCTAGCTGTTAAGTATACCCTCTGGCCCTGCATAACCAGAGAGCCTGAACAGTGATCCCGCACAGCCTTGGAAATCAACACGTGGCACCATCCAACCGTGGAACTCAGTGGACAGCCCTGCCCTGAAGCCCAGCCCAGCCTATGGCCTTGCTCAATAGCTGAACACAGCCTGTTGCCTCACCCTGGCCAGGAACCCAGCCAGTGACCCCACCCAATCACAGGGAACAGCCTGTAGCCCCACAAGGGAGCCCGAACAGTAACCCCACCCAACCATGGAGCACTGTCTCTGGTCCCACCCAACTGTGGCATACATCTGGAGGCCTCTCCTGACCAGAGAGCTTGGCCAGTAACCTTGCCCGACAGTGGCGCACAGCCAGTGGCCCACCTGATTGTGAAGTCCAGCCTACAGCTCCACTGAACTTGGGGGCACGACCTACAGCCCTGCTTGACTGCAGCATTTTCATTGTTTCCAAGTGGCTTACAAACATTTCTGCCACCATTCCTCTCTTCACACTGCTCTCCTCACTGGAATATGCTCTCACATCCTCTTCCTCTTCGCCATTTCTCTGAAATCTATCTTCCTTCACGTTTTGGAGAAGGTCCTCCATGCAACCTTCTCTGACCCTCCCTGGTCTTTGGTGATTGTCCCTACACTTCATTCTACTACAATATGTTTTTTTTATTTTGGAAGGCAGCTATGCTCACCACTATACCACCAACGCCGCACTGTTTTTTTTATTTTGATTAATCACAGGCTACTTTGAATTGTTTTTATTCATGTGGCCATTCTGCCTGACCACTATACTCGTCTTTTTGGAGGTCATTAAGGCGATTCATCAAATATTTCTGGCTTTCTGGGTTCTAGGCCAGGGATTGCACTTCTTGGCCCTCTGGTGGTGGAATGGGGCCATGTCACCGTTGCAGCCAGTGAGTTATGAGCTACACATCCCTTCCCAGGTCAGGACACATGTAATGGCCGGTTCAAGACCCGTCAGAGCTCTCTTTTCTTCTGCTGTGATGATGAGCAACAAGTGAGTGGCCTTTCAGTCAGTCTGTTCCAGGATGAGGAGATTCGGGCCCAGCCTCCAGCCAACCTGCGATGCCTCTGCAGCAGGTGTGAAGAGTAAACCTTTGTCCTTACAACCCACCGAGATTCCTTTCTTTGTAACTGCTTCATAACTTGGTTTATCCTAATACAGCCGACTAGTAGGGGACTGTACCCCATCATGCTCTGCATTTCTTGTGCTCAATAGACTACGAGCACATATTTACTCAAGATCCGATTTATTTGGCAAACATTTCTTGCTATCATGCTCTGCATTTCTTGTGCTCAATAGACTACGGGCACATAGTAGATACTTACTCAAGATCCGATTTATTTGGCAAACATTTCTTGCGTGTTTTGGGGAGGATATAAAGCTTATTTAAAAATTCGTGCTTTTCCTTTTCCTAAGGAAGCTGTAAGGATTTCAAGGGCAGAAACCCTTTTAGACAGTTCGCCTGCCACCACCTCAGTCCTCAATCCCCAGGAAACTTAAAACGGCCTGGGTGGTTTCGGAAGTGGAGGGGGAGGTGAGAGAAGGGCATTCTAGGAGGGATGAAAACATGACCAACGGGGACAGAGCAATGGCTGGTTCCTGGGAAAGTAGACACATTGAAGGAAGGACTTGGGGAGAGAACTGCTTCTGGAAAGTTTAGGCAGCAGCAGAGATAAGAAGCCGGGAAGACATCCTGGGAGGCACAAGGAGAGCTGGGACAGCGATAAACTGGAAACATGCTCCGATACAGAGCTGGGACCTTCTTTATCACCTCTCACCAGAGCTCAAACAGAGTTACATTGTGTGCACGCCAGGCACAGAGGCACGAGGTCTGCCCTTGAGCTTGGATTCGGGGTAAGCATGCTGCATCTCAGGGTGGAGACCCAAAGTTTTGAAATGTTCAACTTTGACTTAAGGAAACACAGTGAGCAGAGAAGTCTCTGAATCACTGTCCATCCTTGTTCCTTTTCTTGAATATTGACTATGTTGACATGGAAGCAGGGCCAGGAGAGCTTCAGAGAGGAAAGAGGTCAGCTGTCAAACGTCCCAAAGGCAAGGAGGGTGAGCTCATAGTAAACACCAGCAGCAACCAGGCACCAGGGGCTTCCCCTACAGGGCATTGCCGCACGCAATCTTCACAGCGGATCTCTGAGGTCGGCAGTGTTGTCTCCATGTGAGAGGAGGAAAAACTGAAGTCCAGAGGCATTGTTCAGGGTCACTTCACTAATCGTGGCAAAGCGATGGTTTTAATCCAGATTTGTTTGGCTTCAAAGCTTATGTCCTTCGTGATAGATTGCCAAACATCATTTCAAAGAAAAAGCCTCAGCATGGCCATCACCATTGCTAACGGCACTTGGCACCAGGCGCCAGAGACGTGGAATGTAATAGAAACCAGGAACATCTCCAAGCTCATTTGGGCCAGTAGCTTCGTCCTCTTTTCTCACCAGGCGATTCCTTTCCTGAGCAGCCGCGCCGGAAGCAGAGGATAACAGGGTGGGCGGCAGAAGCCTGAGAAGGGAGTGGCAGGGTGCTGGCCAAGATGGATAACCCACTGGAAGCATAAGAAGGTTCGTTTTCTAGGGGAGGCACACTCCAGCCAAGGAGGCCTGTGGTTAACACTGGGTCAGAACAAGAGCAATGGCCCAACAGGGAACGGAAGCAGAGTTTTCGGAATATCAGATACCATCCCATCTGCCACCAGGCCGGAGATGGTAGCGGTACCCACCTGTGGCTCAGGAAGAGAGGTACACAGTGGTAAGCGAAGGACCACAGCACTTCAGGAGCCTAGAGAGAGAGTCAAGCACATTTGATTGGCATCAAGGCCAGGGGTCTGAGTACACTTTCAGTTTTGGGACTCTGGGCTCCTGGGCACTTCACAAAGACGCCCACTCATCAGTGCGAATCCCTTTCTGCCGAAAGCTTCCTACCTTCCCACATCCTCAGATGATCTTCCTAACGGACTACTTACAGACTCTTCCTGTCCAAGTCTGTAGTCTTTATTTTTTATTTTTATTTTTAAAAAAATAGGGGATCGAGCCCGCAACCCAGGCATGTGCCCTTGGCCGGAATCGAACCCGGGACCCCTCAGTCCGCAGGCTGACGCTCTATCCACTGAGCCAAACCAGCTAGGGCGCAAGTCTGTAGTCTTGTTTGTTTGTTTGTTTTGTTAATCCTCACCTGAGGATATTTTTCCACTGCTTTTTAGAGACAGTGGAAGGGATGGGGAGAGACAGAGAAACATCGATGTGAGAGAGACACATCGATTGGTTGCTTCCTGCATGTGCCCCAACCAGGGCCAAGGATTGAGCCTGCAACTGAGGTATGTGCCATCGATCGGAATTGAACCCGGGACCCTTCAGTCCCCGTGCCAACACTCCATCCACTGAGCCAAACCGGCCAGGGCCAAGTCTGTAATCCTGTCTGAAAACCACACATTCCCACCCAGTTCTTTATTCCTTTCTTATTTTTCTTGCTCTGCTTTCATAACTTTCTGTGCTCTTTTTTTTGTTCTTAATGACAGGTGCATATTTCATGCCTGGCAACAAAGAAAAGCTCATATTTGCAGAGATCAGTAAGGGAGATGACGCCATAGTTTTCTGAACCTTTTACGAAGGTTTACCTGCATTAGCTAATGAATCTGAATCTTTGTAGCCCATCGATTATTTTCTTGGAGAGCTCTGAATGAGAGCCATGGCAAAATAGTTGACGATGAACAGAAGCTGAAGTGAGGAGGTGAAGATGCTAAATCTTAAGACACCTCAAAGATGCAGATCAATCTGGCTCGGTGTGGGGGAGCCCTTTTTAGCTTGGAGAGCAAGCAGGGCATTTTGTCTTGCAGTACCTGTGCCAGATGGGAAGGAGTCTCCTCTACGATGTAAAACCATTGCTGATTCTGCTAAAGAATGCACGTAATGGAGCCAGGTCATCCCCTCCTCAGGCCACTGTATTCTGGTAGGCAGCACCCACCAGAAGCAAACGTGCAGAGCTGTGATGGAGTTCTGTGCTGGAGGAGAGGTAGATGTCCGAATAGGAGTTCAATGTGGGGGAACCTCGGGGTCACTAAGGGCTCTTTGGATGTGCAAAGGAGTCCCTCCCAGACGAAGGCTTCTGCAAGAATAGTGCTCCTACGAGTTGCTCTCTTCTCTCTCTCCAGCCGGTCAGGACTCTCAGCCCAACACCCTAATCTTCTAACTAGAAATACTCTCCTTCCTAGAGAGTGGGTGAAGGTGCGCCCTCTGGCCTTGCCCTGGGCCGTGTAGACGCCAATGGCCCTTCAGGTTTGTATTCTGCAGCCCTGTCGGGAAGGGGAGGAAATGAGTTCCAGCCCACAGGCCTGGTTTCCTCACTAGCAATCTTGGAAGTGAGCCCCTTGCCAATAGAGCAGTTTGTTTTCTTTCTTTTTAGTCTTCTGTTGTCAGGGGTTGAGTTAATTATTTATGACAAATTTGTCATAAATAATTGACCATTACTGGTCTTATGCAAAGTCTCTCTCTTGTTTTATTTTGCTGATTTATTGGTTTTTATCCCTATAATAAACTCCTATCTATGTCCTGAATAGACAACTCTCAATGTTTTAATTTGTATCTTTTTTGTTGTTGTTAATCCTCAGCTAATGATAATTTTTTCCCATTGCTTTTCAGAGAATAGAAGGGAGGGAAGGAAGCACATTTAACCTTCAACTCTCCAGAGAGGGGGAGAGAGTGAGAGAGAAACATTGATGTAAGAGTGAACACATCGACTGGTTGCTTCCCACAAGCACCCTGAACGGAGGTGGGGAGGGGACCTGTAAGCGAGGTACGTGCTCTTTGGTGTGCAGGCTGGCACTCTAACCACTGAGCTCACTGGCCAGGGCAATTTGTATCTTTGTAATGTGTATATATTTTTATTTTATATAAGTTGTTTTATGCTTAATTCTGTTGCTTATTTTTAAAAATTAGCACTATTTTTAAAAGAAGTCAACTTTACTGAGATATAATTTACATAAAATAAAATGCGCCCATTTTAAGGTGTTTGATGAGTTTTGACATCGTGTACAGAACATTTTCATCATCCTGAAAGTTCTGTTGTGCCCCATCTCAGGCAATGCCCGCCTGCACCCACCAGCCCCAGGCAACTGTGGGTATGTTTTTTGGTCACTATGGATTGGATTTGTCTTTTCTTTGAGTTTCATAGAAATAAGCTTATTCTTTTGGTCTGGCTTCTTTCACCCAGTCCAATGCTTTTTAGATTCTTCCACACCATGTGTAACAGCAGTTAATTCTTTATTGCTGAGCAATATTCTATTCGTATGAATATACTGCAATTTATTTGTTTACTAGTTGATGGACATTTCGGTTGTTTCTACTTATGATGAATAAAGCTGCTACAAGAATTTGTGTACATTTTTTGGTGTATGTCTTGGATCAGTTATCTGAGACTGGAATTGCTGGGTTGTATGGTAGATGCATGCTTAACTTTGTAAGAAACTATCACCCGGCCAGTGTGGCTCAGTGTTGAGCGTCAACCTATGAACCAGGAGGTCATGGTTCAATTCCAGGTCAGGGCACATGCCCAGGTTGTGGGCTCCACCCCAAGTAGGGGGCGCACAGGAGGCAAAGGATTGATGATTCTCCCTCATAACTGATGTTACTATCTCTCTCCCTCTCCCTTCCTCTCTCTGAAATCAATAAAAATATATTTTAAAAAAAGAGAAACTGTCAAACTGTTTCCCAAAATGATGATACTCTTATAGTCAGCACTGGTTTTAAACACCCATCCACATTTACTTATATACACCTACTTCTCTAGCTTATGATAGCTACATAATACTCCATGGTGTGCACCCGACACCTTTAACCTTCAACTCTCCAGAGATGAAGTTCAGCTTGTCTTCAACTCCCTGCCACTACGGGCCTTACTTTAATAGATATCCTCGCGCACATTCCCTTACAGACATGTGCAGGATTCCTTTGGGATATGTGCCCAGGAGTGGAATTTCTGGGTCAGAACAAGTGCTTACACTTCCTTGGATTAAATGTTATCAGATTCCTCCCCAGAATGGCTGCCTCCCTCTCAAAGGAAGATCCAGGTTTTGTGGGGCCTGACACTTTTACAATATTAAGATTCTTTTTAAGAAGAATACAGCATTACAAATGCAAGCCTACATCCAAAAGTGAATATTTATTTAATACAAACTAAGAAATAACAATAGATTGCTGGGATCTCTTAATTGACCTGAAATACTTTTTTTCTTACTATTGTTTCCTGATTGCAATGTGGTTTCCTCTCCTTACTTAGAACATTCTAGAATTCCTAGCACTCATAAGGGTCCAAGCAAGTGAGGAACCTTGAACCTTCATGAAATTCACAGTCATTCTGCCTCTGATCTACATCCCTCCAGCAGCACATGTGTATGTATCCCCATTTTCCTGACATTATTTAGCATTGCTCAACTTTCTAATATGTGTCAGTCTAGATTCAAGCTGCTGCCTGATTTTTATAGCCCAGGAGCTAAGAATGTTTTTGTTTTTTTTACATTTTTAAATAATTGGAAAAAAAATCAGAAGAATAATATTTAGTGACGTGTGTAAATTATATGAAGTTCAAATTTCAGTGTCTGTGAAAGTTTGATCAGAAAACAGCCACATCCATTTGCTTACATACCGTCTACGGTCCTTTCATGCTACAGATGCAGAGGTGAGAGGTTGTGACAGAGACTGTATGGCCTACAACCCCCGTTTTGTTTTTTACATTTTTAAATAATTGGGAAAAAAATCAGAAGAATAATATTTAGTGACATGTATAAATTATATGAATTTCAAATTTCAGTGTCTGTGAAAGTTTGATCGGAACACAGCCACATCCATTTGCTTACATACTGTCTACGGTCCTTTCATGCTACAGATGCAGAGGCGAGAGGTTGTGACAGAGACTGTATGGCCTACAACCCCCAAAATAGTTATTATCTGGTATTTACAGAAAAAGTCAGATGACCTGGTCTGGAGCATTAATTTTTCTTGGAGACAATAGTTTTTTTCCATATCAGAAAGAAGATATTTCTCCTATTAATATGCCTTTGTTTCAGCCCATGGCCTACAACCCCCAAAATAGTTATTATCTGGGTATTTACAGAAAAAGTCAGATGACCTGGTCTGGAGCATTAATTTTTCTTGGAGACAATAGTCTTTTTCCATATCAGAAAGAAGATATTTCTCCTATTAATATGCCTTTGTTTCAGCCCATTTTGGAACAACAGACCTTGCCATCATTGTGCTAAAAAAGCAGTTGGCTCTTTCCTGATCTACCCGCTGGTTTTATGTATTAATACACCCTGACTATGTAACATTCCATTCCAAAACTCAATGGCTTAAAATGGCCATCCTTTATTGTTGCTCATGTGTCAGCAGGTAAACTGAGTCTAGCTAGATTGCTCTGTTTGAGGCTGGGGTGTCAGGGGCAACTCTGTTTCTCATTGTAGATGTGGGTCATCTGGGATGGCTCAGCTCCATGTTGGGGCATGTTCTCCTCATGGTGATGGCAGAGGCACAAAAGGGCGAGTGAAACAGTCATCATCTCTGAAAGCCCAGGCTCAGAACTGGCTCACTGTCGCTGCTGCCCATGCATCATTAGCAAAAGGGAGTCACACAGCCAAGACGAAACTCAGGGGACAGGAAGTACATCCCTCCTAGGATGAGTCCATGGCAAAAATGTGGATTCAAGTAGGGGTGAAGAACTGGGGTCAATAATGCAGTCTACCATACATTATAAGAAAATGTCACAATTGTAGTAAAAGGCTTGTCCTTTGCCATCTAGGAGGGTGCTACTTGTTCTTAGTAAACATGCACTGTGAAAAGCGAGGTCTGTGGCCTCCCTGCATATCCGACTCCACAAATGCTGACATTTTAGTTTCCAGTGGTGATGGCCATGGAGCTAACAAGGTATTTCTGTCTGCTTCTGCCCGTTAGCATTCTTAGAACGAACCACTAACGTTTGGGACATCCTAAGATGTCTTTATTGCTGGAAAGAACCCAAGGAACAGTGAAGTATCTCTCCACCCTCCCTCATTTAACAGAAATGAATTAATAATAAAAACATTTCCAGAGAAACTAAAACAACAACAATAACAAACACACAACCATTTATGGTTACAACAACAACAACAACAACAAAATAAGATGCCTAGGAATAAACTTAACCAAGGAGGTAAAAGACCTGTATTCGGAAAACTATAGGGCATGGAAAAAAGAAATAGAGGAAGATACAAACAAGTGGAGAATATACGATGTTTATGGATTGGAAGAATTAACATTGTTAAGATGTCCATACTACCTAAAGCAATCTATAGATTTCAATTCTTATTAAAATACCAACAGCATATTTCACAGAACTAGAATAAATATTCCAAAAATTTATATGGAACCATAAAAAACCGGTAATAGCCACAGAAATCTTGAGAAAGAGGAACAAAGTTGGAGGTATCACTATACTGGATATCAAATTATACTACAAAGCCATTGTAATAAAACAGCCTGGTACTGGCACAAAAAGAGGCATATAGACCAATGGAACAGAACAGAGACCCCAGAAATCGACCCACGCCAATATGGTCAATTAATATTTGACAAAGGAGGCAAGAGCATACAATGAAGTAAAGACAGTCTCCTCAATAAATAGCATTGGGAAAATTGGACAGGTACATGCAAAAAAAATGAACTAGCCCACCAACTTACACCATACACAGAATAAATTCAAAATGGCTAAAACTTAAATGTAAATCATGAAGCCATAAAAATCCTAGGAGAAAACATAGGCAGTAAAATCACAGACATCTCACCTAACAGAATTTTTGGCAGTACATCTCCTAGTGCAAAAGAAACAAGGGAAAACATAAACAAATGACTATAAAACCACAAAGCTTCTGCACAGAAAAAACAAACAAACAAACAAAGAACCATCAACAAAACGAAAAGGGAACCCATGGTATGGGAGAACATATTTGCTAATTATACATCTGATAAGGGTTAATTTCCAAAGTATGCAAAGAACTTATACAACTCAACAAGAGGAAGACAAACAATCCAATTAAAAAATGGGCAAAGGACCTGAATAGAGATTTTTTCAAAGAGGACATACGGATGGCCAACAGATGTATGAAAAAAATGCTCAACATCACCCTCACCAGAAAGATGCAAATTAAAACGACAATGAGGTATCACCGGGACATACAGATGGCCAACAGATGTATGAAAAAAAAAAATGCTCAACATCACCCTCATCAGAAAGATGCAAATTAAAACGACAATGAGGTATCACCTCACACCTGTCATAATGGCTACCATCAATAAATCAACAAATGACAAGTGCTGGTGAGGATGTGGAGAAAAGGAAACTCTAGCACATGCTGGTGGGAATGCAGACTGGTGCGGCCACTATGGAGGTTCCTCAAAAAATTAAATATTGAACTGCCATTTGACTCCACTTCTAGGAATATAGCCTAAGAATTCTGAAACACCAACCAGAAAGAATATATGCACCCCTATGTTCATAGTAGCATTATTTACAATAGCTAAGATCTGAAAACAGCCCAAGTGCCTATCAGTAGATGAGTGGATAAAAAAAGCTGTGGTAATTTTTTTTTTTACACAATGGAACTCTATGCAGCTGTGAAAAAGAAGGATCTCTTACCCTTTGAGACAGCATGGATGGACCTGGAGAATATTTAGTAAGTGAAATAAGCCAGTCAGAGAAAGATAAATATCACATGATCTCATTCATAGGTGGAATCTAAGGAACAAAATAAATTGATGAACAAGATAGGACCACAAACATGGAAGCATGCAATAGACGGACAGATCTCAGAGGGAAGGCGGGCGGGAAGAGATTAATCAAAGAACTTATAAGCATGTATGGACACAGACAATAGGCAGGTGAAGGCCTGGGTGTGGGGATTGGGAGGTGGACGGAGAGGGGCAAGAGTGGAGAATGGGGGACATCTGTAATACTCTCAACAATAAAATAAAATAAATCCATTTCCCCCTTCACTCTCTAGTTGCATTATGAAACTTTTCAAAGACAAGCCTGTGTCTTCTCTTTGCTAACTTTTCTTCCACCTCCGCCCCCCACCCTCCAACCCCCGCCCCAGCCTCCTTTGGAAGTGTGGTTGATTACTTGTCTGCCCATCTAATCTTAAATGACTGTTCCCTTTCTGGTTCACTGGTCATGGCTCTACCCTGTTCCTTGGGGCAATAAATACCAGCCTGGACTGCTGGACTTGCCAGCCCAGAAGCCTCCTGTCTTCTGTCATCCATGAAGCTCATTCTTCTGGTTTTGACCGTTACCCTGACACTGGCCCAGGCCGCCAAAGGTAACCAGGCTCTCTCCCCAGGGGTAGTGGCTCAGGGAACCTAGCGCCTATTCAGGGAACGCTGGGGCTCTAACAGCTTGGCCTGGGAGAAAGGCCGGGCAGGCCCCACAGAGGCCTTTGGATGACCTTTCTAGCTAAGGGGAAGTTTGGGTTCTCTGGTACCAACTGATCTTTCGGGTGCCATTACTTGACCATCTTGAACTGCTCTCTCTGGTTGGCGTAGAAGAAGTTGAACATGACCTGGAGGTGGGGTGTGGGGGAGCAGGGTACAAGGAGGAGAGAGACTAGTGCATGGAGTACAGAGAAAATGGGAGTTTTTCTGAAACATTCCTTGGGGGGTTTGAATTTTGATCTCTCATTGCCTCCATGAAAATGGTTCCTAAATTTCTGGTTGTGTGAGGATTCTGATGCCACTCTCTTAGGCAGCCTTAATGTATCTCCTTTAGGTAGTAGGTTCCCCAGAACAATTGTTCCTAATGATCTTGGCAGCAAAAAGCTCCAGGATGTTGTGGAGATGGGTGTATTTCCGATTCCTGTCCCTTTTCACTGACATGGTCAGGAAGGTACTGAAGGACAAAGGGAATGGGAACTAACTGATACTGGGCACCTGGCTATATTATAATATGAGAGAGATGAACCCCTGGAGAGAGGGGGACCTCTTGCCTGCCCCACGGGAGGTTCCAGGCCACTGAGTGAGGAGGACTTTGAGGTTCTGACTGGGGACACAAGTGGGAAAAGAAAGGACAGTGACCTATAATCTCTCCTAAACCTGAAAGATGCCTTATGAGGGCTTCTTTGCACACATCTCCTATTTCCCTCACTACTGTCTTCTCTACTTTGGCATCCCACTTCCCCAGTTCTCTGCTTTACTTCAAGACTAAGCTTGCCCCCTCTTGCCCTTTTAATTTCAGTCATGAAGTGTTGGCGTAGTTTGGGAAAGTGCAGAACCGCATGTGAAGAGGGTGAAGTATTCTACATATTATGCAATGCTGAGGCCAAGTGCTGTGTGAACCCGAAGTACGTGCCTGTCAACACTAAATCCTCAAACTCCGCTGGAAGCCCGGGATAACCTTCTGCAGCCCGACAGGTCGTAGCCAACCTGAGTCTAACATCACTGGATCCCACAGTTCTATTAAATCATTCTCGGCTAGACTCTGTTTGTGTCTGGCAGTTCCACCAAGTGTACTTAGAAATGAATAGAAAGGAAGAAAGGGGTGTGTGTGTGTGTGTGTGTGTGTTGGAGGGGAGGGTATTAAGGAAACAGGATAGACCAGTGGGTGGAAATAATCTCAGTCTTGCACATAGCTCCTAGCCTGCTGGCCCTCGCGGCTGATCCCAGGTGATAGAAATAAGGAATGTTCATTCTATCCATTTGATTCTTGTTTTCTAGGCCAGCACAGTAGCATTTTCTGCAGCGATGGAAGTGTTCTCTATCTGTGTTGTCCTATATGGTAACTACTAGCCATATGTGGCCAATGAGCACTTGAAATTTGGCTAGTATGACTGGTGAACTGACTTTTTAATTTAAATTAATTTATATTTAAACTTATATCGCTAAAGGTATACAGCTAGTGGTTATCATATTGGACAGTGTAGCGTTAGAGTCTGTAAGGCTGAGGCAGGCTATGATGCTCCGTCTCTGGGTATTTTAGAGGAAGTCAAGGAGGCAAGAAGAATGTGTGGTGAGCATAAGGGTCCAAGAGAGAGTGGACAGCAGGAATAACCTACCAGGATTCATTCCACCACCAGCACGGCCATCCTAACACTGGACAATAGCATCACACCTGAACTCTTGCCGTTGCTAACGCCACTATGTGAATTTTTTTTTCACCTGCCCTGTGGTTTGAATTTAATCTTTTAAAATTCTAAGTCCTTTGTTCGAGTGTCCAGTTGGCTGAGTTTTGATCGTGTGCCTCCTGCTAATTCCCAAGGTGGCGCAGAAGAATATTTGTCTTTAGCGCTTTCTGTGGTGGGAGGTCAGTTCTCCTTTCCATGAAAACCCAAAGACTAGAGAATTACCCCAGATGGAAAAGGGCTCAGATGCTGAGCGTCCATCAGGGCACAAATGACCACCACCAGGGAATACTGCCCCTGAAGCCTTTCCTTTAACCTTTGACCTTTCTGATTGCCAGGGGCAGGACTAGGGTGAGGAGAGAGAGGTGTCCATGACACAGCATCTAAAGAAGCACTCACTCTTAGGGTCATGCAAGTGCCTCTTTTAATGTTGCACCCTGGGCACTTCCTTTGCCTCACCCTAGACCTGACCCTGCCAGTTGCATCCTGCACTTCTCCTTTGCAGCACCCACCATCGCTTAAATATAAATGGATTAAATGCTCTAATCGAAAGACTTAGGGCGGCTGAATGGATAAGTTAACAGGACCTGTACCTATGCTGTCTACAAGAGACCCACTTGAGATCAAAAGATACACCAGACTGAAAGTAAAGGGATGGAAAAGGATATTTCATGCACATGGAAATGAAAAAACAAACAAACAAACAAAAAGCTGGGCTAGTAATACTTATACCAGACAAAATAGACTTTAAAACAAAGGCCAGCCTGGCCAGCATGGCTCAGGGGTTGAGCGTGGACCTATGAACCAGGAGGTCATGGTTTGATTCCCGGTTAGGCCAGTGTGGGGCGTGCAGGAGGCAGCCAATCAATTATTCTCTCTCATCATTGATGTTTCTATTTCTCTCTCCCTCTTCCTTCCTTTCTGAAAATAATAAAAATATATTTATAAATAAATAAATAAATAAATATTTTTTAAGTACCTGGACTGTGTGGGACCCATCTGGGAACTTGATAACTAGTTTCTGACCCCACTGAGGAATTCAGGCTGCAGGGAGTGAGTGGCCCTTTAAAAACTTAAGAAAGCAACTGCACAGATTTCAGGGGGTGAGTGCTGCTGGTCTTAGAGAACTGGCCAGGCCAGGCTGTACCCATGTGGGAGGCATTACAAAGGTGGAGGCCACAGTCTGTTCTGGTCTTGGTGGGTCCCAGGAGATATCACACAGTAACCAGGGGACAACTTGGCTCTCCCACCAGGCCTGCCGCTTTCCCTATCTCCTGGCCTCTTCGCTCACAGTGGCTTCTATTTACTGGCTACCTTGGTAGCTCCTGCTCCTTGCTCCCCCTTCAGGCACTTCTCTTAGCTTTGGACCAGACCTCCCAGCTTAACAGAAAAATCACTATGCAACTGCCACGTTCCAGTCATAGAATGGAGGGGCGAGAGGGGAGCAAAGGAACTGAGAACAAACATATATGCAGATATATATTCAAAAATATGCAAACACACACCCATACACCAATTACATGTCCACACACAACTACATGTAAGTATAAAATACTTACACATATACATACAAATACTCACATACACAAACTACATACAAGTAACACATGCACACAAAATATACACAAGACATACAAAATTTGAGCATATACAAATATGCAAAATTTACACACATACACACAAGTACATATAAACAAAGTGCAATACAAATATAGACCCAGGCACCCAAACATAAATGTGCTATAGCAATTAAACTATCTTTTTCATCCTAGCTGGTTTGGCTCAGTGGATAGTGTCGGCCCAAGGACTGAAGGGTCTCGTGTTCGATTCAGGTCAAGGGCACATACCTCGGTTGCAGGCTCAATCCCAGGCCCCAGATCCCTGGGAGACAACCAATCAATATGTCTCTCTCATATCGATGTTTCTCTCTCTCTGTCTCTCCCCCTTCCTCCCACTCTCTAAAATCAATGGAAAAAATATCCTCAGATGAGGATTAACAACAACAACAAAACAACAAAAAACTACCTTTTGCCATGTTTCCTTATCTCAATCAAGGCCATTTCTCACTCTTTGGGCAATCTGTGCATATAAGGATTCATAAGGGGGCTTATGAAACATTGCAAAGAGTTGTAATAAGAAAGGGTCTGACATCTCCAGGTTGGGAATTTCTAGTTTATTGCAATGATAACATTACAGTCACTCAGTGTCAGGTGTCATTCTTAGTGCTTTATGTGTAATTCACTCATTGGATCCTCATTAACAACCCTATGAAGTGAGCACTATTATTACCTCCATAATATAGCTGAGGAAATAGGTTCAGAGTTAAATTTTCAAAACAAAGTAACACTGGCCGGAGACTAACTTCAGAATACAGATTTACCAACATTGTGCTATGTTGTCTCATTCGATGCTGAGCCCTGCAGACACTGAATGACATAGTCAAGGGCATGTGGCTCCCCCGACCCTGGACCAAACCAAACACCTGGCACCTCCACGGCACTGCTGGGTGGTGACCCCAAACTCCCTCATCCTGAGCAGCAACACTGCACACAGATCAAATCCTCCCAAACACTTTGAATGAATGACCTTAAACACAGAGAGGTTTACAGTGCTGCCCAAGTAGAATTCAAAATAAAACAACATTCAACTCTGAAATAAAATTTTACTTATGTGAAACTAGAGGACCGGTGCATGGATTCGTGTACTGGTGGGGTCCCTAGGCGTGGCCTGCGGGGATTGGGCTGAAACCAGCAGTCCAATGCCACCTGCCACTCCTGCCTGCCACTCCCACTCATCCCGGCCTGCTGTGCCTGCCATGCCTGCCGCGGGCTTGAGCCCAGTCAGTCCTGATCGGGAGAGGATCGGGCGCTGCAGCGGTGCTTGCCAGCCAGCCCTGCATCTGGCGCCTTTCTGTCAGCTGAGTGGCACTCCCGCTATGGGAGTGCAATGACCACCAGGGGCAGCTCCTGTGTTGAGTGTCTTCCCCCTGGTGGTCAGTGCGCATCATAGCAACCGGTCGACTGGTCTTTCAGTTGCTCAGTTGTTCGGTTGCTTAGGCTTTTATATATAAAGATGATACAAAGCATTCTTGTACGCTGAAATTAAAATGGGTTCTTGAGATTTCCTGACTTTATTTTTGACCCATGCCCTGCTGGGGTCCTGAGCACACATGCAGTTTTCTTATTGGGCCCTCCAGCCCTGATCAGAGGTTTCAACCTCTCAGCTCTGAGTTTATGGGTGATTCTCTTGTGTCGCCCAGAATGGCTTTTCTAGACTGTCCATTTTCTCCAAGCCCCATCCCTCCACCCAACAGAGGAACTTAGCTCTACTTTCAATGAGACAATAGAGGTCCAACCCACTCAAGGTTCCCATTGCCTTCTCTGACCCTTCAAAACAAAGAAATTGTAACTAAAGAGAATTGAGCACTATCTGCCCAGAACTGTGCTAAACACAGGATAGACATTTTATTATCAATTAAATGTCATATGAAATCATGAGCCCTGGCTGGTATAGCTCAGTTGATTGAGCACCGTCCCATGCATCAAAAGGTCACTGGTCTGGTCAGGGCACATTCCTGGATTGCAGGCTTGATCCCCAGTAGGTTTCTCTCTTACATCGGTGTTTCTCTCCCTCTCCCTTCCTCTCTCTCCAAAACAAAACAAAACAAAACAAAAAATCAATAAAAAACATATTTTTAAAAAAGGAAGCATGAGGCAGACATTATTATTATCCCCCAGATTAAACAATTTGCCCATGGTCACTGTACCAATTAGAATTTTTAGCAAGGAAACCCTTTGGCTATTTGCCAGCTCAGGGGCTGCATAATCAGGCTTAAAGAATAGGTTGGGAGGTGGGTAGGTAGAACCAGAATGAAAAATCACTCTAAGACCCAGTTCAGGGAATATTCAGTTGGCACCAAACCCCATTGCTTGGGACCCTGAGCTCCACTTCTGCTTGCTCTGCTTCCCTGCTGCCTCTGGACACTGGATATCACGGCGGGCTCTTTTGCTGAAATAAATCCTCCACTGTCCCTGTTTCCTGGAATTATGAGCATCTGATTTAAAAACAAACAAACACAGAATGGGGGCATCTGATTGGCTGAGCCTCTGCCATGTGCTCACATCCTAGCTGCAAGAGAGGCAGGAAAACAAGTACTTGAACTTTAAGAGTCGGCACTGCCCCTCCCCAAGACTGCGATGGTGAAGGGATTTCTCCAAAATGGGAAGGTGGATACAGATGGTAGGCAGACAACAAAACAAAACAAAACAGATAAATATTTATAGCAGCCACACAGGTAGCAGAGGCAGGATTTGAATTCAGATCTGTTTGACATAAAAGTTTGAGGTTTTAAGGACAGTGCGATGCAGTCATTCTATAAAACCCCCATCCTTTTACAAGAGAGCTCTCTCTATTGAAGTCCAGTGTTTCCATTTAATTCTTTTACTCCACTCCCTTCTGCTTCCATTGAATTTTCTCTATCAACAAACCCCTCTCTCTTCTATATTTTCAATATCTCTGTTTATACAGTGCATTTCTCCTCAGCTTAAACAATGTTACATCTCCCCACATCTTTACAAACACATTTCCTCAGAACCTTCTCCTTGGTCTGGGCCCAGAGAGTCCGAGGTTTGAATCTTGACCCTCTCAGGGACCCTGGTTCAGTCACTTCACCTCTCTGAGCCACAGTTTCCTCCTTAGTCAGACATATTTTCTTGTGAGAATTAACCCCAGACAATGCTCAATATAGTTGATGGTATTATCATGAACATTAGTTCCATCACGGCTGGGGGTGGGATGAGTAGTGACTACAGATTGGTATGGGAAGACATTTTTTGGGTGATGGAAATGTTCTAAGATTGGACTATAGTGATGGTAATAAAACTCTATAAATTTACAAAAAGTCATTGCTTTGTACACTTAAGGAGTGGATTTTATAGCATGCAACTTCAATAAAGTTGTTATAAAATAACGAAGGTCCAAACCAGCGTTACTCTTACCTTACCCTGACCTTCTCTCTGTAGAGACTCCTCAAGTTTTTCCAGGCAAGAATCCCTAGATGCTGGAGGCTAATTCCAGCAGGGTCATGATAAATGCCAGAAGTCCTCAAAAGGTTGGACTCTTTCAGCAGGGCGGAAAGTCTGCGTATATTATTGCGTGCTGCCAGACAGCTGAGGGCAGTTCGTCCTCAAAAGGTTGAATGGACTCTTTCAGCAGGGCGGAAAGTCTGCATATATTATTGCGTGCTGCCAGACAGCTGAGGGCAGTTCCCTCAACCTGATACTTTACTGCTTACCAAACTTTACCTTTGATATGTGTGTTTGCTTTGCTAAAGGGAAAAATGTGGGAATAAAAAGCCTTGGGCCCGGAGATTCGGAGAACTCAGCTACTAAAGCTAAGCCTCCCTGGCTCCCTCATGTATTCCATATTTATATTTCATGTCTAGTCTCTTTATTTACTCACAGACCCTTCTTCAGATTCATGAACCCTTCTATATGCGGATAGCACCCTGGCACCTAGAGTCATCTTTCAGACTGGCTTCCTCACGGATCTGGGACCCCTGCTACCCCAAGTCTGAAGAAACAGCAGGAGACAGGGGTGTGAGGAGAAGCACCGTAACTGGGAGGCAGTCGACCTGGGTTCAAATCTTGGATCCCTCAAATGGTTACCTGGCAAAATGTTAACTCTTCTCAACTTTAGTTTTCAAATCAGCACAACGGGGAAAACTCTTTCTGGTGGTTGTGAGACTGGGAGGAGACTATACCTGTGAAATACTCCTCCCCAAACCTAGCAGGGAGTCAGATCTCTTTAGCTGGTTACTGTGGTCGGGGAGGGATCACCTCTGAGGGTTCCAGCTTTTAGTGATGTTTTTCTTCTCACACCCTTTATGTGTGTGCTCTCTCAGCTACAATGCAGGCCTTGTCATTTCTCCCGAGAGAGAAGCAACTTCCGTACCAATCTCCCCTCCCCCTGGTAATTATCTTCAGTACCAGCTGTCCGAGTGATTTTTCTGGGTAAAAAAACAACATCTACCCTGGCTGGTGTGGCTCAGTTGGTTGAGTGTCGTCTGAAAGGTCACCGGTTCGATTCCTGGTCAGGGCACATACCCAGGTTGCAGGTTCGATTCGCTCCCATGATGATTTGGTGTCTGCCTCACCTGCCTCAATGTTTCCCCTTCTGTCACCAATATTCACAGCTACAGCTGCTTACTGACCAGTCCTGACCTTCCGCTATGGAAATCTGCTTTCTATTCGCCATTCTTCTCCCTGCCAGGAGGCCCTCGAGCAGCTCACTTCCCCTAAGTCTCAGTTTTTTCATGTGTGAGTTGAAGGCTTATGATTTCTGCTTCTGAGGATTGTTCTGAAGATAATAATGATAAATATGAGGATGACAATAATAAAAATAATGAAAAATAACAATAATAACAGTTGATAATGATTCACCACCAACTATGTGTCAGGGACTAGGCAGTTTACATAAGTTACCCCATCAGGTACAGTTATACAGTGGGGCCTTGACTTACGAGTTTAATTCATTCCGTGACAGAGCTTGTAACTCAAATTACTCGTATGTCAAATAAAAAACGAGTGAGACACGTGATGCTGGGCTGATGTTGTGGCGTTCACTGTGACGTTCGCTGTGCCAACTAGCGGTGGGGTATCTGAAGCTGGCTCGTAACCCAAAGCAAAAAATCGGCCGAGAGACGGCTCATATCTCGAAAAACTCGTTAGTCGGGACACTTGTAAGTCAAGGCCCCACTGTAATTTGTATTTCCTCAGAGGAGGCTCAGACAATTTACCTCACTCAAGGTCAACAGCTACCAAGTGTCAGGGCCAACACTCAAATCCAATCTGTCTGACACCAAAACCTATTCTCCAATTCTAGTATTTCAGGGTTCTAGAATTCTTTCTTTGTCTCCTCTCAAAGTATCTTTAGTTCCACCTGAGGCCCAGCCCTTACCCAGCTTTTTCAGAAGCTCAGTGGAAGGGGCACGATTCCCATTTTCTCTACACTCTAGGAGGACCCCCTAGAACACTCCTCAGAGCCTCACTAAATCCCTGTCATTTATTCAGCCTACACATGCGTATGAGGTACCTGCAATGTACCAGGTGTGTCAGAGAGTTCTAGCTGTTCTTCCGTAACTGTCTTCCCCTTCTTAGTGAGATAACCCCTGAATTTAACTAGCCATGGTTGCCCAGAATAAAGGGAAGATTTCCAGCCTACCTTGCAGCTAGGTGTGGCCAAATGTATGAGCCGGGCCAATGTCCTGGAGCGGAAGTGACTGATGTGTGCCGATTCCCAGTGGGGCCCTGGGGGGGAGGGGAAAGGTGTGCACTCTGTCCTCCCCCGATGGCTGTCCTCCTCCTCTGTCCTCCCCCAATGGCTGCCATGGGGACTTGATGGTGGGGATGGAGCAGCCCTCCCGGATCATCCAGGGGAGCTGCCTGTGGGGCTGGCCGAGCATCCAGCCAGAAGGAACCGCGCTCCCGCTGAAGGGTGACGCTGCTGCCCGGAACTGCTTGCCCAGACTTTCACATGAGAAAGAAACCAGGGTCTGTCTTTGGGAATCATTGGGGGGAAAATACTGGTTAAAACAGTTGAATTAATATCTGTTATACTCTAGTTACACGTACTAATACCGGCTGACGTGACGGGCGCTGGGATGCCGAGGCAAATTTCTGACATTCTGATGGGAGAGACGAAGACTAAACATGTAAAAACAAAACAAAACAAAAACGGATAAATCTTGGAAGGTCACAAAACAAGTTATTGTACTACAGAGCGGCTGCAGGCGGGAGCACCGGGATCACCTCTCCGAGCAGGTGACGCTTGGGAGGAGACTGAGGGCTGAGCACA
>NW_005370318.1:3879841-3890835 GCF_000412655.1 Myotis brandtii
GAAGAACAAACGCCCTGGACTGGGCATGAGATGAGCAACGTCAAGGTTCAGAAAGGATACATGTGTGTATCTTTTTGTTAGAAAGCAGAGAATGTGTCTACTATAAAGTAATTAATTTAAAAAGGAAGCTGAGAATGTTTTTGTCTTTAAAGTAAATGTTTCTTGATGTGCATTTACATATTAACTAAATAATTCCCTGTGGGTCTCACTCAGCCCGTTTCCTTGCAGGAGGGAAAGCCACTGAGCACGGGCGCTGGCCAGTCCCCCACACGCTCATCCTGTGCTTTGCTGCCGCATCTGCTACACACTGTCCTCTGGCCTGGCTGACCTCACATAAACCTTCTCCTGCCACACTCCGCTGCCCACGGCACTGCCGATAAAAACGAGGCTCATCCCGGCGGCGGCGAACTCTTTCCATCCCCGGCAACACAGCCGCCTGCTTCTCCGGTGACCTGCCAGTCATGAAGGCTCTATTCCTGCTTGTCATTCTCCTGGCCGTCCAGCCAGTGGTATCAGGTAGCGTGGGTCTCTCTCAAGTATCTGGGATCCCGGTCATGAACTTCTCTGCTTCCCCTTCCTCCTCACTGTGGGCAGCATCCGAAGCTTGTCCTCATTTCATGCGGCTTTGGGAGGTCTTCCCATAATCATCTCATGTCTACTCCTCTCCCTGATGCTTCTTTGCCAAAGTGGTGGGAAGAGAGATGTTTGGAGCATCTGGCACTTAAAGGCAGGATAGTATTCTGGTGGGATCTTGGGAGCAGGCTCAGGAGTGAAGGGTTGGGTGTAGGTCAAGCATGTCGAGCTCAAAGGCTAACACGGGTCAAATAAATGAGGCATGTGGTCAGCGGGTGCGAGTTTGACATGCTTGGTGTAGGTTGAGGACTTTTTGGGGGAGTTGGGAGACTAGAGTGAAGGCTGGGGGTGAGTTGTGATGGGGGGAGAAAGACCTTAGGGTTGGAGTGAGAGAGGGAAGATGCAGATGAGGGGGAGGTGGGGAGTTGGGCTTCGCTGATGTTTGGGGTGGGCTGGAGAGGGGATGGGATTTGGGGTGAGTGGGGCTGGTGTTGGGGGTTAGACGGGGGTTGGGCTGAGACTGGGAGTTGGTACTGGATGGTGCAGGAAGTTTATTAGAGGTTCAGCTTGGTGGGGGTCTACTGCTCACAACTGAGGCTGGTGACTTGATTAGATTTGGGTTTGGCTTCGAGTTGGGGACCAAGGGGCATTGAGCTGGGTAAGTCTGAGAGTTCTAATTAAGATTGGGCTGGGTTTTGAGTTTGAAATGGGTGAATATGGGGTCAAGGAGAATTGCAGATTGGGTTGTAGCTGGAGCTGAGGCTTGTTGAGCTTAAGTTAGATAGGGCTAGACTATTGATAAAGAGCCAGATCTGTTGAAATGTGGCTGGAAATCCCCTAATATTATAGGTGATGTTGTTGTTTTTTTTGTCCTTTTTCCATCATCCCCAAGCTCCATTAGTGCCATTGGCAGCAATTGATCCCAAAATTAGGAGTAGGAGGTTGGGGGATAGGAAGAGAGAAGGGTGGAGTGTCTAAAGAAGGCTTTAAAAAAACACACCTTGCCATTCCCAATGTTGGAACAATTGTCTCAGTTCTTTCCCCTTTTAAGGTCTCTTCTCTCCTTTCCTGGGACTGGCTCCAGCATTACTGACTCAACCCTCTCCCTCCCCTTCCCCCTGTCCTTCTGTGCTTCCTATTGTCTCTCCTCTTGAGGGATACTAACATGGTTGTTCCTAGAGCGAGTGGCAGACTGTTGGATGAATGGAAAATGCCGGTTGATGTGTAAAGATGATGAAGAGAATGTCCTACGCTGCTCAAACCGTAAACGGTGCTGTATCCTTAGTCGTTACTTAACAATGGAACCAGTAACAATTGATGGACCGTTCCCCTGGACCACTCCTAAGCTGACCAGAAAACCAAAAGCACCTAAGCCCAAACCTGGACACAGAATTGGAAGATAAATGGAAATTGTGGGTTGAAATGACTTTGCTTCAAGTTTGTTAGTTTTCGCATTCCATTAAAACTCGCAAATCTGTTTCTTGTGCCTGTCAATCATGAGACATGATGCTCCAGATGGACTGAGGGTGAGGAGATGGCCAGGGAGGGGTCAGTAGGTAGCAGAGAGACACCGCAGAGGCTGGGCCACAGCGGTGGAGTGATGATTACAGTTTGGAAGATGGTTCCTCATCTTCCAGCTGCAGGAAGGGGTATCGGGTCAGGAGTGGACTGAGCAGCACAGGTGGAAAACCGAGATTTAAAGACACAGCAGATACCTAGAGAGTGGGAGAACCCTTGGGCTGCTGGGAGAGTTGGTCCATTCTGGGGGTGAGTGGACTGGGGGTGGACAGGGACTGAATAGAGCCAAATCCTTGGATTTCTGGGTAAGTTGACTGAGATGCCTTTGGATGCTCAAGAGCCCACAGCCCCAAGGATCCGAACGTTTCTAAGTACTAAAAAAGTTAAAGTACACGCATTAACTGATTTATAAATGAATCCGTTATTCATTATTTACATTCTCTCACGGACTCAGTTATTCACTCATTCACCTCAGCTCTGCCACGTGTACTGTCAGGCTCTCTGACCTCTCGGAACGCCGGCTCCCCTGCCTGTGAGATCGGAATGACAGACGCTGTCTCAGGGCGGGTGGGAATGGAATGAGAAAATGCAAAACACGGTGCCCTGTCCATAGGACGTTGTCCGTAAACGCTAGTTGCTTGGTTGTTCACTGATTTAAGGCGTTTAAGGAATGAATATGTGCTGTGTGTCTTCCAATGGTGTTAGATTCTGAGGGACATAAAGGCCTGTTTCATTTGAACTAAGAGAAGGCTCACCAGCGGGGAACATTCAAGAACTCTGAGTGGGAAGAGAGAAGATTCTAGAGGTGTCTTCCAGGCATTGGTATCCTAAACCCATTCTCCAGGCTTCATTTATCTGACGGGAGAACCAGCAGCGCAGTGTTCTGGGCAGTGAGCGCAGAGAACGGAGTGTTCTGTGAAGCGTGGTGCGTGACAGAGAGACAGAGGAGTTCACTCTGATCCATGGAGACAATTTCCTCTCAATTCAATATTTCCACCCTCAGACTCTGGAGAGAGAGACCCCTCTTCTCTAATCCTGATCTTACACTAGGCTTCCTCTGGCTAAGTCCCTTCCCATGGGCTGATGGGTTAACAGGGGGCAAGAGAGATATATCTGCCTAGGAACCGTGGACTCCCCATGCGACTCCACCCCGCTTCCTAGACTGTGATTTGAGTAGGTGGGACCTGCAATTTCCTGCCCAAAGAACCCCCGTGCCTGCTTTCAGGGACTGTGTGGGCCTTTCCTAGGTCCACCCCTGGAGAGTGGGGCTCACTGTTTGCGGATCCTTAGGCAGGAGGAGTGTCAGGGTCTGTGGCAGAGCTTGGATGTTCGGGCTTGGGTGTCCATGTCTGTGCATGTGAGAATCCTTGCAGCGTGGGGCAGAGCTGGGGGTGGACGGACGAGGAGAGAGGCGGGCCATGGTCTGAGCCAGCTCCTTCATCTTCTATGCTCCTGCATGGAACCCTGAAGAATCCAAGGACTGTAAATTCAGATCTGACCTTTCAGGTGATCACGAAGGGCAATTTCATAAAGGGCAATAGAATATCTTTTATTTATTCTGCTTGTTAGCTTGATTCAGAACTGTTAAATATTCAGACATATGATTTATGAGCCTCCATTTGCATTTGCCCCAGGACCCACCAGTGTTACGGCTGTGTCCTGAGGACTCCTTGGGCTCTCCTCAGACCACCTCCCACACAGGGAAATCTATGTGTTTTGAGAGCAAATTAACTGATGAGTAAGAACCAACTTGAGCAAGGCCCATGAGCTGCCCTGCAGCCTTCCTAACACTGCCAGCCAGAGCCAAACATACTGAGGCCGTGGTCCTCTGATCCCTCCACCAAGAAAAGATCCCACCCTGATTCGTACCCAGTGCATTAGCCAGGGTAGCTGGGATCTGCAATTTCCTACCCAAAGAACCCCCACGCCTGCTTCCAGGGACTGTGTGGACCTTTCCTTAGATCCACCCCGGGAGGGTGGGGCTCACTGTGTGTGCATCCTTCGCAGAAGTGTCACAAAAGATTAAGATAGAACAGGGATTCAAAGTGAGTTCTGATTGGCTTCACAAAGTGTCACTGTTAAGGAGATATGGTTCACATCACGTTATTGTGTAATTACTTCAGGCACTGCCCCCTTCCCACCAATCCCCCGAACACACACATACCAGGCATCTTATTTATGTCTGCATGTCTGAGGTCAAGCCCAGTGCTCAGCACAGATGCCACTTGGTGAGTGCTTCCTGAGTGAATGAATAGATGAATGACAAATGCATATCTGAAACCAAAAGTGGATTGGGAGGTGGGTACAAATGGCTAATTTGTACCATTATTTTACTCTGGGTGCCATTATTTTACTGGGTGCTATGGCCTTTCTCCAGGGGAAAGGTTTGAA
This sequence comes from Myotis brandtii, assembly GCF_000412655.1. Taxonomy (NCBI): domain Eukaryota; kingdom Metazoa; phylum Chordata; class Mammalia; order Chiroptera; family Vespertilionidae; genus Myotis; species Myotis brandtii. The sequence continues at coordinate 3,884,324 of NW_005370318.1, forward strand.
ACAGGTTTGTCTGAGGAGTGGGAAGGTGGGTAGAAACATTGGCAGTGGGTAGCAAACCCCTTTGGGGAGGGAGGTTGACCTGACAGTTACAAGAGTATTGTGAACCCAAAGCAGGGTAGACTGGCACCTGCCCTGGACCTTTCCTTGGACTTATACACGGGGCTGCTGAGGTAGCTGAACTTCAATCCAGCCTCTGTTCTGTGCACCAGTACCCATCATCTAAGTTGCATTTGATACTTAGATGAAGAATTTGAGTCTTTTTTTTTGGGGGGGGGAGGTTAATCCTCACCTGGGAATATTTTTCCATTGATTTTTAGGGAGAGTGAAAGAGAGAGGGAAAGACTGAGAGAAACATTGATGTGAGAGAAATATTGATTGATTGCCTCCTGCACGAGCCCTCCCTGGGGAGGATGTACATGTCCTTGACCGGAATTGAAACTGGGACCCTTTAATCTGCAGGCCAACACTATCCAACTGAGCCAAACCAGCTAGGGCTCATCTTTCATTCTTGTCCGAGGTCCATAGGACATGAGAATAGCTAAAACAAATTTGAAAAAGAAGAATAAAGTTGGAGGAGTCATGTTAACAGATTTCAAGACTTACATGGCTAAAGTAATCAAGATACTGATATTGGTGGAGAGATAGACAGATAGATCAATGGAACAGAATAGAAAACCCAGAAATAGCCCCACACAAGTACCACCCACTAATTTTTTACAAGTGGGCAAAGCAATTCAATGGAAGAAAGATAGCCTTTTCAACAGATGGTGCTGGAGCAATTGGAATTTGTAGGCAAAACAAAAAACAAAACTAAACACACACACAAACAAAAAACACAAACACCCCAATCTAAACCTCAAAACTTATACAAAAGATTAAACAAAAATGGACCACAGATTTAAATTTAAATGTAAAAGTATAAAACTTCTAGAAGAAAACATGGGAAAAAACTTTCAGATGTAGGTGAAAAGCACAATCCATAAAAAAAAAAAAGAATCAATGAATTGGACTTAATCAAAAGTTAAAACTTTTACTCTGGGAGAGGCTCTGCGAAAAAGATAGATGAAAAGACAAATTACAGACGGGGAGAAATATTGACAAGCCACATATTTGACAAAGGACTTGTATCTAGATCAGGGGTAGGCAAACTTTTTGACTCGAGGGCCACAATGGGTTCTTAAACTGGACCGGAGGGCCGGAACAAAAGCATGGATGAAGTGTTGGTGTGAACTAATATAAATTCAAAGTAAACATCATTACATAAAAGGGTACGGTCTTTTTTTTTTTTAGTTTTATTCATTTCAAATGGGCTGGATCCAGCCCGCGGGCCGTAGTTTGCCCATGGCTGATCTAGATGATATAGGCAACTCTCACAACTCAACAGTAGAAAACAAACAGTCCAATTAGAAGGAAGTCTCGAAAAGATATTTAATTGAAGAGGATATACAGATGGCAGGCAAATAAGCACGTGAAAGATGTTCAACATCATAGCAATTAGAGAAATGCAAATTAAGGTCACCATGAGATTCCATTACATACTTATTAGAATAGCTGAAATTAAAAAGAGTGGCAACACTAAATGTTGGCAAGGATGCAGAGAAACTGGGTCTTTTATACATTGCTGGTGAGAATGTTAAATGATACAACCGCTATGGAAAATAGATTGGCAGTTTCTTAAAACAAAACAAAACAAAAAACACAAAAATATACTCACCAGACTACCCACCAAATGTACTCTTGGGCATTTATTCCAGAGAAATAAAAATGTAGTTTTAAAAAAGTGCAGATGAATGTTCATAGCAGCTTTATTTAATTTTGAAGGGATTCCTTTTAAAAAAAATACTATTTTTTTAGACTGGTGTTAAGTTCACAGCAAAATTGAGAAGAAGGCACAGAGGTTTCTTCTATACTTTCTGCTCCTACTCAGGCACAGCCTCTCCTGTTATCAACATATCCCACCAGAGTGCCCATTTGTTATGATTGATGAACTTACATCAACACATCATAACCACCCACAGCCCATAGTTTACATATGGCTCACTCCTGGTGTTGTACATCTATGGATTTGGACAAATGTATAATGACACGAATCCATAATTATAGTATCATAGAGAGTATTTCCACTGCCACCCAAATCCTCTGTGCTCTACCTATTCATCTCTACCCCACCCCAACCCATGACAACTACTCTTTTTATTGTCTCCATAGTTTTGCCTTTTCTAGAATATCATGTAGTTGAAATCATACATTATGTAGCCTTCTCAGATGGATTTCTTGCACTTAGCGATATGCATTTAAGCTTTTGTTATGCCTGTTCATGATCGGATAGCTCATTTCTTTTTAGTGCTAAATAATATTCCATTATCGGGAAGTACCGGAGTTTATTTATTCACCCACTGAAGGGCATCTTGTTTGCTTCCAAATTTGGGGGGATCATGAGTAAAGTTACTATAAACTCCTGTGTGTGCAGATTTTTGCATGGACATTAGCTTTCAAGTCCTTTGGGTAAATACCAAGAAATACAATTGCTAGTTCGTATGGTAAGAGTATGTTTAGTTTTCCAAGAAACCACCAAACTATCTTCCAAAGTGCCTGTGCCGCTCTTCATCCCCATCAGCAAAGTATGAGAGTTCTGAGCTCCACATTCCTGCCAGAATTCCGTGTTTTCAGTGTTCCAGGTTTGGTCCTTCCGATAATGCCATCTCACTGTTGTTTTAGCCCCTTTGGGTTTTTACTGTGCTCCCTGGCTCATTATCTCTGTTACTGCTACTAGTAAGTGGAAATTAACTATTTGTTAACAGACGTCTCACATTTGTTTGTTTGTTTTTGGCCAGGTAGACAACACACCCTCCGATGCCTGGGCAACACGGGAATCTGTAGAACATCTTGCAGAAAGGCTGAACACCCCTACCTCTACTGTAGAAATTATAAAACATGCTGTCTCCAACCCTACATGAAGATAAACCTTTTCAGCAAAGAGGACAAACGTGAATGGAGCAAAGAGACCCGCTGGCCAAAAATATCCTGAGCACTGGTGACCACCATCCTCAACCCGCTGTTAATACCCCTCATTAAAAGTCATGCACCGGATACCCTTGTCTTTCCTCTATTGCACATCACGGTGAGATTGGGTTTTGCATGACGAGATATCTGCGCCCCCCCCCCCCCCCCTGGATCCAATCCTGTGACAGAGAAGGCAAAAAACCAGGGACAAGAAATGAAAAAATCTAGATAAGTCAGTGAAGATAGGGAGAGAATGTATTCGAATTCATTGAGGGAAGGTTGAGGGTTTAGGCAGAACTATGACCTTATCTGTGCTATGTAGGTTTCAGAGGGAGACCAGAACTAGTGAAATACATCCATAGGACAGTGGGTGAAGGTCTTGTAGACAAATCTGTCTTAGCCCATGGAAGAACTTCCTCACCAACTGCTGAAATGTCGAATAAGTTGGCAAGGTTTCAAGTTAGGTAATTATCGGGGAAGGAACTGGAACATTGAATGCTGCTGTTCTTTTTGATGATTAAGGTCTTTTAATTCCTGAAAATCTAAGAGGCTTGTGCCCCTAATTATACCAACACTAGCTTTTTAAGGTAACATTCTAATTTTGCTCTTTCTGTCTTACCTCCACTGATATCTTATTTCTTTCTCTATCTTTAGTTCCACATTTTGTCAAAAGGAAAGTTATATGTCTTGTCTCTGTTTCTCTGCCTCTCCGAAACTTGGTACAGTTTGTTTTTGTGCTTATTGTTCTATTGAACTGGCTCCGGCCAAGGTGATCAATGGGACTCCTTTTTGAAAGTTTATGGATCTTGCTCAACTAATATCTTACTCTGCCTCTTAGTAGCATTTTCAACCCTAGTTCATTCCCTCCTTGAAAACCTTAACTTGGTTGGCTTCTGTAATGTCTTTCTGTTTTCCTCCTAACTTTTGGGCTGTTCCTTCTTCATTATCTTTTGGACTTCCTCTGTCATTTGTCTCAAAGATTCCCCTGAAGTTTCTATTCTCTTGTGAGAATAAAAACTCTTCACATTCCTAGAAAAAGACCGACAGTTTTATAGCCATGATAACAAGTAAATTCCTCGAATGGTTTTAAACCTCTCACATTGACCAGTGGAACTTGCTTTAGTGAACACACTTCTGAAAACCAGATTATCAAGGACAGCATTATGCTTTGAAAGCCAGCCAGTTGGCTCTGGGTTCACCTCAGTGTACACACTTCTAAGTTGTCATCAACCCACCTCCACATCTGTAACCAACACCACCCCTCGAAGATGCTTCCCCCAAATGTTGTATAAGTTCAGCTCTTTGCTCTGCTGAATGAGCCCATGCCTGACCAGCACGACTTTATTTAAGAAAGTGGTCATTTCATCATTTTGGTTTCAGACATTGAGTGATAATTTTATCCTTTGATGATTTTCTTCTTTCTTCCTTGCTTCCACCCATCTTCTCACAACAGCAAAGCTTAGGGTCTGGAGAAGAGTGTTGGTTCTGACCTTTGTTTCTGGAAGAATAATGGTCCAAAAACCCAAATTACCCCTCCCATGGAAATATCTAAATCTAAAATAGCTTACTTGAATGATACAAAACAACTTCTTAGGCATCCTTGACCTTGCAAGAAGAGCAAAGAATGATAGTCAAGAGAAACCAGGTGTTTTTCTGAGGGCAATAACTGAAGGATTTGCTGAATCAAGTGAACTTGAGCTTTGGTTTCCATGACTTTGGCCAGGGGAGAGGTGGAAGGCGGGGGAGAGGAGACAGTGCCTAGGGTCTGAAAAACTGAGTGTGATAGGAGACTTCTACATAAACCTCAGTCCTGAGTGTGTTACATATGCTATGTAAGATAAAACAGACACAACATTCCTCCTTCACCAGATGTTTCAAGGACAATTGCCTGGTCTTGAATCATTGTACTCAGTATGTAGAAAAAACACCTCCACTAAGAATTTAGAACTGCAAGCTGGCTTTCACATAGTCTCTTAGCCTAAACTCATGGTATATGAATGGTCTGGGGGAAAAAATCCAGCTGATATTATGCTAAGTGAAATAAGCCAGTCGGAGAAAGATAGGTATCACATGATCTCACTCATTTGTGGACTATAATGAACAACATAAACTGATGAACAAAAATAGAGCCAGAGACATAGTAGCATCAGACAGACCATCAAACCTCAGAGGGAAGGCAGGGGAGGGTGGAGGGTGGGGGTAACAGATCAACCAAAGGACTTGTATGCATGCATATAAGCATAACCAATGGACGCAGACAAAAGGGGGGTGAAGGCCTGTCTGTGCTGGAGGGCAGGGGCAGGCTGGGAGAGGTCAATGGGGGGGAAAGGAGACATATGTAACACTTTCAAAAATGAAGAATTAAAAATAAAATCCAGCTGATGATTTAGTTTAAAGTTGTCCCAACAGTACTGCCAAAGATGCCTGACAGAAGTAAATGAAGGGGTAGTTCTGGAGGTCAAGACTCAATTAATTTACTCAGATAAAATTCCAAGAAAAATGCACAGATCAGAAAGCACGCAAGGCAACGAGGCACCATGAATAAGGACACAGAAACTACAGACCAGAGATTCAGACTTTCAAAGGCTTCACATATTAGAAGTATTGGTAACATTAATTTTAATAAGCTTTTGAAAAAATGAATTCATGAGATTTAAATTTCTCATCAATTAAGTATTATCTGAGCCCTGTCAAGAAGGACCCCAATGTTAGATAGAAATGATATGTTCAAAACTGGGACTTAAGGTCTGCAAAGCATAAATAAACTGCAGAACCAGGTGGCTTAGATGCCTAGGGTACGTGCTTTACTGCCTGTCTTTCATCGCACACCAACGGGGTCACAAGGAGTGCTTATGGTTAGTGAACAGAGGAGGAAAAAGCAAGAGCGTGTTTGTGGAGTGGTTTGCATGATGCTGGCACCAGCCAGAAGTGCTGTATTAACAGCCTGGTTTAGAGGGGCCCTGAGATTTGACGGTGAGTAAGGAAAATCCTTCCCAGAGAAAGAGGGATGGCCTAAGGTATGGATCCACAGTAATTCATGGACAGTGATAATGGGTTGACTGGTTGGTTGGTCAGGGTCTCAGAAAGGACAAGATAAGATTTATAGCAACAAGGTGTGTGGGAGAGTTATGTGAATGGACCTCTCTGAAGTGCTTGGGGTGTGAAGATATTTGACTTGAAAAACATTTAATTTTTCAATTAAAAAATTTTCAATTATGGTTGACATTCAATATTATTTTATACTAGAGGCCCGATGCACAAAGATTCATGCACAGGAGGGGGTCCCTCTGCCTGGCCTGCGCCCTCTTACAATCCGGGCCCCCTCTGGGGATGTCCGACTCCCGGTTTAGAGGTTAGAAAGAAACTTTGTGAGAGAAAAAACCAAAACAAAACAGAGGCCACTCCAGTGAGGGTGGGTTCTGAAGAGCTAGGATTAACTTTCTGCATGAAGATTCACCAGGCCAGGGAAGAGGGGAGGAAGGAGTGTGTGTGTGTGTGTGTGTGTGTGT
>NW_005370318.1:3891103-3893842 GCF_000412655.1 Myotis brandtii
CCACCCCACCACTGATCCAGTTAATGGGGTCTGATGTCTGCAGCTGGATGCCTCCAGGCAGAGAGCATGCTGGCGGCTGGGTGGTCCAGCTCTGAGGCCCCTGCATCCATACCCCACCCCCACCAGCTTCCCACCTGCAGGCAGCAGCTTGGGGTGTTCCATCCTGCAGCATGACAGACTCAATCCTGCTGGGTGTGGGGAGAGATTGGGTGGCTCCACGGCCCGCTCTCCCGCTCTCCGGCCAGGCTTGGCATCCTGCCTGCTCTCCGCTGGCTCTGTGGCACCAGTCGGCACCGCCATCTTTGTCTCATCAATTTGCATATTTCCTCCTTATTGGCTGTGGGTGCCACCATCTTTATCGTGAAGTGATGGTTAATTTGCATATTACTCTTTTATTAGATAGGATTAGTTTCAGGTGTACAGCACAGTGGTTGGACATTTATAATTTATGAAGTGATCTCCTCAATAAGTCTAGTATCCACCTGACACCATACAAAGTTATTACAATATTATTGATTATATTCCCTATGATGCACTTTCCAACCCCCCAACTATTTTGTAAAAACCAACTTGTACTTGATATTTGTATGCCATCAGAAAGACAAATGAAGTTCTCAGTAGCCAGTGGACAAAATGGCCCATCCTTCACCCACCATTATGAGGCCTACATTCAGATGTCCATGTGTGATCCAAGTGTGTTCAAAGAAATGTGCCTATGAGGCCAGCCTTTCAACAGTTTCTATTCCAACCTTGAAGCAGCTGGGGGAAAGGAGTCCTTGGGGCTCACACGTGGGCCAGTTTCCTACAGTGAGTGATGACACAGGGGTCTGGAGCCAGAGTTAGCCTTCACCTGAGGTTTCTGCTGCTACACAGAAAACTTAGTGTTCTAAAAACGACTCTCACAAATGCAAGGATTTAGAATTTTGATTGTGACAATTTATGCTGCCATCAAGGGGCAGGACTGACACAAGGGATGCCTCTGATATCCCAAACCACTCGTTAAGAAGACAGAAGGACACATGCAAAGATTAAGGTTGGAATACTTAACTAAGTGATTAAGGCTGTACATACTAGTAAGTCACCAGCAGACAAATGGCTCAAACTTGTCATGGAAATAATTGGACATTTCAAGAAAAGTGCTGAGGAGTTTATCACTGACAGTACTGGGAAGGTTTGGACTTCCTTACACAGCTGTTGTTTTAATCTAGAATTACACATTGATGGAAGGCAGAGTGTGTCACCGTGGTATTTTCAAATACTTTATCTATATGCCTCAGTCCATCACCCTGAGGACGGGTGAGTGACAGCCGAGAGGAAGCCATGAGCTTTAAGGAACTGGTGGGAGAGTCACCTCAGTTTCCAATGCCTGGTCAGATAGTTCATTTTCTGTATCTCTGTAAATATTGAACACAGGTGCATAGTTCGGCGGTACTGTTACAATGTAATCCATAGGAGCTGTGTTAAGAAAATATTCTGGTATGGGAGGTGGCATAGGCACCTTGTGAATGATCACTTCCTCTTGGCCTTTATTTCTGAGAACACAGCAGACTTGACCGAATCGGTATTTACATCCTGGTTTTATCTCTTCCTTAGCATTGCAGCTTCTCTTGCAGCTCCCGTCTTGTTGCTGGCATTTCTTTGCACGAAAGACTGAATAATAAAAGGAAAGACCATTTTACAAGCATGCCTGCCTATTTGACATCTCATAACAACTTCATGGGTCATAATTAGACCATGGCTACAAGCTCAGGGCTGGTAAATACCATGTTTCTAAGAATATTTGTTCCCAACCTCCTATCGGCCAAAGTTTTTGTCTGAAGGTGAGATGAATCTTAACATAAAAGAAAAGACACTTGCCAGTCACAGGAATGGGAGCCAGTTTTAATGAAGCTACAGTTCCTGTGTGAAGCTATTCACATAAAGTTCATCTCGTTGTCACTGTGATGGAGTTATTTACATTGATAATATCCTATGTGGTTAAATTTCCTTGAATACATTCTATTGCCAAATATACATTCCAATGAGTACATGAAACAAATGTGCATAGTTTTAAACAAACAAACAAAAAATAAAATGAATACTCATGTGCCTGCATTCTAATTAAGAAATAGAACATTGTGCCCAGCTCTAATGGTTCAGTAGTTGAGCATCAACCTATGAAGCAGGAGGTCATGGTTCAGTTCCCAGTCAGGGCACATGCCCATGATGTGGCTGGATCCCCAGGAGGGGGCGTGCAGGAGGCAGCCAATCAATGATTCTCTCTCATCATTGTTGTTTCTCTCTCTCTCTCCTCTCTTCTTCTCAGAAATCAATAAAAATATATTAATAACAAAACTTTCCTTAAAAAAAAGAAGAACAGAAAAGAAACAGAGCTGCCGGAGTCCATTCATTGTCTTCACTAGCTGAGTTTAGACAGAGACCCCCAAAAGCTAGTAACCTTTGAAGTCCTAGCAAGGTCAGAACTGTGTACCACCCAGTTAATTTAGGTAATAATAGTTGAAGCACCATCCCCACCTTAGTTCACTTAATTCCTTAGATACTTATGTAGATCCTTGTTGATTATTGTTGATCAGATACTCTGCCTATTCCTGGAAATCATCTATTGATGAGCTAATCAGATACTTTGTCTATTCCTGGAAATTGTCTGCTGATCTTTGTGTCATTGAAACCTCCTTACCCTAAGGGCTACTCCAGATCAATAAAAGATTGGAGCAGCCTGAGCATGGGTGGAAGTCCTTC
>NW_005370318.1:3895197-3895638 GCF_000412655.1 Myotis brandtii
GCTTGCTTGCTTAAATAATAAGGAAAGTAAGACTACTCCCATTCCAAAGAGGCCATAATCCATGCCCCAGACAGAGTTGTCTGTGCTGGCACCAGGCCAGGCCTTGAGATATGGTCTCATGGCCCCCTCCCAGCACGAGGGCTTCTTTCCAAGAAGGTCCGGAAATCTCATTCCAAATTTGGGAGACAAAGGACTGGAAAAAGTATAAATAGAGGAAGTTTTCTCCATGTTGAGGGGCCCAAAATTTGAAAGACACATTTTTCTCTGGGCCTGCGCATAATGAAGTGCAACTCGCTTTCTCTAAATGTTGCCTGGTTTTTCTCCGGTCTTTTGTAACAATCCAACATTAGAAAATATTTCAATGAGATTCACCACCTTTACAAAATTAAGGAGATAAATAATACAATTATGTTATTTAATACAGACAAATTATTTGATAAA
>NW_005370319.1:0-686 GCF_000412655.1 Myotis brandtii
TACATATGTATCCTTTTCCCCCCATTGACCTCTCCCCTGCCAGTCCCACCCCCTAGCACATGCCCTCACTCCCCTACTGTCTGTGTCCATTGGTTATGCTTATATGCATGCACACAAGTCCTTTGGTTTATCTCTAACTCCCAACCCCCCATCCACCCTTCCTTCTGAGGTTTGATGGTCTGTTCAATGCTTCTATGTCTTTGGATCTATTTTTGTTCATCACACATGAGTGAGACCATGTGATATTTATCTTTTTCCAACTGACTTATTTCGCTTAGCATAATGCTCTCCAGGTCCATCCATGCTGTTGCAAATGGTAAGAGTTCCTTCTTTTTTATAACAGTGTAGAATTCCATTGTGTAGATGTACCACAGTTTTTTAATCCACTCATCTGCTGATGCACTTAGGCTGTTCCCAAATCTTAGCTATTGTAAATTGTGCTGCTATGAACATAGGGGTGCATATATCCTTTCTGATTGGTGTTTCTGTTTTCTTGGGATATATTCCCAGAAGTGGGATCACTAGGTCAAATGGAGTTCCATTTTTTAACTTTTTGAGGAAACACCATACAGTTTTCCACAGTGGCTGTATCAGTCTGCATTCACACCAGCAGTGTACTAGGGTTTCTTTTTCTCCACATCCTTGCCGTACTTGTCATTTGTTGATGATAGCCATTCTGCCAGGTG
>NW_005370320.1:0-1857 GCF_000412655.1 Myotis brandtii
ACAAGTGGGGTAATTTTCCCCAGAAAAGTCTGAGAACATGTTCAGGCAGCCAGGCCCCTGGAAAAGCTTTCGGTGTGATTACTTCACCGAGCTGGAAAACACAGAGGGTAAAGTTCCTCAATGAGCAAAGGAAGAAAGTGTCTGTATCACACACAGTCTTGTTCCAGACCCTGTGTGCGCTCATAGACTGCTCTCTCCTATAAACCCCACAATTCTTTGGGGTAGCATGCTTCCCATTTTACAGGGGAGGAATTTGGCTCAGAGAGTGTTAGTGGGTTGCTCAAACTCACGTAGCTGGTATGTATTTTCTAGTATCTGAACCCACGTTTCTATGCCTATAAGGCCTCAGAGCGGAACTTCTCCACTGGGATTTGTCTAAAGGACTTTGAGCACATCTCACTCAGTGTCTGGTGTATCATAGGATTGTGTGGTCTTAATGAGTTGTCTCGTCCAGAGGTTCTACACTTAGTCATTCCAAGTAAAAACTTTTTTGTAAAACAATTATATACTATATTTATCAAGAAAAATAGTTTTCAGCCCTGGCCAGTGTTTCTCAGTGGTTAGAGTGTTGGCCTGAGCACCGAAGGGTCTTGGGTTCTATTTCTGGTCAAATACATGTACCTGGACTTCAGATTTAATCCCTGGCCCTGACTGGGGCTCGAGGCAACCAATTGGTGTGTCTCTCTCACATTGATCTCTCTCTCTCTCTCTCTCTCTCCCTCTCTTTCTATTCCTCCCTCCTTTTTTTGCTTTCACTCTCTCTAAAAAAAAATCAATGGAAAAAAATATCCTCTGGTGAGGATTAACAAAGAAAAAGAAAATAAAAAGAAAGAAAAATAATTTTCATATCAGCTACCAGTTAATGTAAAGGCCATTCCACAGAAGAAAGGGTATTTTAATACCAAGAAAATACTTAATTTCTTTATTTATTCAAGCTATATTGAGTACCTATTATGAAAAATTACTTAATATATCTATACGTAATCCTAAACAGTGATAATTTGGAATTGTGTGTGTGTGTGTGTGTGTGTGTTTTGAGAGGAACTTTTTTTTAACAATACATGAAAAAAAACCTGAGAAAAATCTACTGAGACAGGCATGAAGAGTGAGAGTGTGTGACATTTGAATGAAGATCCTCTTGCCTCTTCTTCCTTCAGCTCAACAAGAACAACCTCAGACTGGCACAGCCAGGACACAGGGCTGCCCCCTGCCCCAGCTCCCAGTTGAAATATTTCAGGAATCCTCATCTCACCTGAAAGCACTGTACCTTAGCTACATAACATCCTTAAAGGGCAACCACAAAGAGTTGTTTTAAAGGCACACCCATTATTTAACCAATGGCAAAGTTAATGTGAGTAGGAAACTATCAAATTGCAGAACTTGGTCATAGTATTGCTTTCTCTTCCTCCAGCTTCCAGGTCAGTGGTGACGCCTGAAAGTGTGATTGCACTTGAGGTCACCGTCTCTTCACTGCCCTCAATTCCTAGCATCCCGTCTCCCACTCCATCCCATCCGAGTCATGTGTACGGGATAATGGAGCTGCGATAAATTGGGTTCTGTCTGTGTGTCTGAGAGGAGCCTGTGTGAAGACCCAGCTCTGGGGCATCAGGGGCCACGAGAAGAAGCAGGAGTCTGTGGGCAGCAGTTCTGGGTCAGGGTAAGCATTTGGAGCCGAGTCCATAGAAGCTTCTAGTCAACTTGTTTTCTTGGGCTGGGCCCTTCGTGGAAAGAAGGAGGAAGAAAAACTGAGAGTGGCGTGTAACAGGGGAGAAAGGAAGGAGCTGTGGGAAATGTGTCCACATGTAATTACCTGTTCAACATTCAAGAAAAGCTCCCTGCGTGTCTCCTATATCCTGG
>NW_005370320.1:4096-5111 GCF_000412655.1 Myotis brandtii
ATCCTAGTGCACACTCTGCCAGGAGGCTGCCACCCCACCCTCACTCAGCCACCAGGAGAAGGGCAGCTGGCAAAGGTGCCTGAGGGCTATTTGGGACCATCGCCACCACCAACACTCAACGCACCCTGCATCTGACACATTGAGAAGTGTCCGCAGGTCAGAGGACAGGTCACTGGAAAAGGTTAAAGTGTGCCAGTTCGAAAGGTTGGCTCTGAATCCCCATAGTCTGTGAATATGTTACATTTCATGGAAGAAGGAACTAGTCATACTGATTCGGTTAAGAATTGAAATGACATTGTCTTGGATTTTCCAAGCAGAGCCATTTTCACACACAAAGATCTGACTCAGTGCAAGCGGCAGTGAGGAGAGTCAGAGAAGGAGCTGTGATGACAGAAGCAGAGCTCAGAGTGATGTGGCCCTCAGCCCAGGAGTGTGGGCAACCTCTGGGGGCTGGAAAAGGTAAGAAAATGGATTCTCTGCTAAAGCCAGAAGGAACCCAGTCCCACCAACCCACTGTAGACCTCTGACCTCTGGAGATGTAAGACAATAAACTTGTGTTGTTTTAAGGTACTAAATGTGTAATAATTTATTTCAGTGGTCATAGGAACCTCATCCAAGGAGGCAGGGTCATTTTGTTTTATATATACACTAGAGGCCCAGTGCATGAAATTTGTGCACTGGTAGGGGCCCTAGTGGCTTCTGGCAGGGTACTCCCTCCCTTCCCCCAGTAGCCCTACCCCCTTGTCAAACTTCCGGACGTACTCCGAGTTGAGGGGAAAATTTGCATACTATGCTTTTACTATATAGGATTTCAATATATTTTTATGTATTTTAGAGAGGAAGGGAGAGTAAGATAGAGAGAGATAGAAACATCTATAATGAGAGAGAATCATTGATTGGCTACCTCCTGTACACCCCCTATTGGGGATTGAGCCTGCAAACCAGTCATGTACCCTGACCAGGAATCCATCCATGACCTCTGGTTTATTGGTTGATGCTCAACCACTGAGCCACC
>NW_005370321.1:0-493 GCF_000412655.1 Myotis brandtii
AAAACTCCAGAAAAAGAACTAAACAAAATGGAAACAAAATGGGAACACTTGTTATAAGGCTGTTAAGTGAATTTAGTGATAACTTCAACAAAGAGATAGAAAACATAAAAATGGACATAGAAAACATAAAAAAGAGCCAGTTAGAAATTAAGAATCCACTAACTGAAATGAAGAATACATTTAGGGAATCAATAATGGAGTAGATGAAGCAGAGTATGAAATCAGAGATTTGGAATATAAGGAAGCAAAAAAAACACAACAAGATGAGCCCAAAGAGGCCCACACAAAGACACATCATAATTAAAATGCCAATGTTAAAGACAAAAAGAGAATCTAAGAAGCAGCAAGATAAAAGCAGTTAGTTACCTCCTTTTGGGAGCACCCATAAGATGGTCAGCTGATTTACCCACAGAAACTTAGCAGGTCAGAAAGAATTGGTACAAAATATTCAAAGTAATGAAAAGCAAGTACTTACAACTGCATTACTCTATCT
>NW_005370322.1:0-761 GCF_000412655.1 Myotis brandtii
ACAAAAAAAGGCTAAGGGAGTTTAACACCACCAAGCCGGCAATGCAGGAAATGCTAAAAGCACTGGTGTAAAAGAAGAAATAAAAAGCTAAGAAAGAAAACAGGCACAGAAAATAGAAATGGCTACAAACAAGTACCTTTCAATAATAACTTTAAACATAAATGGACTAAATGCCCCAATCAAAAGACATCGAGTGGCTGAATGGATAAAAAAAACATGACCCATATATTTGCTCTCTATAAGAGACCCACCTCAGAAGAAGGGACTCACACAGGCTGAAAGTGAAGGGATGGAAAAATATCTTTCAGGCAAATGTAAATGAAAAAAAGCTGGGGTAGCACTACTTATATCTGACAAAATAGACCTCAAAGTGAAGGCCATAACAAAAGATAAGGAAGGCCACTTCATAATACTAAAGGGATCAATACAACAAGAAGATATAATCCTGATAAACATTTATGCACCCCATGCAGGAGCACCCAAATACATAAAAAAACTCCTGGAAGGTATCAAGGGACAGATGGACAGCAATACAATCATAGTAGGGGACTTTAATATACCACTGACATCACTGGATAAATCCTCTAGACAAAAATTCAGCAAAGAAACAGCAGTCCTAAATGACTCACTAGGTCAGATGGTCTTAATTAATGTCTTCAGAACATTTCACCCCAAAGCCATGGAATATACGTTCTTCTCAAGTGCACATGGACATTTCAAAAAGAGACCACATATTGGGTCACAAAAAAGTCTCCCCAAAT
>NW_005370323.1:0-849 GCF_000412655.1 Myotis brandtii
TGACACACGTGTGAGAGACTTCTGTTTCAGTGCAAACACTCACCAGCATCAGAAAGAAGCCAGTGGAGAGAAGCCCTGGAAAGAAGCTGTGGACAGAGCCTCGTTTGTGACCAGGTGCACCTTCTACATATCAGGGCTGCCTTCATCCAGTAGGGAGGTTGGGGAAGACTTGCCAGCCATCTCAGAGCTTCTCCAGCACCACGCCCCTCTCGACACTGAGGAGCCACACAGTGGCAGTGAGACTTCCCAGAAACTTCTCAGTGGAAAAGGTCATAACCAGTGGGGTCAATGTGAAAATGCTGCCAGCCACAACCAGAAAGTTGTTCAACACAGCATCTGCTCTGGTGAAGTGAATAATGATTGTAACAAATCCGGAAAGATTTTTAGAGGAAGCTCTAGCCTCATTCAACATGGGATAGTTCACACTGAAGAAAAGCCATATGAGTGTAATGACTGTGTGAAGGCCTTCAGATTTAAGACTAACCTCAATAAACACCATAGACTTCAAACTGGAGAAAAGCCCCATGTGTTTAGTGATTGTGGGAAGTCATTCAGGTATATCTCTGTTCTTAATGAGCACCAGAGAGTTCACACTGGGGAAAAGCCATATGAGTATACTGATTGTGGCAAGACTTTCCGTCTTAGGTACAAGCTCACTGAACACCAGAGGGTTCACACTGGAGAAAAACCTTATGAGTGCACTGAATGTGGGCAGTCCTTTAGAGGAAGGTGTGTCCTCACTGAACACCAGAGAGTTCACACTGGAGAAAAACCTTATGAATGTAGTGACTGTGGGAAGTCAAAGGAGTACACTTATTAAGCACCAGAGAGTTCACACTGGAGAAAAAC
>NW_005370324.1:0-1521 GCF_000412655.1 Myotis brandtii
TTGAGCATCAACCTATGAACCAGGAGGTCATAGTTCTTTCCTAATCAGGGCACGTACCTGGGTTTGTGTGGGGCATGTAGGAGGCAGCCGATCAATGATTCTCTCTCATCATTGATGTTTCTATCTCTCTCTCCCTCTCCATTCCTCTCTGAAATCAATAAAGTATATATTTTTTAAGTCAGGAAAGTACACAGTACATTTTCAGTACAATTCCATTAAAATAAATCCTGCTTTTTTTAAAGAATTCAACTTACTCTGGCCAAGTAGCTAGTTGATTAGAGCTTCCTCCCAATACGCCAAGGTTGTGGGTTCAATCTCTAATGAGGGCACATATAATAAACAACCAATGACTGCATAAATAAGTGAAACAGCAAATTGATGTTTTTTTTTCTTTCTCTCTCACTCTCTTTCCTCTCCCTCTAAAATCAATAAATTAAGAAAAGAAAAAGAATTCAGGTTAAAGATGTTAATAAGTTATCCAATAAACATGGCCATGCCAAATGTAAAACAGGTTTATTTTTAAAACTTAAATAATCAATAATTGCAAGAATTCTCTAATGGCGTTCTGTAACTTTAAAATCTTCACTCCACTTCCCTTCCCTACTAATTTGCAGACATTTCCTAGGACATCCTCAAGAGCAACATGGATCTGAAATCTGTTACACCATTCAATGCTTTTAGTAATTAAAAAAATATATATGTCCTTTATTTTTGTTCACAAATATGTTCTTTGTCAGTCTTCTCCCGTTCATTGTTAAGTTTCTACAAAGAGCTTTACTCACTGTTCCTAATTCAAATATATATATATATATATTACAGAGAGAGGAGAAAGGGAGAGGGAGAGAGAGATAAAAATATCAATGATGAGAATCATGGATCAGCTGCCTCTGCACACCCCCTAACTGGGGATTGAGCTTGCAACATGGGCATGTGCCCTGACTGGAATCAAAGTGTGACTTCCTGGTTCATAGATGACCCTCAAATACTGAGCCACACCGGCCAGGCCTCACTACTGTTCTCAATTTTTAACCTACCTCTCCATTCTGAGCCTACAGTCTTCTGGATCCATCTTATTAGAGCCATAGTGGCATATATCCTAGAGGCCCAATGCATGAAATTCGTGCAAGGGGCTCAGCCCAGGCAGCCCCGGCTTCGTCTGGAAGGTCGTCCAGAAGGACGTCTGAAAGGATGTCCAGAAAGTCATTCAGCTGTCTGGTCTAATTAGCATATTACACTTTTATTTTACATACTAGGGGCCCGGTGCACAAAAATTTGTGCACTCGGGGGGGGGGGGCCCTCAGCCTGGCCTGTGCCCTCTTGCAGTCTGGGACCCCTCGGGGGACGACCACCTGCTGGCTTAGGCCTGCTCCCCGGAGGATTGAGCCTAAGATGGCAATCAGACATCCCTCTGGCAGCCCGGCAGCCCTCGGGGGATGTCCACTTGCCAGCGGGGAGCAGACCTAAGCTGCAGTCAGACATCCTTAGCGCTGCTGAGGAGGCAGGAGAGGCTCCCACCACCAC
>NW_005370324.1:2457-3549 GCF_000412655.1 Myotis brandtii
TAAATTAAGAAAAGAAAAAGAATTCAGGTTAAAGATGTTAATAAGTTATCCAATAAACATGGCCATGCCAAATGTAAAACAGGTTTATTTTTAAAACTTAAATAATCAATAATTGCAAGAATTCTCTAATGGCGTTCTGCTGTAACTTTATCTTCACTCCACTTCCCTTCCCTACTAATTTGCAGACATTTCCTAGGACATCCTCAAGAGCAACATGGATCTGAAATCTTCTGCACCATTCAATGCTTTTAGTAATTAAAAAAATATATATGTCCTTTATTTTTGTTCACAAATATGTTCTTTGTCAGTCTTCTCCCGTTCATTGTTAAGTTTCTACAAAGAGCTTTACTCACTGTTCCTAATTCAAATATATATATATATATATTACAGAGAGAGGAGAAAGGGAGAGGGAGAGAGAGATAAAAATATCAATGATGAGAATCATGGATCAGCTGCCTCTGCACACCCCCTAACTGGGGATTGAGCTTGCAACATGGGCATGTGCCCTGACTGGAATCAAAGTGTGACTTCCTGGTTCATAGATGACCCTCAAATACTGAGCCACACCGGCCAGGCCTCACTACTGTTCTCAATTTTTAACCTACCTCTCCATTCTGAGCCTACAGTCTTCTGGATCCATCTTATTAGAGCCATAGTGGCATATATCCTAGAGGCCCAATGCATGAAATTCGTGCAAGGGGCTCAGCCCAGGCAGCCCCGGCTTCGTCTGGAAGGTCGTCCAGAAGGACGTCTGAAAGGATGTCCAGAAAGTCATTCAGCTGTCTGGTCTAATTAGCATATTACACTTTTATTTTACATACTAGGGGCCCGGTGCACAAAAATTTGTGCACTCGGGGGGGGGGGGCCCTCAGCCTGGCCTGTGCCCTCTTGCAGTCTGGGACCCCTCGGGGGACGACCACCTGCTGGCTTAGGCCTGCTCCCCGGAGGATTGAGCCTAAGATGGCAATCAGACATCCCTCTGGCAGCCCGGCAGCCCTCGGGGGATGTCCACTTGCCAGCGGGGAGCAGACCTAAGCTGCAGTCAGACATCCTTAGCGCTGCTGAGGAGGCAGGAGAGGCTCCCACCACCAC
>NW_005370324.1:4682-5120 GCF_000412655.1 Myotis brandtii
GCCATCTTGGCTGGCAGTTAATTTGCATATCGCCCTGATTAGCCAATGGGAAGGGTAGCGGCCGTACGGCTAATTACCATGTTTCTCTTTTATTAGATAGGATATATATATATAATCTCCACACTTTAACTTTCAGCAGCATTCCACATGATTAACTATGTCTTTCTTAAAATATACTATTCCCTGGGCTTTTGAGACATAACATCATTATGTGTTTTACATACTTCTCTGGCTATTTTCTTTCTCCCTAGAGTCATCCTCCTCTACTTGCCTATTGCACGTTAAGTTTCTTGAGCCTAGACTGTAACCCATCTCTACCTTTTATCCAGTACTCTCTTCCCAGACAGTCTCATTCAGCTACACAGAGATGATCCATAAACTTTAACTCCAGAGAAGGCTCCTCCTCTGAGCTTCTGACTCCTGAATTTTTCTCACTGT
>NW_005370325.1:0-599 GCF_000412655.1 Myotis brandtii
GGCCTATATGCTTGCATATAAGTCCTTTGGTCGATCTTTCCCCCTTACCTCCACCCTCCCCTATTTTCCCTCTGAGGTTTGATGCTCTGATCGATGCTTCTCTGTCTCTGGATCTGTTTTTGTTCATCAGTTTATGTTGTTCATTATATTCCACAAATGAGTGAGATCATGTGGTATTTATCTTTCTCTGACTGGCTTATTTCACTTAGCATAATGCTCTCTAGTTCCATCCATGCTGTTGCAAATGGTAAGAACTCCTTCTCTTTTACTGCAGCATAGTATTCCATTGTGTAGATGTACCACAGTTTTTTAATCCACTCATCTACTGATGGGCACTTAGAATTGCTAATATTCTTGCTATACTCTGCCCTTCAGTTAAAAGACTGGGAAATGGGTTGAGATACAATTATTATTATTTTTTTTGATGGAGAAGTCTTGCTTTATTTATTGAGATACAATTATTAATGACCAATAATTAATGATCACATGTCAGGTATTGGGATAAGAATTTTTTATTCATTACCTTTAATTCTCACAAGAACACTGTTAGGGGGATCTGTTATATTCTTTTTGCTTTGTTATTCCTAAACTAAATTTTT
>NW_005370326.1:0-401 GCF_000412655.1 Myotis brandtii
ATCAAAACATGGGCAATGGACCTAAATAGATACTTTTCAAAGAAAGACAGAAGAAAGGCCAAGAGATATGAAAACATGCTCAAAGTCATTAATCATCCAAGAGAAGCAAATCAAAACGACAATTCAGTGCCATCTCACACCTGTCAAAATGGCTACCATCAAGAAATCAACAAACGACAAGTGCTGGTGAGGATGTGGAGAAAAAGGAACCCTCATGCAGTGCTGGTGGGAATGCAGACTGGTGCAATCACTGTGGAGAACAATATGGAGTTTCTTCAAAAAACTAAAAATGGAACTTCCATTTGACCCAGTGATCCCACTTCTAGGAATATATCCCAAGAAACTAGAAACACCGATCAGAAAGGATATATGCCCCCCTATGTTCATAGCAACACAATTCA
>NW_005370327.1:0-805 GCF_000412655.1 Myotis brandtii
TTAGTGAATCAACCTCATCCAGACCAACAGCATATATAAAAACTACACACACACACATCTCGGTGTACTTTCACTCCATCCTGATATGCTTCATGGAAGAGAGACTGGATTTGAACTAATCATCCTGCAGTTAGTTATTCAAGAGCAATGAGCATTTACTGATCAAAAGCAAACACAACCTATTCCCTTCTAAGAGGTAAGATTTTATTTAAGTTTTATTATAGGTTCAATTTGTTGAACAAAACAGCTACATATTAGTTAGAGAGTTATGTTACTCTCAATGTTTTATTACTAAGCAAGTTATTTCCAATCTATTGTAGGGTTTTTATTGTAGAAATACATTAACATTTGACTAGATAGCTTTTGGAATTTTTCAGTATATGTTGTATGCAATTGCTCTTTGTTAATTAGTGGGTAGAAGATAGGAAGGATAAAGGTTTTAATTGCGGCTATTTTATAATAGGAATATCAGAGAACATTTCTCTAAGATGATAAGATTTAACCAGAAACAGACATAAAATCAAGAAGTCAGCCACAGAACGAGCTAAAAATGATAGATCCTGGCAGAGGAGAAAGCACATGAAAGGTACATGCCCTTGACCGGAATCGAACCTGGGACCCTTGAGTCCGCAGGCTGATGCTCTATCCACTGAGCCAAACCGGTTAGGGCGTGGGGCTTCTTTATATTAGGAATACCAGAGAACATTTCTCTGAGAAGATAAGATTTAACCAGAAACAGACATAAAATAAAGAAGTCGGCCACAGAATGAGCTAAAAATGATAGATCCTGGCAGAGGAGAAAGCA
>NW_005370328.1:0-2310 GCF_000412655.1 Myotis brandtii
CTCTCCCTCTCCCTTCCTTTATGAAATCAATAAAATACATTTTTTAAAAAAAGAGAGCAAGAAACTCGGCTGCAGACCAGTTTTCTCCTCTGAACTCCCCCTTCCCCTTCAAATTCCCCTACTTGGTGCCTCATTCTGTCCAGATCCTTAGATAACTGTGGAGCTAATGATAATAGTGCACTGTGTGGGCCTAGGCACTGCTCCCCAAAATGCAGCAAAACATAAAAAAGGTAGATCACCCTCCTTTTACAGTTGAAAACACTGAGACTTAAGGAAGGCAAGGAAGTTTCTCAAGTCTCACCCAAGCAGGAGGTGTCAGATTGGGAACTTCTAATGACTTCTTGTTCTCTAGCCACTCGGTTGATAAGGGGTTAACATGCTCACTTTCCAGAGCTGTTTACATGTTAATGTCAAATAGAAAACAAAACACTTTAATCCCAGAAGAATGAAATGAATCCCTCCCAGCAGGAATCATAGAAGGAATTCCAGAGGGAGCCAGGGAAGAGGGAGTTTGCTCTTCTTTATGACTTTCAGATCCCTGTCCCCAACTCCTCCCTATGGGTGCAAGGAGGTTTTAAAACCTCTGCCTACTTGGGCAAAGGCACCTCTCCCCCTCCTCCAAGCTAAGGTTATAAGGATAAGGAAATAGGCACGCATTTATAGGTAGGCACAGCCATGGAGGGAGGCGACGTAAAAAACACACACACCCATATCCTGATTTGTGCAGCCCACATACACTGCCGTCTTTTCATAGCTTGGCTTGTGGTTCTATTCCAATGGGGCCAAAGTGAAACCCGCTGTCCTTCACACACGCAACCTTCTAACAAAAGGAATATGTCCGTGTCATGCTAGCTGTACAAGGCCCAACACGCTGCCTTTCAAGGCCAAGCCATCTACTAGATATGCCCTGAAGTTAATAACCCTGAGCAGCCCTGGCCGGTTTGGCTCAGTGGATAGAGCGTCAGCCTGTAGACCAAAGGGTCCTGGGTTCGATTCCGGTCAAGGGAATGTTGGTTGCAGGCCCCTCCCCGGCCCGGACCCTGGTCTGGGCGCGAGCAGGAGGCAACCAATTGATGTGTTTCTCTCACATCGATGCTTCTCTCTGTCTTTCCCTCTCTCTTCCAGGCTCCCTAAAAATCAATGGAAAAACACCCTCGGGTGAGAATTAAATAAAGAAATAACCCTGAGCAATCTTCAGCACGTATTTGCTCCCAAATGGATGGAAATGGATGGCAAATCCACCCACATCCCCAAGTCAGAATTCGGGGTGAGCTTCCCTTGCAGAGATTTTCTGGGTGGCATCCCTTCTCATATATCATAAAGCCAAACGCACCGTGTGTCACGATAACTGGGCTGCAGTGGGTTCCCCTCGGCCACCCTCTGGTCACCTCATTAGGCCCCAAGCCTGCGCGGCGGGTGCTGCTCCATCACCTTTATTTGTTTAACAGGCCTGACAAGGCAAACACTCCCCACGCCGTGTTTACCTTACAGCTTTCACGGGGGCTTATTAAACTCATTGTTACTTCATAGAAGCCGCAGATATGTGGCGAGGGCCCGTTCGTGTTGACAGTAAGTAACAGACACCCTGTCACAAGGTAACATGTTTATACACTCCACTGGGTGCCTGGTGGATTTTGTCCCCGTAAAACTATCACAGATAATGAAGCTCCTATCAGATAAGTGACTATAATAAATGGCCACAATTAGGGCTCTGGTTGATGAGAAAAGCCCTGGTGGTCTCACCAGCCAGGTTTGGACAAATCCCAGGCCTAAAAAAAAAAAGCCAAAAATTAAATTTAATTTGTAATGAATAATTGACAGAATTGATTTCACAATGGATTTAATGCTTGATTGAATAGGACACCATTTGATTTCAAGAAGAGCAAGAGGGTGTTTTTTTTTAATGAGTTTTCATCTTCCCTCCTGACTCTCCTTCCCTTACTTTTCTTCCCATCTCAAAAAAATCAATCAAGCCCTAGCCGGTTAGGCTCAGTGGATAGAGTGCCCTGTATGCCTGTGGACTGCAGGGTCCGGGGTTCGATTTCGGTCAAGGGCACATGCCTGGGTTGTGGGCTCCATCCCCAATGGGGGGACACTGGAGAAAGCAGCCAATCAATGACCCTCTCTCATCATTGATGTATATACACTGAGTGGCCAGATTATTATGACCACCCCATCAGTACTTCATTGACACTTTCAAAAATACTGAATATTGAAAACTTCCTAAGCAAATACTCTCAAAGTTTTATTCTTATTATTATTTGCATAACCAATTCACTTCATTGTACTGATGGGGTGGTCATAATAATC
>NW_005370328.1:2665-4507 GCF_000412655.1 Myotis brandtii
GACCCTTCAGTCCGCAGACCGACGCTCTATCCACTGAGCCAAACCGGTTTCGGCAATACACACAATTTTGAAATCAGATTCTTCCAAAGTTCTAAAGCACTCAGCACCCCTCCTTCCCACATGACCCCACATCCAGACGGCGGCAGGCACCCTGGGCCATGGAGCTTGGGGAGGAAGGGATGGCTGGGCTCTTGCTGCTCCTGGAAGAAACACTGGAGGAGAGACCAAGGCACAGAGCGGGCCTGGCCCGAGTGCCACTTTGGCTGGACAGTCCCGGCCGCACTCACAGCAGCTCTCGGGGCGAGACTATAATCCCTTCTTTAAAGGGCTTGGGTTGCACCTGGCAGGCTCCCGTTACGTGATGGCGAAAAAACAGCATAGAACGTAAGTGCCTCGATAAAAAGGTCTTTAAGAGACGTCTCTTTTCGGGTCTGTTATAATCATTCCCAGGATGACTTACGGGTTTACGGGGAGCCCTTTACGCACGCGTCTAACTCAAGAACGTGCAGAAGGAAGGTGTGTGGTGTCCTGATAGGGACCCTCAAAGGTGATGCCAGCAAAGTGGAAACTGACGAGGCAAGCGTGCGCTGCAGTCACCGTGGGATCGTTTCTCCCCGGTGACAACCACTGTGTATGTCCTGTCACACGGGCTTGCCCCAGATGTCTCCCCACTCCTCCCCTGCCACTCCCCCGGCGCCCCTCCTCTTACCCACCCCAAGACCCCTGCCACCCTCTCTGCCTCCTGGAATCGCAGCTACATTTGTAGAATTTGGCTGGAGGGGAAATGCTTTTCTGGAAAGGTATGTTTCCTCCGGGGGTTTCTATTTGCATTTGATTTAATATTTCCTCATAATAGTTTCAGGGGAAATTACCCTGGATGGTAGAGGGATCCCCCCAACCCCCACCTTGGAATAAATGCTTTGGGAGTTGGAGGTGGGGGGCGGAGGTGATTGATGGGGCTTTTTGTACATCCCTGTTGCCAGAAGACCTCATAAACTCAGGGAAGCTGCCCAGGCATCAGGCTGTTTACCTTTTCACGACTTTAAAGGTGATTTATTTGACCTTTGAAAACAGGGATCATACTTCTTGCTGAAAACAGTGCACATTTCAGCATAAACGGGGCCTGTCGAGAGGGCGAAGTCTCCAGTTGGAGGCCTTTTATCACTTTTCTCTCCTTCTAATCTGAATGGGGAGCGTCTGCTAGGTTCTTAGTGCAAACATATTTGAGGGACGTTGTCTAAATATACGGAGATAAGTGTGTGTTTATGTACCAGATGCACATAGGGTTTCCATAACGATTTTTAAAACTATTTATAAATGCCCTGGATATTAGGTAAACAAGAGGAAGAGAGAAAAAAACTTGGGATTGGAGGCAGGACTTGAGTCCTTTGCTGGCTGGGTTCCCCTCAAGGTATAATTTCACATCTTGGAAAAGAGAATTTCGGGGCCAAAGCACCGGCATTGCATTCTCAGCCCCACCACTTCCTCCCTGTGGAATCCTGAGCAAATAACCCCTCTGTGCCCCGATACCAACATCTGTAAAATGGGATCATACTACAGTAATGCCGAGATCTCATAAGGGGGATGTGAAGATTCAACTGGTTGAAACATATGGATTGCTTAACATAAAGGTTGGCTTATAGGAAACCATAAATGTTAGTTGACCATCCTCCATAAAAGGGATACAACCATTATACCTACAACAAATATATAATGTAGGGACTACGAATAGGTGATCATCCGTGTTAAGTACCTTGTCCAATGTAACACGCTATACAAATGCCATTCGCCCAGTGAACTGAAGACAGCGGACAAATGTCCATGTATATCACTGGCACCGAC
>NW_005370328.1:6222-13660 GCF_000412655.1 Myotis brandtii
TTTTTTCAAATATATTTTTATTGATTTCAGAGAGGCATGAAGAGGGAGAGAGAAATAGAAACAGCAACGATGAGAGAGAGTCATTGATTGGCTGCCTTCTGCACGCCCCACGCCGGGGATTAAACCTGTAACTCAGGCATGTGTCCCGACCGGGAATCGAACCGGGACCTCCTGGTTCATAGGTTGACGCTCAACCACTGAGCCACGCCGGCCGGCCCAAGTGGGTTTTAAAGGCGGGACTACAGCTCTGCATCTTCCTCAGCCTGTGAAAGGGGCACCAGCCCACACCCAGGAGAGAAAGCATCCAGTAAAGAGACGGGCGTTCCTCTCTGACAGCATCCCCCATGGGTTCCCTCTGCGGGACATCTCCTCGGTATCTGCCCGCCTACATCCAAGCCTAAGACCTCCCAGAATTGAAAAGAACTGCCCCAAGCACAGGCCGCAGGCAGAGAGGACGGCCTTCGCTTCCCCAGCTGCTGGTCTGGCTCAGGGTTTGTGCCCAGACATGTCATGATGAGCTTCCGGGCTCTTCTCGTTGTCCCAATTTTGTGACCAAACTTCCCCTGATCCCAGCCCCGTTGAGGCTCTGTCCTTTGCCCCCACTCCACGCCCTACTCACCAAGCCAAACTACAGGTCAGCAGGACCACAGAGGTTGTCCCAAACAAGGACAAGGCTGGCAGTGAGAATGTCACTGATAGGTATTTAATACCGTCTGTTTACAAAGCATTCATCTAAGAGGATCCTCATGCAACCCTTTATGTGAGCAGAGTGAGTGTTTATGTCTCCATTTTACAGACGAGAACACTGAGACCCCAAAGGGTTAGGTGTCCCAAGGTAGCAAGAAGCAGGACAAAGTTAGAATACTTCTATGAGCACTCCTTTTGCCTCTGCGTATTTTTTGTATGAAATAGTATATACTAGCGTATACAGTTGGCCTTTGAACAACACAGAGGTTAGAGGTGCTGACTCCTGTCTAGTGTCTAATTCATGTTTAATTTTTGACTCCCCGAAAACTTAACTACTCATAGCCTACTGTGGACTGGAAGTCTTACCGGTCACAACAGTCAGTTAATACATATTTTGTATATGTATTATATACCGTATTCTTACAATAAAAATAGAGGAAAATGCTATTAAGAACATCATAAGGAAGAGAAAATGCATTTACAGTATTTTTTGAAAAAAAATCCACATGTAAGTGGAACTGGTCAGTTCAAACTGATGTTATATTGTTCAAGGGTCAACTTTATATATATTTTGTAAACATAAATATAAATAAACATATACTAAAGTATGTATACATATGTATACATATATATATAGTATATAGTAAATATAGTATACACACTCTTGATGCATATGCACCCTTAATGTATATACTGATTTACAGCTTACAAAGTACTCTTATATATAACATATACTACATAAAATATATACCATATTTTTAGTATACATATTGATATACATATGTAATATATCTATATGTATAAAAAGCCAGCAACCAGAATGCCATAAGGACCAGAACACCAGGCCCCTCGCCCACGCTGGCCCCACCCCCCAGGGAGCGGTTAGGGGCTCCCCTAGGCAACGTGATAGGGTGCGAGTTTCATGGGGGAAAGTCGAAGAAATAGGGGGGAAGATCTTAAGGGTCTGCGGGGTTGGGGTGCTCGGCCGGAGTAGGTGTGGAGTGTGCTGGGGACGGAAGAGGAAGATCCGATTGGAAAACGGCTCAGCACAGTACCTTTCTCATGGCGAACCAGGACGGCGCCAGCCGTGGACTGAACGGGTGGTTGTGTCACGAGTGTTCATGGCAGCGGCAGTCCTCCCGAAACTTCACGAGCACAGTACCTTTCTCATGGCGAACCAGGATGGCGCCAGCCGTGGGCTGAACGGGCGGTTGTGTCATGAGTGTTCATGGCAGCGGCAGTCCTCCCGAAACTTCACTGATTCCAAATAGTAAACAGCTATCAACGTCAAAGAACAGAAAATCCCCTCCAACTAGAGGCCCTGGACCTTGCCACGCGACCGAAGGAAACACCACTTGAGAAGGAGCTAGAGAAACCGGAAGTATGCGAGCAGAGGATTGTGGGATGGTGGAGGACGCCTGGGCGACCAGGGGATTGTGGGATGGTGGAGGACGCCTGGGCGCCCAGAGGAGAAGAAGAAGAAGAAGAAGAAGAAGAAGAAGAAGAAAGAAAGAAAGAAAGAAAGAAGAAAGAAGAAAGAAGAAGGAGAAGGAGAAGGAGAAGGAGAAGGAGAAGGAGAAGGAGAAGGAGAAGGAGAAGGAGAAGGAGAAGGAGAAGGAGAAGGAGAAGGAGAAGGAGAAGGAGAAGGAGAAGGAGAAGGAGAAGGAGAAGGAGAAGGAGAAGGAGAAGGAGAAGGAGAAGGAGAAGGAGAAGGAGAAGGAGAAGGAGAAGGAGAAGGAGAAGGAGAAGGAGAAGGAGAAGGAGAAGGAGAAGGAGAAGGAGAAGGAGAAGGAGAAGGAGAAGGAGAAGGAGAAGGAGAAGGAGAAGGAGAAGGAGAAGGAGAAGGAGAAGGAGAAGGAGAAGGAGAAGGAGAAGGAGAAGGAGAAGGAGAAGGAGAAGGAGAAGGAGAAGGAGAAGGAGAAGGAGAAGGAGAAGGAGAAGGAGAAGGAGAAGGAGAAGGAGAAGGAGAAGGAGAAGGAGAAGGAGAAGGAGAAGGAGAAGGAGAAGGAGAAGGAGAAGGAGAAGGAGAAGGAGAAGGAGAAGGAGAAGGAGAAGGAGAAGGAGAAGGAGAAGGAGAAGGAGAAGGAGAAGGAGAAGGAGAAGGAGAAGGAGAAGGAGAAGGAGAAGGAGAAGGAGAAGGAGAAGGAGAAGGAGAAGGAGAAGGAGAAGGAGAAGGAGAAGGAGAAGGAGAAGGAGAAGGAGAAGGAGAAGGAGAAGGAGAAGGAGAAGGAGAAGGAGAAGGAGAAGGAGAAGGAGAAGGAGAAGGAGAAGGAGAAGGAGAAGGAGAAGGAGAAGGAGAAGGAGAAGGAGAAGGAGAAGGAGAAGGAGAAGGAGAAGGAGAAGGAGAAGGAGAAGGAGAAGGAGAAGGAGAAGGAGAAGGAGAAGGAGAAGGAGAAGGAGAAGGAGAAGGAGAAGGAGAAGGAGAAGGAGAAGGAGAAGAGGAGGAAGAGGAGAAAGAGGAGGAGGAGGAGGCGGCACCATGATAAGGCGCTCTGTTGCCCCACACTGAGCATCTCCCCTGCTTTTGAACATGGATGGTGAGGGCTAAATGATTCGAACAGCAGCAGCCTTTTTGCAACCACGAGGAAGAAGGCCAATAACATGAAAAAGATGCTAACTCAGAGCCTTCACATCTCGAAGCTACCGAATTAGCCTCAGGAAATGCATCTCACCTCGCTTCTCGCTGAAGCATGTTGAGAGTATTTTGTTTACTGGAGCTAAAAGCCTTCCCAGCTAAATGCTCCCCGACCAGATATGAGAAACTCAAGGCCAGCGTCCGTGTTTACATTTGAATCCCCTTTGGAATTCAGTCCAGAAATGGTCACTTCACACATGTTTGCTGGAAGGAAGGAAGAGGAAAACAGTGAGTTCCTAACAGATATACCTCGGCGCGATACACTTAACCAAACTAAGGACGTAAAACTTTTCATCTTTTACCCACTGGTAACCACTTGGCTCTACATTACTCTCACTATGGCTATTACCTTCACTACTTCCTTTCCCAGAACCATTCTCACTTTTTCCATACACCCTGACAACTAAAATATGTTTTTCATAAAATTAAACAAATTAGTAATGCATTCCTTCAATGAAGGTATTTTTTCTATTTTAAAAGAGAATCACTTATAAAGGTGATATTTCAAGTCAGGGAGGGAAGGGCAATTATTCAGTAAGGGATGAAAGAGTCTAATGGTTATTTTTTTTTTTTAAATAAGGCCCAGCCGGCATGACTCAGTGGTTGAGCATCGACCCATGAACCAGGAGGTCAGGCTTTGATTCCCGGCCAGGGCACATGCCCGGGGTTGCAGGCTCGGTCTCCAGGGAGGGGCGTGCAGGAGGCAGCCATTCGATAGTTCTCTCTTATCATTGATGTTTCTATCTCTCTCTCCCTCTCCCATCTTCTCTGAAATCAATAAAAATGTGTTTTTTACAAAGAGAAATATTGCCTATTACCTGGAGACCTGGGTCTAGAACCTGTCTCCCAGCTCTCAAGTCACTGAACAGAGAATTCCTCCCTTAAAGTAAGAGCGATATGGCAAATTTCACACTCACACACACACACTCACAAAGAATTTCAAATAACTTGGTTGTGGGGAATGTACAGCTTTGGATATTAGATGCTTAAAGGCTTTTGACTTTATTTTTTTCCTGCTACTACAGCTGTTTATCTGGCAGGGAAAATAAAGCGGGAAAAGAGCAGTGAGTTGCAGAAGAAAAATAGCACAGAGCCTCCCACTGCTCTCGGTCTCCCTGTCCTAGGCCCCGCCCTCCTTCTGCCCCAGGGTCCCAGCACACCTGTGGCTAGAACCGATCCATTCTACACAGAGCGACCATGACCTTTCACGGGCCACTGGACTCCAGGGCAAAAGGCAACGAATGCTCCAACTCTGAGAGCCAAGGCAGATCTGGGCCACCCTTGGCTCTGCCCATCCTCTTCGACCTTGGAGACTAAGTGACTTGTTTCCTTAACCTTGAACGCTAATCTGAGACCCTCAGTTTGCCCCCTAAGACTTGGAATCCCCCCTCACCCACCCCCCTTTCACATCCTGGCTCCCCAGCTTCTCACTGTCTCTGACCCCCGGAGTCACCGAACCCGGACTCCTGAGTTAAGGTACTGATTGGACTCTCTCCCAGTCCTCTCCACGTCTCAGTAGCACATACATCCTGGCCAATCACCCAAACAGCTGAGTTGACAACAATTGAGGAGGAAAGTAGCCTGTGCTAAAAAAAAAAAAAAAAAAAAAAAAAAAAACAAGGGAAGTTTGTATACAGTTTAGAATTTCTTCCTCCCTACCCATATTCCCTAGTATTTTCTTCATCCCAAGTACCTAAACTGGGTCCCAATCTTATTCTCTAGAGCAGTGGTTCTCAACCTTCCTAATGCCACGACCCTTTAGTACAGTTCCTCATGTTGTGGTGACCCCCAACCATAAAATTATTTTCATTGCTACTTCATAACTGTAATTTTGCTACTGTTATGAATCGTAATGTAAATATCTGATATGCAGGATGTATTTTCATTGTTACAAATTGAACATAATTAAAGCATAGTGATTAATCACAAAAACAATATGTAATTATATATGTGTTTTCCGATGGTCTTAGGCGACCCCTGTGAAATGCACGTTTCCTCTTAAACACGAAGCTGGCAGGCTCGGCCCCAGGTACCAATCCCAGCTTCCCCGTGAAGGAGGCTGTGTGTTTGGGGGAAGTTACTTCACCGCTTCCCAAGTTCCGCTTCCTTAACAGGAAAATGAAAACAACAACATCTACCTCATTTACATTATTTCTCAGGGTGAAACTGGCGGTGGTACAAAAGCCCTGGCACATAGTAGGTCCTCGCTTAGCAAGTCCTCCCCTCCCATGGTGCTGCTCTGTAAATTATGCAGAATGTATAATCAGAGCACGTGGAAACTACCACCACCTGGTGTACGGCTCTCAACACTGCATAAGCAGCAGCAGAGGTGGAAATACCTCCCCAACTCCGGACACTAGAAAACCGAAGTTCAAAAATGATGGGTAACCCCATACTTAAAAGACATCAATTATATGTGGGGTAGAGGCCACTGGAGATGGCCAGGACACCGGGTAGAATGAATCAGGGTGGACTTCCTGGAAGAGGTACACCTTATTTTGCCATGTAAGGGGGCAAAAAGGGTGTGGGCTAATAGAAAAGAAGAAGGAACGATTTCCTGGGCAAAGTTGGGGGGGAAAGGTCAAAAGCAAAAGAGAAAGGTCTTAGATTAGAGGTCCCAGGGTGACAAGCAATGTCAACCGGAGACTTTAGCTCAGCCCAGCCTGGTAAGCCTTTAAGCCCTTTGATCATAGAAGAGAATAAGTCACCCACGCTACATGGCAATGAACCTGGGACGGCCAGCTCAAGCACAGTCTCCAACTGTGATCAGGACTTGCTGTCTTGGGCCGAAGATGTCGGAAGCAGCCGTGTAAGACCATTGTGACAAAGAGCCTCGGGCAAGTGTGGACAGGGGTGTCTCCTTAGGCATAGAGGCCAGGGGCAAAGAGAGCATCTTGAAGACAGCAGTCCTGTATGTCCCATCTCTGCATCCCACAGGCCCTAACTCGGTGCTGGCAACAACCTCCATACCTTGCTGGGAGGCTGGCTTCCCGGCCTGGGAGGGAGCAGAGGTTGTATTGGGCCGCCACGTTCCTGACCCGGCCCTCCCCTCTGCACCCCTTGCTCTACATTCTGGCCACACACCTTCTGGGATGTGCCGTGCCTTCCCTGCCTTCTACATCTTTGCAGACACTTCTCCTTCTGCCTGAAAACCACTACGCGGGTCCCATTGGAGACACGGCTTCTTCCAACAGGCCTTCTCCCGCACCCAATCATCCCCGGATGTTAGCATGTCTCGTTACCACATCACAGTGTCTCGTCCTCTTGGCTGCATTTGCTTTTGACTCTATGTTTCCCGGAGGCAGAAACGATGCTTCTCTGATGCATTGGTGTTTCCCTCGGACCTAGTACAGGAGTGCCTGCCACAAAGGGGTCCGTGATAAAGATTTCAGTGGAAGGGAGCGCCATGTCCACACGCCCCCATCCCAGTGGTTCTGAGGAGCCTAGAAATGAAGGAAATCAGAAGAAGAACCGCCTGGAACTGCCCATCTCGGGCGCCCCCCCATGTCACCTCTGACACCCCTCTGGTGGTGGCAATGATGCCTTTCAGCGTAGCACCGCCTTAGCCGGCTGACGCACCTGGGCTCCTGGGGGTTCCAGCGGCCCAGCCCCCCATCCTACGCTGGATTCTGAGCACCCTGCCCCGCGGGGCCCCGCCTTGGCAACCGAGCTGGGTTTGGAGCGCCGAATCGCGGGCTGGCGGAAGCAGACCAACGGAGGCCATGCACAATTGTCTCCTGGACTCAGTATTTTTGAAACCAGGAGAGAGCTCACCCTGATTCTCTAACTCCAACTAAAGGGAGACAAACCATGAAGGCCTCAGGCAGGGAAGATGAACCCTGGGAGGACCCAGAGTCTGGAGCCCTAGACAATCCCGAGGGGCACTTCCTTGTGTTCCGCGTGACCTCACGCTAAAGGAACATCTGGAGGGTCCTGGGGTCGGAAAGAAGACACCTGTGGGCAGGCTTTTGGGGAAAGACGGTTGAAAGCAGGGAGAGATGGGTATCTGACCACGAGCGCAGGCAACATCAGCCAACACCTTGTTCATGGCCCAGGCCTTCCTGGCGCCAGTCCCCAAGGCAGCTGCCTTCAGAACCACTGGGGCCGAAGCCTCAG
>NW_005370328.1:14312-18298 GCF_000412655.1 Myotis brandtii
ACAGATCCAACAGCAGACTAGAGGATCCCAAGAATCAAGTCAAAGATTTGAAATACGAGGAAGCAAAAAACACCCAGCCAGAAGAGCAAAAAGAAAAAAGAATCCAAAAATATGAAGATAGTGTAAGGGGCCTCTGGGACAACTTCAAATGTACCAACATCCAAATTATGGGGGTTCCAGAAGGAGAGAGAGAGCGAGATATTAAAAACCTATGTATGTTTTCAAACCAGTATTTCAAACCAGTATAATATGAAATGCTGAAGGGTATTATTTAAGAAGAGGAAGGAGAAGAAAATGGTAAAGATAAAAAATATGAACAACAAAATGGCAACAAATACATATCTATCAACAATTGAATCTAAAAATTGAATTAAAAATCTGATGAACAGATAAACTGGTGAATGGAATAGAATCAGGGGCATGGAAATGGAACAGACTGATGATTCTCAAAGGGAAGGAGGTGTGAGGGGTGCGGGAAGAGATTAGACCAGCGGTTCTCAACCTGTGGGTCGCGACCCCTTTGGCGGTCGAACGACCCTTTCACAGGGGTCGCCTAAGACCATCGGAAAACACATATATAATTACATATTGTTTTTGCGATGAATCACTATGCTTTAATTATGTTCAATTTGTAACAATGAAATCGGGGGTCACCACAACATGAGGAACTGTATTAAAGGGTTGCGTCATTAGGAAGGTTGAGAACCACTGGATTAGACAAAGATCTTATATGCATGTATGCATTACCTATGGATACAGACAATAGGGTGGTGAGGGCTTGGGGTGGGGTGGAAACCAGGTGGAGGGGAGCTATGGGGGGAAAAAAGAGGGACATCTGTAATAATCTCAACAATAAAGATTAATAAAAATAAAAAAGAGCTGGCTGCCATCACAGAGTTCAGGATGTTGCCTTCGTGGGCCTTCGCCGGGCTCTGCCTCCAAGACCGATGATGACGACATAATTTCTCCTGCCCTGTGGCCACGGGTGTAGCGGGGCCTGACCCTCCTCTCTCGATTCGCCCTGAGTCATTTATCCACAGGGTGGCTGATGCCCCGTGTCTGAGTCATCGGAGGGGTATTTCATCAAGACATTTGACACTTGCTTTGAAGGGTGAAGACAGAACATGTGGGTGCCTCTGATTAACATCTAAAGGCAGCCTGGCCGCCCTGCAATCGCCCTCCGTGTAGCAGCTCTCGGGCAACCCAGCTGGCCCTCGGTGGAGGGACCTCTACCATTTCAACTCATTCATCAGCGCTGCCGTCTGCTTCAGTGCGGGCATTCCATGCACCCTTGGTTCTGCTGTGCCCAGGCCTGGGCTGCCCCCCCCAGGAGATTCTGGCCTCCACGAAAGGCCTAATCCCGGCCTGTCATCTTCCCCGGTGACAGCCGGAGCAGCTGCTCAGAACGCCTGAGGGGCCGCCGTCTAATTTCCATGCTTGGAGCTAAATCCGTGTGCGCCCTGTCTTGCCTTGAAACTGGAGGAGGGAACGATGTCCCCTCAGCCTTTTACACCAAATCGATTTAGTGTCTCCTTGAGGAGCCGTGAGCTCACCCCTGGTCCCATTCAACTTCAAAAGGCCAACTGTCTCATTAAACTAATTGCCCCGCGTTAAGGAACTTGCTTAAATTACCAACTAATGGATGGCCGTTGCTGTCCAAACATGACATCGGAAAGCGTTCCCACTAAAAAGAAATCGCTTTCCCCCGTGACAGATGCGTGTCTCCTTCAGAGGATTATTAGAATAGTTACGGTGGACAGGCTTCTAAGCCCTGAGAAATCTGGAAAAGAGAGATACAAGCGGCACATCTGTATGAATGACACACGGTGGAGTCCTTTTTTAGGGATGGCATTTTGAAAACTTTGTCCTTCAACCAAGAACATTACAAAGACAATTAAATGTCTGTCCTATTGAACATTGCTCCTTTT
Source organism: Myotis brandtii (assembly GCF_000412655.1). Classification (NCBI taxonomy): domain Eukaryota; kingdom Metazoa; phylum Chordata; class Mammalia; order Chiroptera; family Vespertilionidae; genus Myotis; species Myotis brandtii. The sequence goes on from NW_005370328.1 coordinate 16,241, forward strand.
TTTGGGGGGGGGGGGGATCCTTTAATGCTGAAACTACCAGCAGCTCCTGTTGACTACATTAAAGCTAATAAAATGACTAATGATAAATTTCTCGTCGATAGGGCTCCCCGCTGCACTGCTTCTCCTGGTCTAGTCACAGAGGCCACGGCAGGAGATTGAATTATTGGAGAGACTCCTTTTATTGGTTTGGGCTTTCGGGGGCGGTGGGTTATATGGGAGATTCTTTCCAGGTTTTGCTCCTTCTCCTCAAGAAACAGCTGGTTTTGTCTTTAGTTTCAAATGTCTATAAAACATCAGGGCGATCATTAGGAGGCGGGAATGTGTACATGGGATCTTCCCCAAACACCTGATGCCGGTCCCAGCGGGGTCGCCAGGAAGGGCTGCTCGGGCCTCGGCTGGGCGAGCTGGGGAAGAGGATATAAGGGCTGGATTGATGGCTGTGGCACGGCTGGTGGGTGGGCCTCCAAGGGGAAGGGAAGAGTACCTGTTAGGAAGTGGCGAAGGGGAAGAGAGGCTGTGAAATGTGTGGGCTGGGCAGCCGTGCAGACAGCTGGGCCTGCAGCCCCGAGGGCTCACTCACCATCACCCAGACCTGGTCTTGTGCCTCGCGGATCCACGCTCAGTTTTAAGTTTCTAAATGGAGATGGCAGCGATGGTACCAAGATCACAGCTCCACTGAAGTCTCTAGAGCAGCGTGGGGTTCCTAAAGGCAAGATATGAAGCAGCATTTCCTGGGACTGGAACCTTCTGACAAGAGAGAGAGCAAGGGAGCGAGCCCGGGCAGCGTGGTTCAGTGGTTGAGCTTAGACCTATGAACCAGGAGGGCACGGTTCGATTCCATAGTCGTGACACATGCCTGGGTTTGGGGCTTGATCCCCAGTAGGGGGCGTGCAAGAGAGGGCTGATCCATGTTTCCCTCTAACTTTGATGTTTCTCTCTCCCTCTCCCTTGGGTTGACACTCAATCACTGAGCCACACTGGACTTGCTTAACTGGAATTATTAACACTATAGTCAAAAGTATTAACTAGCCAGAACCGGTTTGGCTCAGTGAGTAGAGCGTCGGCCTGCGGACTCAAGGGTCCCAGGTTCAATTCCGGTCAAGGGCATGTACCTTGGTTGCGGGCACATCCCCAGTAGGGAGTGTGCAAGAGGCAGCTGATTGACGTTTCTCTCTCATCGATGTTTCTGGCTCTCTATCCCTCTCCCTTCCTCTCTGTAAAAATCAATAAAATATATTTTTTTAAAAAAGGTATTAACTAAAATCCTAAAGCCTGGAAACCAATTCACATCAGCATAAAAATATTACTATGGGGAGTTGCTTAATGGGTATAGAATTCCAGTTTTACAAGATGAAAATGTCCTGGAGATTGAGCATTTTAACATTACCGAACTGTACCCTTAAAATGGTTAAGATGATAAATTTTATGTTGTGTATTTTACTATATATATATATATGGAAAAATTTAACTTTATTGTCACCCAGTAAGCTCTGCACTTTGTATGTGTAATAACACCAATATTTAGCACACATGTGGTAGTAGTTTCCAATATGTCAGTTACTGGTTCTTAGGTGTTTTCACTCATTTCAAATTTAAAACACTCACAAAATCCCATAAGGAAGGAATTGTTATTATTACTCTGGTGATTATTCCAATGTGCTGATAAGGAAACTGAACCGTGGAGACATTCACCCCAAGTCATGTGGGCTGAGCTGAGGTTTTTTCCCATTTGCGCCCCAGAGTCTGCGGTCTTTGTGACCAGCTAGACTGCCCGCCTCTCCTTAGTTTATCATCAGGAACTGTCGATGCTCAGAGTTAAGAAGAGTCCGAGTTCAGGAAGCTAGCACATGCAGGGTCCAGAACTTTCTATGAAGGTGGGAATATTCTGTATCCACGCGACCCTGTGTGGCAGCCACTGGCCACGTAAGCCATGGAGACGTGCCCGGTGATATTTCATTTTCATTCGTTTAAATGTAAGTAACCACGTGGCACAGGCAGAGCTAGAAAACCAAGACGTGTTTTTGAAATGCATTTGTTTTGTGGTGAAATAGAAAACCA
>NW_005370328.1:18767-19676 GCF_000412655.1 Myotis brandtii
TGTAAATATCTGATATGCAGGATGGTCTTAGGCGACCCCTGTGAAAGGGTCGTTCGACCGCCAAAGGGGTCGCGACCCACAGGCTGAGAACCGCTGCCCTTAAGGGTCCCAGGACAACACTTTGAGTCCTAAGAGACTGACAAGAACCGCTCTCCTCCAAGCACAGGAGGAACAATTCACTCACCCTGCTCTGGGGTGCCTGCCTTCCGTTTGGGGGACTTTTGTTCCCCTCCCCCCCCCATACCCCACCCCATAGTTTGGTTTCTCTAATTCCCAGACCCAAAGTCTTCCACATGCTGGGGCCGGGGAGGGGTCAAGGCCCCTCCTCCCCCGCTCAAGGTCAATGCCAATCAAGACCTAAATCAAGACCTAAGGAAAGAGACCAGAGAAGGTGGCGGGCGGGCGCGCTTGCTGCAGGAGAATTTTTCCTTCCGAGGCTCCGAGTCTCCGAGGCGGCAGCGGGGATCACATCGGGAAGCAGAGAGAAACGTGCAAAGTGAAATTCAAGATGCTGGAAAGGATGGAAAGGCCGCCTCTCCCCCGGGGGCTCCCGCTCCTCCCCCCTCCCGGCCGGCAGGAAAGAGGGGGCTGTTGGAGGCAGAATGGAAAGGGCTTCGGAGGGTCTTCTGGGGCAACTCAATCAAAGAAATTATTTTCCCACAGCCCGAGCCAAAAATATCTTAATGGCTCTTTCCTGATTGAGGAATAAATCTATTAATTTATGGCCCGGCCCCAAGCCCTGCCCCACCCCCTTTAAAAATGTAAGAAATGCTTCAAAATCCCACTTATGTTCATGGCCTCCATCTTCTCTCCTAGTTCTCCTGCCTCTTTTTCCACTCGGTGCTCTCATACTCTACCCGGCTCCTTTTTACTGACACCCATCTCTTCTCCAATAAACTGCCCCTCCCA
>NW_005370328.1:19697-20875 GCF_000412655.1 Myotis brandtii
ACACACCTCATTAGAGGTGCTAAAGCTTCTAGGTGCGACTCCCCACCTCCCCGGGAAAAGTAAAGACACCAACAAGAATAATTAGATGTCCCTGGAGAGGCCGTCACCGGCCATCACCGGGTTGCCAGCCTCAGCAGCCTTGTGCCTGCGGGAGTATGTGTTTCAACAAAGCCTGGGGTTCCGACAGCTTCCTGGAGGGGGGTGACGTGGAGGAGGAAAATGGGGGACGTCTGTACTACTCTCAATAATAAAATTAATTTAATTTAATAAAAGAAAGCAGAGGGCCACAGACGCTGAGAGACTCTGTGTCTGAGATACTTACAAATTCACAATTGCTACAGCCCGGAGCGTTTAACACACCCTGAGGGCAATTGCTACATAGTTAGCAAGTGTTTATGGGCTCCTGCGGCCACCCCACTCACTGGACCCCACGTCGCAGCTCACAGCGACCCCCACCCTCTATCCCACCCCCCAGTGTCCATCCAAGGTCTCCGTGGGTAAATGGCCAGGGCTTGCTGGGTAATTCAGCCCATTCTCACCCGCGCGCATGACCCTTAATAACGCAAAATAAGTACTTGTTTCATCAGGACTATAGGTGATTTACATAATGGAGGCCTGGAGAGAGAGACTTTACTTATTCCAGACTCCGCTGCTGGCCGTGGGCCCTTCCGCAAGTTAACCTTAAAGTGGGGACCACGTTAAGGAACCGCCTAACTGGAATTTGGTAAAAAGCAAATGAGTTAGCACAGATGAAGTGTTTAGAACAGTGCCTGGTACACGGCCCTGTACATGGAATAGCAGTGCCCGTGGAGGCTGAAAAGGCGTCACTCACAGCTCCTGTGAGCGGCGTGGCCCCCTGGCCTGGGAGAGAGCGTGGACACCCATGCGTCCTGCTAACCCGGCAGGAAAGACACGCGCACGCGGACCTCCAGTCTTGCCTGGTGTGGCCTCACCTGCCCCGCGCCCAATGCCTGGCCCATCCTCCGCCTCCTCCGGCAGCCACGGCCCAGGAATTCTCCCGTTTAGCCCGGCTTCTGGGTGGGTCCTGTTACCTGCCCTGGGCCACGCTAGGAACCGAATGAAGTCTGGACCCCAAGGTCCTCGATTCTACCGCCCCGAGGACGCGGCGCAGCGGGGACACCGGCCGTGACCGCCGACCCGGGGCCTGGAGTCCCACC
>NW_005370328.1:21335-22574 GCF_000412655.1 Myotis brandtii
TCCTGCCCCGCCTCCTCCCTGGGGCCTCGGTCACCGTACCCGGCAAAGCGCGGCTGGTACGCGCCGTAGCTTCAGCTCCGAGCATCCCTGTCCCCGCTGCACGACCGGGTCTCGGCCGAAGGAAGCGCCCCTGGGCTGCGCAGGAGACCAAGGCGCAGGGAGGGGCCCGAGTGGGAGAGATACCCAGCCTGGGGAAGGTCAGGTGAGAAGGGGAAGAAAAAGGACCCCCTCCCTTCCCCCAGGGACAGGGTCTGTGGCTCCTGGACCTCTCAGATCTTCCCATCCCAACGTGGAGGGGGAGGGAGTGCGCGGTGGGGGGGACCGTGCGCTTGAGATGCTTCGGTGGTCCGGCCTCGGCTCCCGCAGCCTTGGGGATGTCCGGGGCGCCCTGGGAACGCGCTGTCCCCTGGAGGAGCAGCAAGTCCATGCCTCAGACTTCCCTGTGGCTGCGTCTACACGCACAGTGTAAGGTGAATGTTTGAAATAATGATCCGAATAATTCTCAAAAGAGAGAGAGGGCGCAGAGCTTGTCTCTGAACTTTGAACTTCCTTTGTCTTTGAGGAGAGAGTCTCAGAAGCCCACCAGTGGAGGGACTGGAGCTAGAACCTTCGGGGGGTCCAAGGACCTGGATGAAACTGCCCACCCTCTGCTTCTCGGAGCGGACCCGGTAGGAGCGGGGAGCCCTATCTTGTGCGGGTCAAATGAAACGCAAGACTCCCCGCTCTTGCTTACACCGGGGAGAGAATTTTTTGTCTCTTTCCTCCATTTTCACCTGCACGCGGCCACCTTGGGTGGTTTCAAACTGCGATCCCTCCATGAGGGCCGACATTCCATTTCAAAATGTGTCACAGCGCAAGTTGTTGGTTTGACTCCTTTCCTCTCGCCCTGTTTGTTCAACCACAAAACCACGCCCAGGAAAGCGGTCAGCACAGGTAGTGGGATCCTGGGACGCCTCCCCGCCAGCAGGCAAGTAGCTGGGCAGCGACGGTAGCCGTGGTGATGGCCTCCTGACGCTATTGAGCTCCACGTTTGCCCGCTGCCTGTGTCTGTGCGCTGCTTCTGATGTGCTCCCCTGGCCTAACGGAGGGGACCCAGAACTCGCTGCCTCCACAGCGCTGAGCAAACGCCCGGAGGCAAATGGGAAGGCAGGAGGCATCCCTGCGGTGGGAAATCCACACCAGAGGGGGAAGGAAGGGGCTGGGCTCCTGGAGTGTGCGTGGGGGGGGGGGGGGCAGGGG
>NW_005370328.1:22765-28096 GCF_000412655.1 Myotis brandtii
GGGGGGGGGAGGATGGGGATGAAAACTGGGAAGAGGTGGAGATGCCCAAAGCGAGGAGGACAAGGGAGAATGAAGACCGAGGGCAATGGGAAATTTTCCATGAGGGTCGACGTTCCATTTCAAAATGTTTCACAGCGCAAGTTGTTGGTTTGACTCCTTTCCCCTCGCCCTGTTCGTTCAACCACAAAACCGCGCCCAGGAAAGCGGTCAGCACAGGTAGTGGGATCCTGGAGGACACGGGGATGAGGGCGTCTGGCTCCGATGGCTGCGAGGACCCCAGGGGGCCCTGTGGGGACCCCTCCCGGCACTGCCCACCCGCCAGTGCTGAGGTCTGGACCAGCCCCGATGGAGACTGAGGCCTGAGGGCCGGCGCTGACCTTGGACTAGGGACTCAGCCTACGGGGTGGGGATGCAAGAATTCAGAGGACCCGGACCTTCCACTAGATTCAAACGAATAACAAAAGGAACGGAGCCAGGCGACCCCTGTGGCAGAGGCTTCTAGGGAGGTCTGCACCTGGGGCCCGAGAGCCAGCAGTGTTGGGTGCTGAATCCCTTTTGCAGGGCGTGCGCACTGCCTGCGATTCCCTACCGGGAGGGGTCCAGGAAATAGCAAGATAGGGAATCCTATTCACCCTTAGTGCATTAAGGAATCCTATTCACCGTCAATGAGTTCATTCGTTCGTTCCTCCATTCATTCGCTCCTCTCTTGAGCTCCCCCCAAACGCTGGGAACTGCTGGGGAGCACTCTTCACCCCGATTCCCAGCAGTGAAGTTAAACAGCCCTGACACATCAAAGCAAGGCTGAAATTTGCCGACCGGGAAATCGCTCGAGGCGAGTTGGGTGTCAGGGCAGGTTGGAAACTCCACGAAATAAAAAGACACTTTGGGGCAGCAGCGGGAGGCGGCTGGGTGCTGGGTGCGGACTGGCTGAGCCAGCTCGCTGCAGAGTCTCCGAGGCCCGCACTCCCTCCCGCCCTGTGGCCGGGAGACAGGGGTGCAGATCCCAGCGCCCCCCCTGTGGCAGAGGCTTCTAGGGAGGTCTGTACCTGGGGCCCGAGAGCCAGCAGGTGCTGAATCCCTTTTGCAGGGCGTATGCACTGCCTGCGATTCCCTACCGGGAGAAGGTCCAGGAATCGCAAGATAGGGAATCCTATTCACCCTTAGTGCATTAAGGAATCCTATTCACTGTTAATGAGTTCATTCGTTCGTTTCTCCATTCATTCGCTCCTCTCTTGAGCTCCCCGCAAACGCTGGGAACTGCTGGGGCGCACTCTTCACCCCGATTCCCAGCAGCGAAGTTAAACAGCCCTGACACATCAAAGCAAGGCTGAAATTTGCCGACCGGGAAATCGCTCGAGGCGAGTTGGGGGTCAGGGCAGGTCGGAAACTCCGCAAAATAAAAGGACACTTTTGGGCAGCAGCGGGAGGCGGCTGAGTGCTGGGTGCGGACTGGCTGAGCCAGCTCGCTGCAGAGTCTCCGTGGCCTGCACTCCCTCCCTCCCTGTGGCCGAGAGACAGGGGTGCAGATCCCAGCGCCCCGACAGGCTGGCCCAGGAAGGGGGACCCAAGGCCGCACAGAAAGCTCTGGCCTCAGCCCTGGTCCTGACATCGACCGCTGGCTGGATGACTGTGGACGAGTCATTGGAGCTACAGGATGAGGGGATGGTGCCTGCCTTGGGCTGCAGCTGCGCGAGACACTCTGCATAGGAAAGTGTGAGAATGAACATTGTCGCCACCTGCATCGAGCGCTGCTGGTGATCTTGCTCTGCTCTGTGATGGTCTTAGTATCGGGGACCCTGTGTACCCTCAGCTGACGATTTGGGGTTCCCAAGTCCGCTCTCCCTGAGTCACCCCTGGATGGCTCCGCACCTTGTCATCCGCTTCCTCCTGTGTTGACCAGGCTAACCAAGCGATCATATTGTTCCTGAGGATCGCGAGACTATACCTAACCTCTAAGCCACAGCCATTGTGTTATTCGTTTAGTCAATGAACGCTGGTTGAGGTGCCTTTGCTGTGCACGCTGGATGCCAGAATTTCTCCAACCACCAGCAGGGCCAGCCCTGCCCTCAAGGAACAGAGCGTGGCTTTCCTCCTACAGGGCGGTGTGTCCTGTGTCCGTATCGAAGACCTCCCCCTCGATGAATTAGTTAATAACGTAGGGTCACATGTCCTGAGATGGTCACAATTGCGGGCACCTAGTTTTCCCTCCTTGGAGCCCAAACACTTGCTGAAATTTCCCTCCAAAAACTCGTTTCTTCACCTTCCAAGGAAAACTCCCAACCACACCTGCAAACCTCGTATTGAGCACCTGCTGTATGCACCAGGTGCTGGAGGAAGTGCCAGTGGGCGGAGAGGAAGAGTCTCCAATGGGCGGAGTCAGTGAGACCACGTGGCAGCCCTTGTCATCGCCCAGGGCAGCCAGTCCCAACACCCCTCAGAGGGCTTCCCTGGGGACCGGTTAATGCGTTGCACTCATGGGCCTCTGTCTAAGGATTTAATTTCTTGGAGAGTATGGTTTGTCTTGCATTCTGGTTTTTGTGGGGTCCCCCCCCAACGTGCATACGCTAACAAGGACCTCAATAAATACCGCAATGAATAAACGATTGGTTGAAGGAATACAATGACGTGCAAGCCTGTCGTTCTGATGGTATGTCAGAACTCGTGGCTTTCACCTTGGTTAAAGCAGTTAATCCTCGCGGTAATTTGTCAGCTAGGGAACTGGTTGTGCCTATTATACAGGTGAGGAAACGAAAGCCACGCGGCTAGATCAGTTTCCCAAGGTCCCCAGGTTAGTAATTGGTGAATGAACGAATGGTTCCCGGGCTGCTTTGGGTTTCCCTAATGCAGGCTTGGGATCAGGCGCGCTCTTTCTGGCTCCCTGGATCCCCGACTCCCAGAGTCTTTGGGGTCACAGAAGCCTGGAGCTCTGTGAGCCCAGCAGGTGGTGGGGTGCAGCCGCTGCCTCCTGCTCCCCTCTTTTGAGTGCGGCGGACTTCTAACCCCATGGCACTCACTCCCCGGGGGGGACCTTGAGCAAGGTTGACCCTCCCAGCCTGGGTTGCCTCAACCAGAAAGGAAGGAGGAAGCAAACGGACATGCTGGGACGTCTAGCCTTCTTTCCTCAAGGGACAGAGAGCAGGACGGCCAAGGGACCCACGGGCCAGCGATGCGCCAAGCTTACCTGTCCGAGGGGCTCGGGGGCCCTGGGCCAGTCCACGCAGAGCCTTGCTCCGTTAGACGGAGGGGTGGGGGGCACGGGAGAGTCTCTTAGAAAGTGCAGGCGCCCTGTGCAAGCAGCCGGGTTTGCAAAGCGCAGCGGATGCAGGGGGCGCGCTGCAAGGTTTAGTTCCCACGTGCCTGTAACACCCACGTGCCTGTAACATCCACGTGCCTGTGACACCCACGTGCCTGTGCCTGCGGAGACGGTCCAGAGAAGGTTGCTCATTTGTCTTGGGGCCCGCCAATCCCATCACAACCCGCAAGGAGTGGCTGTGAGCCAGAGGTGGGCGGGAACAGTGAAATCCAGCCCCCACACCTGTGGCTAAAGGCCTCTGAACGCCCAGAGTTGCATCTTCATCTTCATGAAGACCCGGGAGCGTGCAAGCCCCTCCCCCAGAGGCCGAAGGAGAGGGAGTGAGAGGACCTTGTGCGCGCAGGGGCCTCTGGGTCACCTTGAAATTCGCGTGACCAGGTGTATAGGGAGGACGCAGCTCCAAGGCCCTCTTCTGTTCCTCCTTCTTAAAGGAGGACAAGCTCCTTAATGTAGGGTGGGCAGGGGGCGCACACGGGAGGAGGGAGCCCGGCCTGACCAGCCTCTGACTCTTGCCCCCTTTCCTGCTCCGGAGCGCCCCCCCCGCCCCTCCTGCCCACGGAATCTGCTTGAGGTCATGAGGGTTTAAGGGGGGGTGCCATCCAGGAACAGGTTAAAACGCCCCCAGAAAGTCCCCGCTGCAGATCCTGGTGCCTGCCGGGCCCTGGAGACCCCAAAGACTCTGGGAACTGAGGCTGTGCCACGCGCTTGGGCAGGGAGCCTGGGGTCCCCTAGAGCGGGAGGGGCCGGCGGCCAGGCCGCAAAGGAAGTAGAACCCTCCGCCAACACCCCACTTCAGGCCCGAGCTCCAGGGAGCAGCCCCAAGAAAGACCCCAGAACCACGGCCCATCGGCCCATCGGAGAGGGCCCGGGGAGTCAGGGATGTGTGACCATCCGAGTCTGGGTAACTGCCCCCCCATACTCGCCAGGACTCGCGGGGTGGGGGTGCAGGGCAGGGGCCACCTCCGAGGCTGGAAAGCGGGCCACAGCCTCCCTGGGAGACAACCCCTCTCCTAGAAGAGCCGAAGGGCCAGGCAGCTCTGGCCTCGGTGGAGACGGGACAGCGACCTCCACGCGCTGCTAACGAGCCCGGGGACCCAGGTCCTCGCCGCTCTGGGCTGAAGCGGACCCAGGCGGGGTTTGGTCGGCGAAGCTTAAACGTCTGGAGACAAGCGCCCCACCGCGCACGCAGCGGGCCAAGGCTCCTCTGCTTTGCCACATGGAGAGCGGGAACGTGGCGAGCGGGTGTGTGTGTGTGTGTGTGTGTGTGTGTAATTGTGATGTGTGTGTTTGGTGTGTGTAATTGTGATGTGTGTGTGTTTGGTGTGTGTGTGTGTTTGGTGTGTGTGTGTGCGTGCGCGCGCCCCCGCGCGCGCCTCCATCGGCCCCATCGGAGAGGGCCCGGGGAGTCAGGGATGTGTGACCATCCGAGTCTGAGTAACTGCCCCCCCCTATACTCTCCAGGACTCGCGGGGTGGGGGTGCAGGGCAGGGGCCACCTCCGAGGCTGGAAAGCGGGCCACAGCCTCCCTGGGAGACAACCCCTCTCCTTGAAGAGCCGAAGGGCCAGGCAGCTCTGGCCTCGGTGGAGACGGGACAGCGACCTCCACGCGCTGCTAACGAGCCCGGGGACCCAGGTCCTCGCCGCTCTGGGCTGAAGCGGACCCAGGCGGGGTTTGGTCGGCGAAGCTGGGCGCGAGCAAACATCTGGAGACAAGCGCCCCACCGCGCACGCAGCAGGCCAAGGCTCCTCAGCTTTGCCACATGGAGAGCGGGGAACTTGGTGCGGGCCTGTGTGTATGTGTGTGTGTGTAATTGTGATGTGTGTGTTTGTGTTTGGTGTGTGTAATCGTGATGTGTGTGTGTAATTGTGATGTGTGTGTGTTTGGTATGTGTGTGTAATTGTGATGTGTGTGTAATTGTGATGTGTGTGTATGTTTGGTGTGTGTTTGGTGTGTGATGTGTGTGTGTGTGCGCCCCCGCGTGCGCCTGTGCACCCGATGGGGGAGCGAGGGTATCAGA
>NW_005370328.1:28408-31422 GCF_000412655.1 Myotis brandtii
CAGCCTTCCCGGGGTGGGGCAACCTGAGCCGAATTGCGGGTTTCCTCCGGCCACCCCGCCCGCCCGGGGAGGCCCTGGGTCCGGGAACTGCTCTGTCAAGCGAATGTTACATTCTCTGGGTCTTGCGATTCTCCGTCCATGAAAATGTGGGAGAACTCCACTGCCTCGGGGAGAGCCCCGCTGGCGTTTCACTGGGAACGTGTTCAGGAACGCAAGTGGGGGTGGCGGAGGAAGTGGGGGTACCAGCCTCCGGAGCATCCGACCCCCACCCCAAGGTACCCGCCTCCCAGCCCGCCGCGCCCTCTCATCTGGCTGAACCTGGTGGAGATAAGGCCTAATTTTACCCGAAGTCACATTATTACAGTCCCTGGGCGAAGATTGCCTTCACTTCGGGAAACTGGGCCCAGGTGGGGATTGGGGGGCTGCAGGCCCCCCGCAAGGGCAGGGTAGCTGTGGGGAGCATAATGCAAAACCTCTCCCCCCTCTTCTCCCTGGCCCGGGTCCTCAACCAGGTGCACATCCTGCCGCGTTACTCTCCTTAACGCCAGAGCTGGATTCCAGCGCCTCCTAATTCCATGTTCTTGGGAATTCCTGGTTCCAGAATTTCAATACTTAGGGCTTGGGAGAAAACGGACTTCCACAATAAAGGCACAGAGAGATGCGGCAGTTCCAGTAGCAGAGCCAGTGGGAGGAATAAAGGAGCCACCGCAGGCGGGGCTGGAACCCCAGGGCAGATGGGGAAGGCTGCTCACCCATCTTGGGGCACATTTCGGGGTAACAGCTGGCTCACAGTCCCCTTCAGCTTAAGGTCCCTCCTGGAGGGAGTGACGTGGTGGTCCGGCCTCCGACCACCCTGGTCTTCCCTCTCCCTCCCCACTGTGCACATTCCTCTAGGGCAGTGGTTCTCAACCTTCCTAATGCCGCGACCCTTTAATGCAATTCCTCATGTTGTGGGGACCCCCAACCATAAAATTATTTTCGTTGCTACTTCATAACTGTAATTTTGCTACTGTTATGAATCATAATGTAAATATCTTTTATGCAGGATGCATTTTCATTGTTACAAATTGAACATAATGAAAGCATAGTGATTAATCACAAAAACAATATGTAATTATATATGTGTTTTTCCGATGGTCTTAGGCGACCCCTGTGAAAGGGTCGTTCGACCCCCAAAGGGGTCGCGACCCCCAGGTTGAGAACCGCTGCTCTAGGAGTTCCCTTGCTGCGTGGGGGGTTGCGGGAGGGGGTGACTGGGGTAGGAAATGGGCAGCCTTCATCCCTGGGCTGTGCTCTGGGACTTGCCCAGGTGTCTGATGCGCCCCACCAGGGAAGGCTAAATTTGGGGTCTCTACTCTGCCCCTGGGCCTGAGAAAATCGGGAAGGGACATTTTCAATGAGCTTAAGCAAATGGGTCAAAGTGGAGAAGCTAAGCCAGACTGGGGAGCCTCTCCCCCCCCCCCCCCCCCCCCCCCTGAGGGGGTCCTAGGCTCCCTGACCTCACATCTCACAGAAGCACTGTTCTCCATGACAACCAGCCCCCCTGCCCCATGGATAATTGGTCTGTAAGAGGCCCACAGCCCCATGCCAAACAGACCTGGGTGATCAGGTTCGTCGACAACAACGTCTACTTGTTTTAAAATCTCCCCAAAGAACTTTTAACAAACTCCAAACATTTTGTAATTTCCAGGGAAGTTGAGCCGGGGAGGACCTTTGGTCTTGGAGAGAGGTTTGACTCTTCAACCTTTCAAAAAAAAAAACTTTGCATGGCCCACCCCAGTGGCAGCGTGGAGTTAAAATAGGTTTGCTTTATGCCAGCTGCACTGTGATGGGGAAACTGCCTCTCAAATCGTGGCAGCTTTGGGGGAGGGGGCAATCATGTGCCTGCAGGAACCAAATTATGAGGAAAGATTGTGTGTGTGTGTGTGTGTGTGTGTGTGTGTGTGTGTGCAGTTTCGTAGACCTATCACTGGCCAAAAGTGAGCCAGGAGGCGGGAGTTCTGGTCTGGGGCTCTGCCTCGGTGAAACCTTGAACAAGACACCTTTCTGCCATGCAATCGCTTGGGCATCTTTAAAGCCATCCCAGGCCTGGCCTTCCAGCCACAACCACTGTGGTCTGCCTGTCCTTTCCATCAGGACACCGCCGGCCACACCTGAGCAAGGGACATGCTGCCCTGGAATTGCCTCCCGGCTCCAGGCCCGGCACTGAGTGGCCACCCTGGGAGTCTAGGCTGTGTCCACACTGACCCCACAGGCACCACCTCTTTTCCATCCCAACTCCGCATCTTCCGAAAGCCTGCGAGCTGCTCATCGCACACTCCTGGAGTCCTGACTTTCCGTGGGAAAGCCATCTGCCCCAATGGATTCTACCGACAACTCAGCTTGCAGGCCACACTCAGGGTCACCCAGCAACACGGGCTAAGACTCCTCTGAACTGCTGGAGCCGCTAAACCTCATCCCCATCTCTGCAGCCACGTGGCTCTGAGGTTGCAGCACTTACCCCAAAGCTCTAGCCCCCCTCCAGCCGCTGTGACCTGCTGCCCAGGCCTAAGGCCCAGCGCAGAGATCCCTGACCTTGTGCCAGCCAGGCAGCCTTTCTTTACAAACCGTAGTAAACATTTTATTTACAAGGTTGTGGCGTCCTAAGTGCAGCACGTCTTTGCGACCCCCTAGCGCGGGAAGGCGCTGCGGAGTCACACGTCACAGTGTGAGCTGCTTGTATCCGGGGAGAAGTGTCCGTCGGGGGAGGGGGGTGGCACTGAGACTCCCCAGGCCACGGCGCAGTGTGGGCTGTGCCACCAGGCGGCCAGCGAGGGGCAGCAGGCGACCCTGGCGAAGGAGGCTCCACCGATGCGTCTCTGGCCCTGTCCCCGCGGCCAGCACCATAGAGCAGGCACGAGATCCAGCCGCGCTGAAAGGCTGGCGTCTGCACGCAGGGCCGGGTCCCCTGCTCCCTGGTCCAGTCTACGGGCCTCCGAGAGGCGGCTGGGCGGGCTCCGGGCTCCTGGGGGCGC
>NW_005370328.1:31973-36436 GCF_000412655.1 Myotis brandtii
GCCTCTAGGCGCCTCCAGGACGGGCCAGGCACTGCGCTAGGTGCAGGGGCCCAGAGGCTGCAGCGCAAGAAACAAGGAGATCGCCATGGGTCCCCGCCTAAGGACGCACTAGGCCTCCAGATTCCAGCCCGGAATTGCACGGATACTTGTTGGAAAGGCAGATTCTCGCGCCTCGCCTGCAAACGCGGGAGGATCTCTACTCTAAATCGATGCTTCCTTAACCCCACCTGCTTCAGGACCCTCCCAGGAATCTGACTGACCCGCCGTAGCCCAGAAAAAAATGCGCATATCGCCCGAGCCGGTTTGGTTCAGTGGAGAGAGCGTTGGCCTGCGGACTAAAGGGTTGCAGGTTCGCTCCTGGCCAAGGGCATATGCTGGGTTGTGGGCTTGATCCCCAGTAGGGGACATGCAGGAGGCAGCCTATCAATGATTCTCTCTCATCATTGATGTTTCTATCTCTCTATCTATCTCTCTTCCTTCCTCTCTAAAATCAATAAAAGTATATTTTAAAAAAAGAATTAGGGCATATGTAGTGTAACCACATAACTTGGTGCCCAAACCCTGACACTTTAAAGAGTAAAAAGGGAAACTATTAATAATTATACTGAACAACAGGTGTAAACAGAGACTGTGGTCACTCTTGGTAGAAGGAGCACTGTGGGGGAACACAGAGGATGGTGGGAGCACCTGGGGAAAAACCTGCACTTCTGTATGATGTTGTGAGGAGTACAGCGCAGCCCATGGAGGGGCTGGGACTGGCGTGTGGCTAGAGTGTCAGGGACTTATTGTGGCATGCAAAGAATGCCAACTAGTTCCTCCAGCATTGGGCACCTGTGGAGCTTTCTCAGCAGGAGAGCACCAACCGGAAAACAGCTCTAGCAGCCAGGTGGAGAAAAGAGGGGAAAGGGGGGTTCAAAGAGTTGATTCCAGAAGTGGGGGTACCGCTGGACCTTCCAGGGAAGAGCAGTTCCTTGGCACGAGTGCCCCCAGCCCCTGCCCAGGAAAAAGTAATCCCACAGTGAGCTCAGAAAACTCTGGAATCAAACCTGTGCACAGTGGAGAAAGGGGTAGGGATGGGGCGGAGAATCTATATAAATACAGACGATCCCCTGGGGGACCCAATGCGTTCACACACGTTCCAGCTTCCCTTTTAAAAATAACATCCACAGCTGGTGGAAAACGGCTGGGCCCTTCCAGTGTGTGTGTGTGCTGGGGAGGGGAGTTGTGCAATGGCGGACAGAGAGACCCAGAGTTGGGGTGGGGGGGGGCACCAAAAGGCACCATTTTTAAAAAGTGCCTGCCGTTGGCTTATGCCTGCTCAGAATATTCAGTACCCAGGGGTGTGGCAGAAGGGTGACTCTTCTAGTTTCAAAACTCAAAAAAGAAAAAAAAAGTCCAGTTCTTGAATTTGGGGGTGGGGGGGGTGGGGAAAGAATTCGGACATTGAAGGCAGGCATGATAGATTTGTTATTTTCTTGAAAAGTAGTCAAGTAGGCAGAGCCCAGAGCCAGCTGCCAGGCTCGGAAGCATTCTAAGAAACCTGTTTTCCTTCTCTCCCTCACTCCCCCCACCTGAGATTTTTCTTCGGAGCTTATGCCGTTAAGAAAATCGGACTGTGGCCGCTCCAGGCGGACTTCTGGCCCGACCAGGGCGAAGTAATTCCGTTTGAAATGATGTTTTCACTTCCTCACAACTGGGGATTTCACAATCCTGCAGCAGCAGAAGGAGGGGGGCGGGGAGGATGGAAGGAAGAGAAGAAAAAAAAAAAAGCCAACAACAATCCCTTGCTTTGGGATTTCTATCTCTTCTGAAATAAACTGCTTCCTACAGCGAATTGCTGTGGAGTCGGGTCCGTAATTATTATCTCCCACAGCCTGTTTGCTTTCTCAGCGGTTCTGTTGCCCGCCGGCCAAAATAAACAGGCGCTGCTTGTTGACACGCATCTTTGGAGACAGGCTGTGCCTTCCGTCCTTCTCCTCCACTCTCCTCTCTCCTGCCTCACGTCGGGAGTCCACAAAGTCTCCGTGTTTCCGCTGCAGGAGAGCGGCTGGGGTGGAGGGGTCCGGGGGACCGGGATGGACTGACTGCATCCGGTCCAAAGCTGGCTTACCTGAGCATCCGTGAGGCCCAGCATCGCCGCCAGCTGCTTCCGGTCGGGCTTGGTCACGTACTTCTGAATCTCAAACCTCTTCTCCAGGCCTTTCCTCTGCAGGTTGGAGAAGACGGCCCGTGACCATGAGCGCTTCCTCTTGTAGGTCTGGGGCATCGTGTCCTTGGTGAGCACGGCATAGGGACCTGCGGGGTGGGGGTGAGGGGTGGGAGCAAGAGAGAGACACACAGGGGGGCCAAATTAGCGCCCTGGGCCTAGGGCTCACGGTGCTGCTTAAAACTGGTCTGCTTAACCCTAGGCCCTCCCCGCATTCACAAAGCCCTCCTCCAAGGAGGAATTGTCCAGCTTTTGAGAAGGTAATGGAAAGGCCTAAAGCAAGTGTATATAGTGAGCTGAGAAGCCCAGCGGGTCACCCATTAATTCCAAAGGGAAACATGTAAGGCTGATGTTTGGCCTTCAGGCACGGGGAAGGCAGGCGAAAACGTCCCCCAGGCCTGAATGGGGGTGGGTGGGGGGTAATGTGGGGATAAGGACACATATGTAATAACTTAATCAATAAAAAAAATTTTAAAAAAATGTCCCTCAGGCCTGAAGAATCTAGAGATGCCGGCCTGGATACTCTCTCTCTCTCTCTCTCTCTCTCTCTCTCTCTCTCTCTCTCTCTCTCTCTCTCCTCTCTCTGTTGTGTGTGTGTGTGTGTGTGTGTGTACACTAATGCGCCCAGGCAAGGAGCATCGACGATGCAAATTGGAGCAAAAGGGTTTGAAGTCATTTCAAAATCTGTGTGTATGATCCTAACCAACGCCTCTTGCAGCTGCATTTTCAAGCAGCCCCTCTCCCGAGAAAGGACTAGAGAAATCCCCCCCACCCCATCCCATCCGCCCCGCACACACTTTCTGGGCTCCCCAGGCTCCCACCTCTTCCCTGTGGCAGCGGGGGGCTGGGGGGGGGGAGAAAGAGAGAGAGAGAGAGAGAGAGAGAGAGAGAGAGAGCCAGCTCCCCGGGAGAAATCTTTCGGTTTCTCTCCCCGGATGAGGTGGCCTCCCCGCACCAACTCCGGGATGGCCACACCGCCGTCGCCACGGGAGGCGTCAGTCCCGAGTTTTCTGATGGGCGCGGACTCGCCCGGAGGAAGCTCCGTACCTGGGAACGTGTCTTGAAACTGATGCTGGACTGAATTCCTCGGGTTGGAGCTTAAGGGGCTGAGGATGGCAGAAGCCTCGTTAATAGGGTCTAGAGATGCGAAGAGCTGGCCGGCCGAGGGCTGCAGGCCCGGGAGGTGCAACCCCGCGGGCCGCCCGCCCGTCAGCAGGGACGTGAGATCTGGGGACCAGGCAAGAGAAGAGCGGATTACACGTCAGGCAAACCCACACCCTTTGGGCTGGTGTGTTCCTCCCCTCCCGCGCCCTGTCTCCAATCCAAGCCCCTCTCTCCCGATTGTGGACAAAGGGGCGATGCGCGACATGTCCCCTCTGTCCGTGTCCACGCGGTTATAGCCGGGAAGGCCTTGACATTAAGCCGCCAACACGAAATCGCTCTCAGGTGCCTTTGGAGAATCCCAGCCCTAAACCCTCCGCCGCCGGAAGACCTTGCTCTGCTGTCTCCTCTGGGGAGTTGAGAGCCCATTTGTTTCGCCACATTCCTTGCGTGGAATTTCTCTCTAAATCAGACAAATGATGGGAAAGTGCTCCCCAAAAGGGCTTTCCCTAACAAATAACAGTTTCCTCTCTAGATACGTGATTAAAGACAAGGGATGGTCACTGTAGCAAATGTTCCCAATAACAATTTGTATGCGCATTGACTCTGTGAAGAGTGGTGTGTGTGTGTGTGTGTGTGTGTGTGTGTGTGTGTGTGTGTAAAACATTCCTAGGGCTTTTTAAATTTTTACATAGAGCAGGTGAGTTTTAAACCTGGAGTTTCAGTCTTCCCACAATTGATTTTCTTCTCCCCCCTTTTAGCAATGTGTCCTTCATTGTAAAAAAAAAACGCTCAAAGGTACCCCGAATGGCCCTGGGACCCCGGGTGATTCAGGGCCCTGGTCAGAGGCCTGAGGCCTCTAGCCCAAGACCTACCTACCTCTCAGCGTGTTGCCTTCTTTGACTTTCGGGTCAAATTCTGCAGACAAAATGCGGTCAATTCCAAATTTGAGGTCCTTGCTGGAGGGGGCTGGGGCCGAGCCGCTGTGGTGAGGGTTGGGGACCCCCCGCGCCCCGGAGGCCGGGCCCGCCACCCGGGGAGGAGGTGGAGGCTGTTGCTGCAGCGGTTGCTGTTGTTGTTGCTGCTGCTGCTGCTGCTGTGGGTGGTGGTGGTGGTAGGCGGCCGAGAGCGGGGACAGTCGCTGCGGGAAGCCAGG
>NW_005370328.1:37346-37946 GCF_000412655.1 Myotis brandtii
CAAAGTGTTTGCCGCTGCCGCGTGGGCCGAGCGGGGTTCCGCGCGTCCCTCTCCCCGGCTCCGAGGACACTCTGACCCTCCTGTGATTTCTGCGGCGCCGAACCGGCACCGGGCGAGGAGAGTGGGTCACAAAGACCCGGAGCCCTCGCCTGGGGAAACGGATGGTCCCGCATAATTACCGCGGGGCATAGGCGGCCTCCCGGAACGCGCTGGGGGCCCCTACGTGTCCATCCCTTGACATCACTCGGCCCCCATTTTCCTGCAGATCGGGTTCTTTATCCCGAAAATCGGTGTCCTCCGCAAGGCTCCATCTCTCGCGCCCCACGCTGCCCAGCCCTGAGCTCTGGCGCGGGAATGCGGGAGGGGGGCCTTGGGGACCCCGCCCCATTGAGCACCGGGTCGGCCTCGCCGCCTCCGAAATCCTCCGGGAAGAGAGGAGGAGCTGTCGTAAATTAGCTTTATTCGGAGCTGTCACACGGTGACAACTTGAACGAGTAACTTTTCAAACAAAATGAGATGGATGTCTCCCCACGTCTGCCTCGGACGCAGCCAAAGCCTCCAAGACAACAACAAAAAAAAGGCCGCCGACGTGCCGAAATC
>NW_005370328.1:38250-54998 GCF_000412655.1 Myotis brandtii
TTCTACCACCTCCACATCTTTATTTTAAGAACTCGTTCTCTTTTAAATTACAGTCAGGATGGATTTCCCCACCCCTCTCCCAAGCAAACCACAGGCCACCCAGACGAGCTCTATTTGCACATTTTAAGGAAGAAAATAAAATAATAACAATAATGAAACCACAACATCTTTTGTTTTCGATGGTGCTCAGATGCATCTCTTAACAGAGCAGCTGTGCTTCTGTGGCATTTAAAAAAAAACAACACTTTCAATCTAGTTTTGAGGCATTGTAAATTTCACTTCAGCACTGAGGTTTCTTACCCAACCAGCCCAGGAAGGCAACTGAACTTGCCGTGCCTATCTCGAGTTTAGGGTTTGGGGCTAATTAAGTTCATCTCCAGGGGTTTCTAGCTCCTTGTTGCAGATGTTGTCGTTTTAAGCTTTGACTTTCCTCCTGGAAAGTAATCCATCACCTCGGACCCACCATCACGGAGTACACCCCAGCTCGCTCGCTCTCTCTCGCTCTCTCTCACGCTCTCGCTTTCTCCCTCTCTTTTGCACGAAAGGGTTTTCTTGCCCAGCTCCCCGCAGCCGGGACAGAGGTGCTATTTCCAGCAGCTGCAATGGAGGGAGGTGATGGCCCGAGGGCACCCTGAGCCCTGGGCGAGAGGCAGTTAAACCAGCCCTATTTCCAGCCAGAGGAGTGACCAGCATCAGGCCACTGAGATGCTGCAGTGGAGGCAGGCGTTGCAAGCAAAGGTTGGGGATCCTGGCCGGAGACCGGTCGGCGGGAGGGCACGGCCCCTGCAACCTCATGGGCCTCAGAAAAGTCACTAGCGCGCGAAAGGGCGTCACTCTTTCTAGGGTCGCTTCCAACTTTGCTGCAATTCCGATTGGACTGGCCCCATTCCAACCGCGGCCCAGGTCCAAACTCCGGGGTCCAGGGGATGCATTCGGGACTCACCCCAGGCCGCCTACCCCCGAAGAAGGCGCGACCCTCGGGGTGGGCGCGGGGTGCAGAACTGGGCGGCCTGCGGGCCCTCCCGGTTTCCCGGGGTGTCCACGACCCGCATTCGCAGCACTTGGAGGCCAGGTGTGCGGGGGCCGGCGGGGCGAAGGCGAGACTGGGAAGTCGGTTTTCCCGCGGATTCCCACCCGAGCGAGCCTCACGGCTCCTTCCTCTCTTATCCAGCAAGGTCGGCGGCTCGACTCTAAATTGCGCCTTGGCCCGCGCGCCCAGGGCCCTCCCAGGCGCTCGGCTTCATTGCGCCCTGGCCGATCTGGAGCGCCCGGAGGGTAACTCGAAAAGGGACACCATTGGAACGACCCCCTGCCTACCCCTCCCCACCCCCACCCCCAACACACACACACTCTCTCTCTCTCTCTTCCCCAGGCCCAGGCCTCATTTCTCCCCGCCTCTTGCCCTCGTGTGAGCCCGCAAGCTCCCCTCCTCCTCGCTCCCCACCCTGCAACCGAGAAAGCAGCAGGAAACCCGGGCCCGCCGGAGTGCAGGCCACCTCCTGTTTTGTTGATGGGCTCCAACTCGGACTAAATGAGCGGATGTGCCTGCGAGATTGGTCTCAAAATAGAAGCTGCCTTAGTATTTTAGGATACTGCCGAAATCCTTATTTCTTCCGGAGAAAAACTCTATAATGACTCCTAGCACTTCCCCTTTTCATATTTGTGCAACTTTATCTCCACCGACAAGTTGCTCGGGTGACGCAAATCCGCCCCTGTGTATTGCAACGACCAAAATAAATGCGCGGAAATCTATCCCCTTCGAGCAAGGAAAATATAAATATGCAGCTGCGACTTTCCCCTTTCATCTTGGCTTTCCGAGCGGCTCAGAACGAGCTGGTGGAAGAGCAATTGAGCGGGGCAGGCGGGCGGGCTGGCAGGCTCTGGGGGCAGAGGCGAGGGCTCCCGGGCCTGGGCGCCACAGCTGCCCCCAGGAGTGAAGAGGACCTGAATGAACTGAATGAACTTGAGCTTAAACGTGGCTACGATGTCTTTGGGGGAAAGCTCATTTGTAAAGATGATTTCGTCTAACCCGGCATAGCTGCACCAGCAAAGCACAACCCACAATAAGAGCGATGGAAAGAGTTCTTTATACTGAAAGGTTCATCATTAAACAGCTTTTGCAGGGGTTGCTGGTCAATTCTGGTGACTGTCTTTAATGCATATGATACTCCCTTCTATATTCCTGGGTAGACACAGCTAAAGTATTACCCCACCCTGGGGATGCAAGGTGCCATCTTAGGTCGGTTTTATAACGTAACAATGTGATCTACGAGGATTTAGGGTCGGAAGGAGGGGCCTACGTCAGAGGTGTATGCATTGCTTGAAGCGAGAGATGGATCCCATCACCCTTGGGTTGTCTTCAGAGCCTCCATACTTAAATCAGTGCAAATTCTTGCCCTAAATCTGGGGACCCAGATAACACACCATTTGAGCATAAAAGCTCAACGAGAGTAAATGCTAAGCTTTGCTCATCACAGTCACAGAACCCTGCAAGGGCTCAGCTGTCTGGATCTGCTCTCTGCTTTTGTCTTTTCTTATAGATTCTGGGCAAAATAACGTATGAGGCCGTTGCTCTATAGAACGAGACCCCCCCCCCTTTCATTTTAAATATTCTTTCAAATATGGTGCTTTCTGGTTTCCAAGAAAGAGATGGAAACAATTTTATCTCCACAGTGAGGAGGAGAAAGAGACACAGCACACGCAGCCGTGTGAGGATATGAGAGATGTTCGGCCATGTTGGCATCCGCATATATTCTGCCAGTCACTCCGCCAGCTGAATGAATGCTGGGCCCAGTGCTAGGGTTTCGTGGTAGATGTGGGACTTCTGTGCCTTGTGGATGTCAGATATTGTAGTTTAGGACTCTAGAGACTCCCCCACTATCTCCCCCATCCCCACACACACTCTTTGGATTACACTAAGTAGGCTACCACTTCCTTTTCCTGGAGACGTTAGTATTCCAGAACTATTAGTATATTGAGTTCCTGAGTTTGGGGAAGATAGACTTTGATATGGGGTAAGAAAGGCAAACAACAGTGTGACAAGACCACAAGGTCCAAAGTCACTTGATTTAGTCCTTTTCCTTTTTCTGATCTCCCAGGTGTGGCACATTCACAGGCGGCATCTCTTTATGTGGCCACAGCCCTGCCCTTGACCCCTGGGGCACCAGGTCCCAGCATCCCCTCCATCCCATGAGGAGCCCACCGAGGACCAAAAGTCGGTTCTCTGCTGACACCTGCTGGGCCATCTCGGCATTGCTGTCTGGCAGCTGGCAGCCTTGTGATGCAAGCAGGCTCTTTCTTTGGAGAAAAGGCGGGTTTGTATGATGTGTTTAAAATCGCCGGACGGGGTGAGGGGAGCTGTCACCCTTCAGTAGTAACAACTAACGTTTGACAGATCTCAAGGCCCGTTTACCCGTTTACGTGTGCTATCGCCAGCAGAACACAGCATAGGGACGCAGAGGCGATTTGAGTTTATCATCGTGATTTCAGTTTAGGAAGTTGATCCTCAGAGAGGTTAAGTGGCCTGCCCGAGGCTGCCTCGTTAGGAAATGGTGTTCCAAAGAGATCAGGCCACACTTTCTGACTCACCAGCCAAAATTCCACCCCTCGGCCAATCTCTTTAGGGCAGTGGTTCTCAACCTTCCTGATGCCGCGACCCTTTAATACAGTTCCTCATGTTGTGGTGACCCCCAACCACCAAATTATTTTCGTTGCTACTTCATCACTGTCATTTTGCTACTGTTATGAATCGTCATGTAAATATCTGATACGCAGGATGTATTTTCATTGTTACAATTTGAACATCATTAACGCATAGTGATTAATCACAAAAACAATATGTAATTATAGATGTGTTTTCCGATGGTCTTAGGCGACCCCTGTGAAAGGGTCGTTCAACCCCCAAAGGGCTCTCGACCCACAGGTTGGCGACCCACAGGTTGAGAACCGCTGCTTTAGGGGAAACAGTTTATTCGGAAGGAAATCTCTCTGCCCTCAGTCAGGATATACATTGGTTCCAGGCAAAGGGGCTGGGGAATGGAACTCTATCCCACAGATGGTCCCGGGAACACTGTTCAACAAGGGCAGGTCGGCGACCACATCATTCATTTGTGTCTCGAGGTATTAGGAAGACCCTAATTCACACTGGGGCTCGCCAGGTTTCTCTTCCCTTCCTCCCAGTGGCCATTTTGATGGAGAGGAGACAGAAGGGAGTTCTGAGAATGAGAACTCTGTGTGGGAGCACTGGACACGGGTTCCCTGCCGGCTGCTAAAGAGGGAGATTGGAGGTGGCGTTTTAGAGTTTTTAAAGTAGGGTCTGTTCTCTCTGTCCACGTCTGTTGAAAGTGTGAGAAGGGAGAAGAGCTAGGTACTCCACACCCTGGAACCCTGCCCACCAGCACCCAATAGTTTTGTAGGATTTCAATGCCCTAGTTCAGTGGTCGGCAAACTGCGGCTCGGCAAACCTCGGCTCGTGAGCCACATGCGGCTCTTTGGCCCCTTGAATGTGGCTCTTCCACAAAATACCGACTTCTGCGCATGGGCCACCAAGTTTCAATCGCACTGTACGTGCACGCCCACACGTGGGGGGTATTTTGTGGAAGAGCCGCACTGAAGGGGCCAAAGAGCCGCATGTGGCTCTCGAGCCGCGGTTTGCCGACCACAGCCCTAGTTGACTACAAATAAGTAGTTCACTTTTGAAGTTCATAGCCACCCACCAATATATCTGTATTGTAGGTATTTGCATAGGTACAGGTATTTTGTGGTCAGTGGCCCTTTTGTCTGAGTATCTATATATATAAAAGGCTAAGTGACCGACCATACATCCGTCTGACCGGCCGACCGGCCGGCCGGTACATATGACGCACACTGGCAATTTAAAAATAAACGTTGACTCATGCATGCACAATACCTATAAATCTCTCACTGGTGCCAATCCCATGCGCGTGTTTCGATCTTACATTGTCAATCGTGAATTTGGTTGACACTTCCATTATAGAGAAAGGGCGAATAGCAATATTAAAATATTTCTTCTAATTAATTTCCTTTCAATGTGCACAAATCCGTGCACCAGGCCACTAGTTGGGTATAAAAATGCCCCTAATACTAGTTTCCATGGACCCTGAAAGAGAATCAGAATTATAAAGAAGGAGAAAGGCAAGTCTGGGGTCACAGAGGACTTCAGTGGGACCAGCATCCTGCTAAACTGTGTCCACCTAGCTCAACCTGGTTACAGAAACTTTGTTCCCTGGACTAAAGCTTGGGGTGGGGGGTGTAGATGGAGACCAAGGCAAGAATTTAAGCTGTCTAGGTGGTAGAACTGGCAGGCTAGTCAGTGACTTCACCTTTAACAGTCCCTACTATAAAAAACATTGTAGCCCTAGCCAGTTTGGCTCAGTGGATAGAGCATCGGCCTGCAGACTGAAGGGTCCCAGGTTCGATCCGGCCAAGGGCACATGCCTGGGTTGTGGGCTCGATCCTCAGTGGGGGGCGTGCAGGAGGCAGCCGACCAATGATTCTCTCTCATCATTGATGTTTCTATCTCTCTATCCGTCTCCCTTCCTCTCTGAAATCAATAAAAATATACTTAAAAAACAAACAAACATTGTAATAGAACATGTGTACAACTGTATTCAGTCACAAATTTATAGACAGAGCACCCAAAGATAAGTTAACGCCCAGCTTTATGGTTAGTTTTTCTCTTGTGTGGCTGCTTCCCTCACCAGGCGATGCTGACAATTTGTGCATGACCCTTCAAAGTGATCAGTCACGTTTGAGTTTAGACTTTTGAACACAGGGCTAACGGCTGTGTCTGTTTGTAACTGGGCACACATACCTGAGCTGTTAGGTTCAAAACAGAGTATTTGCAAGTGATTTGGAATGCCCATAAGCCTGTTGAAGGAGGCAAGGTTTGGAACAGAATAGTGCTACTTCCATATCCTCACTTTGTAGAAAATAAAACACGATGAAGATCCATTTCAACTTCAGGGGGTTCATCTGATGTTTCACTGAGTGGTCAGCTTTAACAGCGCTGTGACAAATCACATTTCCACTATCAATTATGACATTACTCTTCTTCCCACATCCCCACCAGCAATAGATGTCACCGTCCTTTCGACTTTCACCAATCTGATATTATTCTCTCAATTTGCATTTCCCTGACTTCTGCTGGGAGGGCCCGATTTGCCTATTCTCTGACACAGTAGATGGCCTTATTCATTCATGCTTGCTTCCCTAATTGGTAAAAACACAGATAACTCTTCAAGTGCCCTACCTCCTCCCCTCCCCCATTCCCAATGGGGCCAAGTCAGGAGGAGCCCCAAACGCTGGAGCCCTCCACACCAGCCTGCAACCTCTCTCAGCATTCGGGGCACACGGAGCACATGGCACCTCCAGTATCAGGCTGCCCATGATCAGAATTCAATGAGTGACATAGTCTGTGTCCAATTCACATGTGCAACTGACAAGAACACCCATGGCTGATACGCATGTGCCCGTGCATTGCCAAACTCGAATCGCCCTGAATACTCACAATATTCTAGCAACGAGGTGTAGCTTGGAAACAGGCCTAGGAAAATGTTGATTCCAACCGTTTATTCACCCTCCACTCTTGCCCTGAGTCATAACATCCGGGTCACCCTTTTCCATGGCAACCTGAGAGTGGCGTCTATTCTGATCGAGGGCAGAGCCCCAACTCCAGCTCCATGACTGGGGCTCTGAAAATGCCTCCCTGTTTCAGATGTTTCCTCCTTTCCCCACCCCACCCTTCTTCCCACAGAGCCCCGGGTGTGATGGAGAATTCCACCGGTAGGTGACACCTCAGGGTCTCAAGCAGCCTGAGGGCTCATTTTAAAAGCCTCCTTTAAAAGAAAAACAGCCCGGCCAGAGTGGCTCAGTGGTTGAGCATCAATCTATGAACCAGGAGGTCGCATTCGATTCCTGGTGAGGGCACATGCCTGGTTGCAGGCCCGATCCCCAGTGTGGAGGGTGAAGGAGGCAGCCGATCAATGATGCTCTCTCATCATTGATGTTTCTATCTCTCTCTCCCTCTCCCTTCCTCTCAGAAATCAATAAAAAAAATACGTGTGTGTGTGTGTGTGTGTGAGTGTGTATTTAAAATATATATCAGAGAAGAAGGGAGAGGGAGAGGGAGATAGAAACATCAGTGATGATGAGAAAGCATTGATATGCTGCGTACTCCCCACTGGGGACCCCAAGAAGGCATGTGCCCTGACCAGAAATTGAACCGTGACCTCCTGGTTCATAGGTCGATGCCCAACCACTGAGCCACACAGCCCAGCCGGTTCCCGAAGGCAGGTGTCCTGAACAGCAGGAAGCTCAACACGGATACGGCCTGTTTTCCCAATCTGCTGGGAAGTAAACAGGTTTTCGCCACCCTCCCCCTGCCTTCTCCTCTCTGTCCCTCCCCCACAACATGTGTAATTTAGTCATGAAGGTCACGGCGAATCTTCTGAAATTTCTCTTAGAATTTTCCAAACCAGTTGCCAAGCTCTCGGGGTCAGTCTCCAGGGAGGACTCCGCTCAGCACTTCCAGACATTATCTCACCCGACCCTCGGATCAAGCCCGGGAGGGAGCTGTCCTTGGCGTTTCCATTTTACTTGGGGAACAAAGTTTTAATTGGTCAAGGAACTTGTCTGAGGTCACAGTTCGTGGTGATGCACACTGGATTCGAACACTTTTTTTTTGCCACCAAGGCCCTTGTCCATCTCTTTTCCAGTCTCTCTGTGTCCTTATTCTTTCTATACTTCAAAAATGAAGTAGAAATTAAGACATGATGAATAAAATTAAAATAAATAACTCTATATATGAATGCCAAGAAAACTAAAAGGTGTACTAGAAAACGTCTAACACAAAATAAGGCAGTAATAGAGGAACAGAGAAACAAAATCAACGTGAGACCTGTAGAAAACAAAAAGATGGTAATTATATTAATTAGTAATTATATTAGTAATTATATTAATGGCAATGGATTAAACACTCCAATATGCAGAAATCAGCAGAATGGATTTTTTTTTAAAAAAAAAAATATGTTCTATGCTACCTACAAAAAAAATCCTTGAGATTCAAAGACATAAACAAATTGAAAGGAAAAATAGTTTTAAAAAAATATATCTTTTTCGAGTTGCTCTACTAATATTCGACCAAACGGACATTATGACAAAAATTATTACTAGAGCCAAAGACAGACATTTTATGATGATAAAAGGGTCAATCCATCAAGAAGACATAATTATAATCACATATGCACTTAACAACAGAGCCCCAAAATACATGTAGCAAAAAGTGACAGGATTTGAAGGAAGAAATAAATAGTCCCACAGTAATAGTTGAAGCCTGGAACAGCCCACCTTTAACAATGGATAGACTTAGACAGAAGATCGGTGTGGAAAACGGAGACTTGAATAGCACTATAAATCAACCAGACCTAACAGACATCTATAAAACACTCAACCCAACAATAGAAGAATATACATTCTTCTCAAGTGCACATGGAATATTTTCCAGGGCAGACCACATGTTAGACCATAAAACAAGTCTCATAAATTTAAAAGGATTTAAGTCATAAGAAGTCTGTTCTCCAACCACATGAAGCTAGAAATCAATAACAGACAGAAATTTGGGAAATACATTAATATGTGAAAGTTAAACAACATGCTCCCAAATACACCAATGGGTAAAAAAAAGAAAGAAATCACATGGGAAAATAGAGAATATTTTGAGATAAATGACTATGAAAATAGAACATACCAAAACTTACGAGGTATAGCAAACGTGATGCTTAGAGGAAAATGCATGGCTATAAACGTCTATATAAACATATCTATTTTTTTAAAGAAAGATCTCAAGTCAATAACCTAACCTTTCACCTTAAGACTCTGGAAAATGAAGACAAAACTAAGTCCAAAGCTGGCAGAAGAAAGGAAATAATATTAGAGCAGAAATAAATGAAATAGAAAATTAAAAAATAGAAAAAATTCAATAAAAACAAAAGTTGGCTTTTTGATAAGATCAGTAAAAATTGACAAACCACCTGGCCAGCATGGCTCAGTGGTTGAGCATCGACCTATGAACCAGGAGGTCACAGTTCGATTCCTGGTCAGGGTACATGCTCAGGTTGTGAGCTCAATTCCCAGTGTGTGTGTGCAGGAGGCAGTCAATCAATGATTCTCTCTCATCATTGATATTTCTATCTCTCTCTCCCTCTCCCTTCCTCTCTGAAATCAATAAAAATATATTTTTAAAAATGTGACAAACCTTTAGCTAGACTGACCAAGAAAAAAAAAGAAAAGTCTCAAATTACTAAAATCAGGAGCAAAAGAAATGACACTACTACTGACCTTAAAAATACAAATAATTATAAGGGAATATTATGAACAATTACATGCCAACAAAATTAGATAAAATAGATGAAATGGACAGAATTCTAGAAAGACACAGCTGCCAAAATTGACTCATGAAGAAATAGAAAATCTGAATAGATATATAATCCAGCAACAGGTGTTCTAATTTTTTAAATGTTCCTACAAATAGTGAATTGTCTCTGTTGAATACCAAATTTTATACATATCTTTTAGCTATATATATATTCTTATCTATAATAATAAAAGCATAATATGCTAATTAGACCAGACCTCCTTCGAGATGAAGCAGGGGCTGCGAGGGAAGCCTGGGTCCCGGGCCCCGGGGGGCCAGAGGGAAGCCAGTGCCAGCAGCTGGGGTAAGGAAGGCCTACTCTTGCACGAATTTCGTGCATCGGGCCTCTAGTATTTTAATAATGATCTATATTATAAAAGGCCTGTGGCCCTTATGACCAAAGACCGGCGTGGGTAGGCGGGGCTGCACACACAGGTGGGCGGGGCTGTGTGATTTTGCTCGCTGGGCTTCTAGTATAATTATAATGAATGATTATGCTATTATATATTGCTACTCATTTTTGCACATTTAATCTTGTTTTTTATGTTATCTTTACCAGTTTCTCCTTACATTTCTATTGGTTTTATTTTGTATATTTTGAAGCTGTTGTTAGATGCGGAGGTTAACAACTTTTTCATGGACTATACTTTGAATCAATATGAATCTGTCTCCTTTTCCTTTTAGGTATATATCTCAGGGTGATCTTGTTAGTCTTAGAAAAGTACTACTATTGGGATAGTTTACAGGTCAGATAGATGTATATAGAGAGAGATAGAAATATAGTTATATATTTATATATATAGTCTATCTATTATAGTGTCACAGAACTCACATGTGTGTGTGTGTGTGTGTGTGTGTGTGTGTGTGTGTTCACTGAACCCAATCTTCTATAATATCCAGACTTCCTTTTTCCCTGGATATATTTCAATATGTATTAATACCTGAGAAGCATGAAGTTATTTTAATGAAGAACCTTTAGGTAATGGAATCAGCACTTTATATTTCAAGAAGAACGACTATTTTCCAACGGGGTCTTTCTATCTTTACACGGAGCCTTCCTTCCCGCTGCTAGGCCTTGCCAAGGGCACTTGGACAACGGCCCTGGGATGTTCATGGGAATTACACCCAAAGCAGGCTTCCCATCAAGCGGCCTCGTACCGTTGCTGCATACGTATTTGTTCCCTGGATGGAGAAGGAACTCTCCTCTCTCTCATGGACCACGTTCTTCATGTTTCCGCCATTCTCCATCTCGAGGTGTCTTGTCTTTCTCTCTCTCCCACCCCCCCCGCCTTCTGATTTTCTCCACCATCCTTCTCCCAGCTGGTCTGATGAAGTTATTCCCAACAAGCCCTCTGAATGTGCCTCCTCTGGGGCCTCCCTCCTGAGAAATTAGGTGGCTGTGTCAGTTGCCTCGATGCCTATTTTTACTCGGGTGTTTGTCCGGCGGCTGACGTGGGTTATCAGTCCCTCCAAAGGCCCATTGTCCGGCACTTCAAGAAGAATGTTGTTATATTGACTGTGAGTGCGTCAGCCCGGCTCCCTCTGGAGGAACTCTTGGATGAAATTAGATAATTTCCATTAAGAGACCGCGCATTATTAGTCCCCGGTGCCAAACGGGAGAATGAGCCAAGATGACTATTTCTGGCCAGGCTCACCTCAGGAAGGAACCTTCTCGGCTTTAATGGGATTTTGCTATTGTTGGTTGCCTTCTGTTTGACACTCGGCCAGGCTCGGGTTGGAAATTGTTTAGAAAGCTGCATGAAATATAATAGAACCCCAGCCATTTGCTGAGGCACATTCCTCCACAATGTTTATTTTGAAGAAAGGGGAAAAAAAATATATTGTCCTTGGCAGACAACAATTAAAAAAAAAAAAAAAGAAAGAAAGAAAGCAGTAACTTGAATCTCTGACCATATGCTTCTTGTTACCCGTTGTGTTTAAAAACTCCCGGTTGGTATCAGAGGATTTCACACCGAAGTGATAAATCTCTTGTAATATTTATAAGCATCTTCATTACAGACCCAGGAAGACATTTAAAGTCACCAGCGTCTTCGAGGCTCAGGCTATTTGGAAAGGGTGGGTGAGGAGGAGGGAATCTGAAGGAATATTCCAGGCTCACGCTGGTCCCAGTCTGGGCCCAGATGTCAAGTCCACAGAAATTCCTTTGCCCTGCTACCTAGAAGAAAAAAGGGCGTCGGCCTGCGGACTGAAGGGTCCCAGGTTCGATTCCGGTCAAGGGCATGTACCTTGGTTGCGGGCACATCCCCAGTAGGGGGCGTGCAGGAGGCAGCTGATCGATCTCTCTCATCGATGTTTCTAACTCTCGATACCTCTCCCTTCTTCTCTGTAAAAAATCAATAAAATATATATTTTTTTAAAAAATAACCCAGCCGGTGTGGCGCAGTAAGTGGTTGAGCATCAACCTATGAACCAGGAGGTCACTGTTCCATTCCTGGTCAGGGCACTTGCCCGGGTTGCAGGCTCCATCCCCATTGGGGGGCATACAGGAGGCCTCCTCTGAAAAATTCTCTCTCATCACTGATGTTTCTAACTCTCCATCTCCCTTCCTCTCTGAAATCAATAAAAATATTTTTTAAAAGATAAATAAATATAATAAATAATAAAAGAGCATCAGAGTAAAAAAAAACACACAAAAAAAATCCTTTGCGAGCTGGCTGTGTTCCCAGCAGAGGTCCTCACTGAAGCAGTGCAAGCTTCTCTTCAGCGGTGCGGACCTTGTGAAGAATCAGCCTTTGATCGGAACGGTGGGGTCCTGCTTTTCTGTTTGTTGTTTTGGGTTTTGTCCAGTAAAAGCTGATTTCGTCATCAGAGTTGACTTTTGGGCAGTGCTATGGCACGAACCGTCCTCTAAGGCTATTGCAATTTTGGACATTTTTAAATGAGATTGAAATCCCTAACTTGCTATCTTACAGATTAGCTTAGTTCCCCAGGCTTAGCCTTCCTGTATTGTCCAATAAGATTTTGGGCTAAGTACACGAGAAAAACGGTCAACTGAACAGAACAAAATAAAGCCTAGGGTGGGATTCCAACAGGCAACCCTTGAAAGAGCAACCCACTGCCACTTCTAAGAGTTGCTTGGTTGCGATAAAATCCAGTTTTCCGAGACTGTTTAGAGATAAAGCCTTCAAGTCTAGAAGCCAGTCCCATCCAAGAGCATTTCGATGGCCTCAAACATGCTGCTTCCTTGCAATTATTTGGCGTTAGCCTTGGCCTTTTCCTCTTTAGCCCTTTCAATAAATAATATGAACAACTGAGTCGTGACTGTCAACAACAATGGGGAGAGGGGAAGCAGAGATAATTTAAAAGATAATCGCCAAAGCTAATCACCAAATCAACTCTAGACATAAATGTCATCCTTTTCCCATGAAATCTTTCATCAGAAATGCTGACCCAAGGCCAAAACTGACCCGGGGTGGTGGGAGAGCCTTGCAAAAGAGGAAATGGAGACGTACAATTCCAAGTGCACACCGCTCATACACAGACACTGCTGTGTCCCCGCCTACACAATGGGAAGCCAACAGGCACCGGCAATGAGTCCCATGGGGCAGGTAGAATTCTAAGATGGCCCCCAAATTCCACCCCCAGGTGTACACGTCCTATACAATCCCCACTCCTTGAGTATGGACAGAACCTGTAAACAGGGTAGGATATCACTTGTGGTTAGGGAACATTATACAGCAAAGACGAAGAGACTTTGCAGATGTAATTGAGATCTCAAATCAGTCAATTCTGACTTAATCCAAGGGAGATTATCTTGAGTGGTTCTTATTTAATCACTAGAGGCCCAGTGCACAAATTCGTGCATGGGCGGGGTCCAGCTGGCCTGCCCCAATGGGGTCTGATCGGGGCCGGGCTGGCAGGGGGAGGGGATGCGGGAGGTTGGCCGCCGGCACCACCCCCAACCAGGGTAGAGGGGCCGATCGGCGGCTGCAGTACGCCTCATAGCAACTGAACATTCCGGTTGTTGTGGTCATTCCACTGTTCCGGTCACTTGGCTTTTATATAGAGAGAAGGGAGAAGCCTTAAAAGGAGGACTGGTCCATCCTCAGAAAGGAAAAATTCTCCTGTTGGCCCTGAAGAATATTCTCAAATGCCTGCATTGTGAGAAGTTATCTGCATCTCTTTCTCTTCCGTTCCACCTTTTGCTTTTGCAGGAGTCACGACTGATTC
This sequence comes from Myotis brandtii, assembly GCF_000412655.1. Lineage (NCBI taxonomy): Eukaryota > Metazoa > Chordata > Mammalia > Chiroptera > Vespertilionidae > Myotis > Myotis brandtii. The sequence goes on from NW_005370328.1 coordinate 51,875, forward strand.
ATTTCTGCACCAAGGCCTTGTCCATTACCTCCCACATAGTCAATGATCAATAAGTACTGGCTTGACTGAATTTTCAATTGAGTTGAACAGAACCGCTCTCAGGAGCTATAATTCCGGAACCCCCAAACCAGTAATGACTTTATGGGATCACTTGTTCCTTCCTTCTTGGTAGATCAAGTCAGCCAAGGTCCACGGGTCCCCCAGCCTTGGTTGAAAGATGCCTACATATGGAGTTTGTCCATACCATGCATCAATCGAGCAATTGAACATTGATTTTCTGGGAACGCATTTATCTAATAGATGCCGTGCCACCAAGAGGTAGAAGACAGATGCCTGCCCTCAGGAAGCTGCATGACATCACAGGGAACACTACCCCTTGACGGGGAACTTCTTTTCCCTCTAATATCCCTCCCTCCCTGCTCAAGTTCTGCTCTCGCCCTCTCCTCTGAACTCAGGAGAGACCCTGAGGACAGCTGCTCCCCATCCTCAGCCACCTGACCCTCCCATCGTTAAGGCCCATCACCGAGTCACCTCCCAGCCCTCACCTCCCTCCAGCCCGGCCCCTGGAGCAGGGATATTGATGCTGACCCGCCTGGAAGGGCCAGGGTAAGAAATAACTCATTGAAAAGGCTGCGGGGTGCAAGGCAAGGGCCAGAGAAGGAGGCCACATGGCCTTCCCGCCACTCCATTCATTTTCCAGGGCAAACATCTCTGGACCCCAGCTCTGAAAAGGATGGGGAAGATAAAGTGTGCCTCGCTCGCCGCCTCCTCGGGCTATTTGTTTTCAATGAGGACCCGGCGCTCCTTTCACAGCACATTTGTCATCCGTCCTTTTATTCACGCTGGGTCATTTTCATTGTCTCCTGCTCAGAAATGCTTGATAAGAATCTCGCTGAGTGGCCGTGAGGAAAATCAACAAAGGAACCTGCCATTGTGCCCTCCCCACCCCCATCTCCCCAGCACTTCAAAGCTCTCACAATATCTTATTTTTATTATTTCTTCTTGTTTCCCCCCCAACCGAAGTATGAACAATGTGTTTTGCATCCTAGAATGTCGGTGGGAAAATATATTTCTCATTAGTTGGATCCTGAGCTGCTGACAATGGATAAAAAGATAGAGCCATTCAGGCTAAGATTGGTAAAAATCCGCCCTAACCGGTTTGGCTCAGTGGATAGAGCGTCGGCCTGCAGACTGGAAGATAGAGCCATTCAGGCTAAGACTGGTAAAAGTCCGCCCTAACCGGTTTGGTTCAGTGGATAGAGCCTCAGCCTGCAGACTGAAAGGTCCGGGTTCGATTCTGGTCAAGGGCATGTACCTAGGTTGCAGGCTCCTACCTGGCCGGGGCCCAGGTCAGGGCTCATGCAGGAGGCAACCAATCAAACCTCCTAAATAGTGTACAACAGGGCTGAGTAGACCCACTGCAGGCATCATCCGTAGAAACCAAGGGTTAGGGTGTACATTTCAGAGTCCGTTTTTAAAATCTGGTTACTTCAGACTTCATGTGAGCGCATCTTTGTTTAATAGTAGATGCAATGGAGCTGAGTATTATGAGAGGTGTGGGGAGAGCGGAAAAGAGCCTGCATTCTCATTAGAAAGTCCTGACATGTCCACCAGACCCTACTGTGAAGGAGCCCATAGGGCCCCCTGAATGGGATGGACAATGAGTCCCAAGGTCAAGTGGATTTTAGACTCACCTCACTCGGATCTCTCACTTTACAGACCCCTCTGAACAGGACATAGGGCAGGTGGACAGATCTAGTTCATCAAAGAAAACTGATCATACATCGCACACACCAGGAATTAAGAGGGAATCCTACAGACCTGGCTGGTCTGGCTCAGCGGATAGAGCATCGGCCTGCGGACTGAAGGGTCCCGGGTTCGATTCTGGTCAAGGGCGCATGCTGGGGTTGCGGGCTCGATCCCCAGCAGGGGGGCAAACGGCTCTGTCAATGAGCTCTCTTACTGGGGACTCCACAGTGACCCCAACATTTGGCCTCCACAGTGTGTGGCATGTAGCCTCGGGCTCTTGGCACCGGTAGAGGTGAGCCGACCCCTGGAAGGTCACTGCTGACCCCTGGAAGGTCACTGCTGACCACTGGAAGGACACTGCCAAGGGGAGGGTGCAGGGCCAGGAGCTCGGGCCAGGCTAGGTTTTCAAGACCCGCCTCCAGGCTGTTGTCCCTGAAGAGGAGCTTTTGGGGGGTGGGGGGGAGGGAAGGAGAAGGCCTCAGGCCTGAGCACAAAACAAAAGACAAGGAGGGGAGGAAGCCAATGAAATGGCTTATCTCATCCGCCTCCAGGTTGTCCCTGAAGAGGAGCTTTTGGGGGGTGGGGGGGAGGGAAGGAGAAGGCCTCAGGCCTGAGCACAAAACAAAAGACAAGGAGGGGAGGAAGCCAATGAAATGGCTTATCTCATTTATTTATTTTCCTTCCCCATTTCCGCTTCGGCCCCTTCGGCCCCCATCCCCCTGCCTCTGGTTTCCCGGCCACGATCTAGCTAATAACCTCCCCGCTAGCAAGCCGGCCCCTCTCTGCTCCCCTAATCACTTCTGCAGGCCCGGCCAGGGCCGTATTTACCACTCACAGGATTTCCGTCGGTGATAACCGCAGGCCGGTCACTCCCCAGCTGGCCTCCGGGGCTTGGGGTGTCTATTTACAGCTTGCAAAGCACCCCCAACTCTCCCAAGGATGCGTGGCCTTACATGTCTCCCCTGCACCCCCGGCCTCTTGCCAAGCTCCCCGCTCCCTCATGTCCCCCCTCCCTGGTCTTTTCTGTATGTGGCTGCCCCAAATGGAGAGACGAGAGAGAAGCTTAATATCCTAGGTGGGTCACTCACTCACAAATCTCTAGTCTGACCATGGTGGAGGGGCCTTCAGATGCCACCTGTCCATCAAGGAAGGGGACACAGCGCCCCCTGGTGGCCATCCTCACCGCACACCCCACTGCATTGACCGCTATCAGACTGTGACTTGGAGCACACATTTCAGAAAAGTACACAGGCCGCAAGCTCAGTGAAGTTTCACGAAGTGGACACGGGAGGCAATCAGTGCAAATCAGTAACAGTCTCTCCGACAGCCAGAAGCCCTCTCTCCTGGCCCAGCCCAGCCCCTGCCCCTCTGATCC
>NW_005370328.1:55460-55765 GCF_000412655.1 Myotis brandtii
CTCTGACTTCCATCACCAAAGACCGGTTTTGCCTCGTGGGCTTTACATCTCAGGAGCTGGATGCCACAGACGCACAGAGAAGACCTGAATGTGTCCTCATGGACAGGATCTGGGGGTTGGGGGCTTGTTGAGCCTGAGCCGGGGTTTCTATTTCATTCTCGGCTGTCAAGCTCCCTGACCCCTCCACACCGCACACACCGGGAGGAATCCCCGGGAAAGAGCTGTCCTGGTGAGCAGCCTGGCAGTGGGCAGCAGGCCAAGTGTGGGGGGATGGGGAACAAGATAAAGAAGACATTGTGAGGAGA
>NW_005370328.1:55815-83379 GCF_000412655.1 Myotis brandtii
GATGGGGGGTGGGGGGGCAGCACTCTGGGAAACTAAAACACATGTCAATATTTTGACAAAAGGGGGAGAGAAAATCGTTCCCACTGCCCCTGGCAGTCTCCTGCCCGTTCTCACCTCTTTCTGCGTTTTTCCTTACTTCTAGGAACACAGTTTTAAGCAAAGCCTCACCCTCCACCTCTTTGCTTCAAACAGGTGCCGAACAGTAGGATAATGTGAGCCATGTATGTACTTTTTATGTCTTTATTGTTAAAACACACGTGAGAGAAAATGTAGCCTCGGTGACATGTAGTATATTCCTAATATTGGGCGACCATCACCACCGTCTAGATCCAGAATATTTTTGTCACCCCAGAGGCAAACCTCATAAATCATAAGTCACTCTCCTTTCTCAAAGCCATGGTTAGATGCCGCCACATGGGAGATGATGCCTTAACTATATGTGTGTTATACGGGCTCAAGGGTCTTTTCTATTCTTGTCAAGGGGACTGCTAACCTCTCCTTATACAACTCCCACAGTGTAATTTTTAAAAAAAATATTCTTTTATTGATTTCAGAGAGGAAGGGAAAGGGAAAAAGAGATAGAAACATCAATGATGAGAGAGAATCATTGATCAGCTGCCTCTTGCACACCCCCTACTGGGGATGGAGCCCACAACCCGAGCATGTGCCCTGACTGGGAATCAAACCGTGACCTCCTGGTTCATAGGTCGATGCTCAACCACTGAGCCACACTGGCTGGGCACCACATGGTAATTTTAAATGTTCTAGTAGCTGCCTTCAAAAGACGAAAAGGGACGGATGAAATTAATTGTAATAATTTATTTAACCCAATTTAGTTAAATTGTTATCATTTCAATATATCATGGGGATAAAAATACTTGCTGGGCCCTGGCTAGTGTAGCTCAGTTAGTTGGGCATTGTCCTGTGCTACGAAGGGTTGCCAGTTCGATTCCTAGTCGGGGCGCATGCCCAGGGTTTTGTTCCCCACCGGGGCATGCAGGAGGCAGCCCACTGATGTTACACTCTCACATCGATGTTTCTCTCTCTCTCTCCCTCTCCCTTCCCCTCTCTCTAAAACATCAATAAAAATATTTTCATAAATACGTGCTGAGATAGCTGACACTTTTTTGTTTGGACAAGTCTTTGAAATCTGGTGTGTATTTTACACACACAGCATATCTGAATTCGGACCAGCCATGTTACAAGACCCCCACGTGGCTAACGGCTCCCATGTTGGACCGTGTGGCCTTCGCTCTGTAGAATGCTACGGATTTCCTCCATCACCTTCTCGGGGGATTATTACCTACACACATGTCCTGAGGCTATAGTCTTATTTTACATAGAAATTTATTTTCTTCCACGATAAAAAATATATATATTTGGAAACTACAGAAAGATTACCCATAAGCGCCAACACAAGAAAAACTATAATGACTTTTTAGTGCTCCATATGTTATAACTTCTTCACTGTTCTTTTCTCATCGTTGTCTGCACCATAGAGCAGTTTGGAGGTGGAAAACTGGAGGCCACATGACCACGGACCAGGGGAAACCATGAAACTTTCCCTCTGGGTCATGACTGTCATCACACAGGACCATGAACATGACCCGGGCAATGAGGAAGTGGGTGAACAAAGATCCCTCCCAACCCAAACATCCCAGGGTGCTAGGATCCCATTCATCCCCAACACACACACACACACACACACACACAGCCCAGGCCTCTGGTTTCAGCCCAAACAACAGCCTGCAAAGGGGTAAGTTCGCCTCCACCCAGCCTTGCACTCTCGCTTGGAAAACAGTGAGCTACACACAAGAAATTTCACTCCGCATTCGTGCTCAGAAAGAAAAGCTAGCTAAAGGCAGGCTCGGTATCCAAGGCTATAAAAACATTCTTTTACTGCCCCAAAGCTTCATGCCACAATGCCCCAAGGTGGGGGGCAAAAAAAGTGCCATTTCATATGTTTGTACCAGCATCTGATTTGACATTCTACAGTTTTGCTTCGTCACAAACCAGAACAAATACTTTCAGATTTATGACATCCTCCTATTCAAAGACCCAAGGAACCGGAGTGGCTCACGCGGCCATTCCACAGCCCAAGGAAACGCTTTATAATTCCTTGGGCCTGGAGATTCCTGAGAGAAGGTTATTTTCGAGAAGGATTTAAGGCTTGAAAGCTCTCAAGGAAGCCTGAAATTCATCTTTTCCAGCTCACATACAGAGTTCCCTCTGAAGCTTGGCCGGGAGGTGGAAGGAGAGAAAAACCAGTTGGCACACACAACCTCCCTGCGCTCTGAGCGCATGCGAGGCCATCACTCACCAGCTTCCCGGACCCTCACCTTGTCTTAAACATGAAAACAAAAGCCCTGGCATGGTAGCTCATGGGTTAGAGCAGTGGTTCTCAACCTTCCTGATGCCGCGACCCTTTAATACAGTTCCTCATGTTGTGGGAATCCCCAACCATAAAATTATTTTCGTTGCTACTTCATAACTGTGATGTTGCTACTGTTATGAATCGTCATGTAAATATCTGATATGCAGGATGTATTTTCATTGTTACAAATGGAACATAATGAAAGCATAGTGAGTAATCACAAAAACAATATGTAATTATAGATGTGTTTTCCGATGGTCTTAGGCGACCCCTGTGAAAGGGTCGTTCGACCCCCAAAGGGGTCGCGACCCACAGGTTGAGAACCGCTGAGTTAGAGCATCATCCCAGTATGCCAAGGGTTCGGGCCAATCAATGAACGCACAAATAAGTATAAATAAGTAGGACAACAAATTGATCTCTCTGTGTCTCTCCTTCTCCCTTCCTCTCTCTCCAAAAATCAATTTAAAAATCTTTTTTGAAAGTACTATTTATTTTTTACATCAAACTATCTGTTTTATTACTGATAAAAAGCAAGGCTGGAGGAAGTAGTGTAGGAATACAGAAAGAAGCAATGGAATTTCTAGGACGGGTCAGTGCAGTCCATTACGTTCTCCGAGGCCTTTCTGTGGTCCAGATGGAAAATGCAGATCCTCTTTTATTTTCCAAAAAAATCAAATTATTTCTAGCCGCCCTGACCAACACCACCTACCAGAGGCCCTGCAGGGAAACAGCAAGGCACCCCGACAAGAAGATGTCCTGAACTTGAACTTCACCGCCCCCTCCTCAAATGTCAAATTACCAGGGAGTCCCCAAGTCTGAAATTAACCCCCCTTACAAGTCAAGGTCCAGAGGAGTTCAAAGAAGAAATTAAGGTCTGAACTTAAATAATCATCTCACCCTCAGTAGAGATGAAGTTCAAAGACACTCCATTTCCACGTCTTTGTCTCTTTGGTGTCGGCAAGAAGAATTCTTCATGTTCTGGGTGGGGTGGGGTTCTTGAAGCCGCCCCGGGCTTTCATTCCAGGAAGGGGCCTGAGCGCTGGAATTAATTCCACCCCAAGTCTCTGATGTGCCTCCCTTATTTCCTTTTTTATTATTATTTCTTCATTGTGGTAAAATACACTTCACTCCAGATTTACCCTCGTAACCGTTTTTAAGTGCACAGTGGAGCGGCATGAAGTACATTCACCCTGTTGCACAACCATCACCACCAGCCATTCTCCAGAGCTCTTCCCAGCTTGCGAAACTCAAACTCTGTCCCCATTAAACAGTCACTCCCCCTCTCCTCGCCCCCAGCCCCTGGCGGCCTCCATTCCGCTCTCTGCCTCAGCGAATGTGTCTACTCTAGGCACCTCATAGAGATGGAATCACACCGTATTTGTCTTTCTGTGACTGGCCTGTTGCCCTCAGCATCATGTCCCCAGGGTGCATCCATATTGTGACACATGTCGTAATTCCCGCCCTTTTGAAGGCTGAGTAATACTCCATGTTGTCTATTCATCCTTCCGTCCACGAGCACTTGTGTTGCTTCTACCGTTGGCTGTTGAGGACAGTGCTGCTATGAACTGGGTGTATGTGTCTCACTTATTAAAGAGATCAACAAACTTAAACCACAGCCCGGCCGGCGTGGCTCAGTGGTTGAGCGTCGACCCATGAACCAGGAGGTCACGGTTCGATTCCCGGTCAGGGCACATGCCCGGGGTTGCAGGCTCGATCCCCAGTAGGGGGCGTGCAGGAGGCAGCTGATCCATGATTCTCTCTCATCATTGATGTTTCTATCTCTCTCTCCTTCTCCCTTCCTCTCTGAAAGCAATAAAAATATTTTTAAAATATAGTTTCTTGATTTTTTACAGAGAGGAAGGGAGAAGGATAGAGAGTTAGAAACATCGATGAGAGAGAAACATCGATCAGCTGCCTCCTGCACACACCCTACTGGGGATGTGCCCGCAACCAAGGTACATGCCCTTGACCGGAATCGAACCTGGGACCCTTCAGTCCGCAGGCCGACGCTCTATCCACTGAGCCAAACGAGTTAGGGCTAAAAGTATTTTTTTTAAAAAAAGCTTAAACCACACAGAGCATCACAGAGCATCCTCACACCAACAACACTTTGAAAATAACCCAACCCCTAGCCCCAGGGAGGCTCCAGGCAAAAATCACATTTCTCCAGCCCAGTCTGTGATGCTGGCAAAGGCCAGAGCAGACTCAGAGGGAAGCTTCAGCTCAGCGAAGAAGGGTAAACGGTGTGATCTGAAGGCGTCATCAGTCATCGCCAGGTGACCACAACCCACACGAAGGTCAACTGTGGCGCCGTGTTCCCGTGTCTGGAGGGAGATGAGCTCACCCCTGGAAGCAGCCGGCTTTCTCAGAAGGGAGCGTTGGAGCCATGACTGCCTTAAGCACATTTTCCTGGTCCAGACTGAAAACACAGTCAGAAAGGGTTCCTCCAACAAGGATTTATATCCTGCCTGAGAAGCTTCCAACGTGGCCACCACGGAGGAAGGCCAACGCTTGGGAGTGTGATGTAACGAAGAGGAAGACGGAGTGTTTGATCCGTCCTGCAGCTCCTGCCCAGAACGTCGCCTGCCAACATCTGGATTGCCAACTGGAACGATGCGAAATGTCAGAAACATCTGAGGGACCGGGGCTCCTCCCCCAGGAAGCGCAAAGCTGGGGCGAGGGAAGCGGGGGGGATTAATAGAATTAAAACTCTTAAGATGCGGTGGGACTCAAGGAAATGCGGTTGAGCAACACACCGCTAAGACGTGCGATCTTCATGGCTTCTTTCCGAAAGCCCTGTGAGCGTCATGAGAAGAATACGGCTTTAAGAACGGAGATTCACCCCACCAGGCATTCACGGGGTCCCCAAACTATGAGAACAATCTTGCTCGACAGCCCCCACGACTTTTCTCTCTGTCCCAAGGAAAACCAGAGAGGGGAACGCTCATTCTCTCAGCCTTCTGAGAGCGGGTCGACGAGATCCCTTCGCCCCACACAAAAAAAGCTCCACGTATATTCTCTCGGACTTCGGCTGCCTTAAAATATAGGCCTGCATTTATCTTGGCCACATTAACGAGATCTGTTTGACCAATACGTTTGTATTTATGATGACTGAGGGCAGATTATGGTTGTTAAAACTTGTCCCTGGGACATGAAAACACTCCTCGGTCATTAATACATTCTGCAATGTAAACTATGATGTCAGGTCAGCGTAGAGGCTAACCACGTTCCGAAAGTCCGCGCACTTCATTTTTTAAAGCAATTGAGCCCTAATGGAACGACAAAGGTCATCATAACAAACCATTACAGCCTCGGTCTTGGCAACTCCAGCCCCAGAAGAATCTCCAAGAAACCATCATCATTCCTCCCATGTTATGGCAGCCAGACGACAGGAACGGCTCGCAAATGAGTCAGACGGGCTCAGATCCTCGGTAGCTATGCGAGCGCCGGACGATCAATTATTCACGTGTTTACAGAGAGCTTTCGGGGCTGATGTTAACCAGAGCCGCTGGCGGAGACGAGCTCGCCAGCTGTCCTCGCTGTCCTGGGCCTCCGACGAACTAACAAGCGGCTCTAATTGCTGGGCTGGCCCCTCCCCGAGGCCAGCGAAGACCCTCGCTCCGAGACGCTATCAGGTGTAAAAATACTCATCAGAAATGATGACGGCGACGAGACTTCACGGGCAGTGTTCCCAGCACGTCCCAGAGAGAGAGAGAGAGAGAGAGAGAGAGAGAGAGAGAGAGAGAAGGAGAGACACCAGTGAGACTTGACTTCGAACCCACACGGCTCCACCAGGCCCGGAGTTCGGGCTGGAAGACACAGGTCAGGGATGGGTGGAGGGTAGAGAGAAGGGAACGAAGTGGGGGAATTGGGGGCCATGGGCCTAGGAGGGAGGGAGGAGGAGCAGGAGCCGTCTAGAATGTTCTGGGAAGGTCAGGGAGCATGAGGGAGGACCACCAAGGGTGATGCCATTAGGTTGGTCGATAGCCAAAGGCGAGTGAACTTGACCCCACCCATCGGCCTTGGAAGGAGCTGGATGGGAAGTCGCTTCTCAGCCCCTTCTGTTGCTTAACACAACCCTCAGCCTGTCCGGGGAGAGTAATAGTGTGATGGAGGCGACTCCTCCTCCTGAGCCGGGGGGTGGGGGGCAGCATGGGACCCATGGCCCCCCCAGGCTCCTCGCAGCTGCGATCCAGAGAGAGCAGGATCACAGTCAAGGTCCCTTCTGTTGCTTAACACAACCCTCAGCCTGTGCGGGGAGAGTAATAGTGTGATGGAGGCGACACCTTCTTCTGAGCCGGGGGGTGGGGGGCAGCATGGGACCTGTGCCCCACCCCCAGGCCCCTTGCAGCTGCGATCCAGAGAGAGCAGGATCACAGTCAAGGCCGTGGCCTGGGCCTCCTCCCGAGGACAGCGCAGTCAGAGCCCACACCGAGATCCTCCGATGATTATTTTTTAATGCATTTTTAGCCCAGTCAGCGGGGCTCAGTGGTTGAGCATCGACCTATGAACCAGGAGCTCACAGTTTGATTCCCCATCAGAGCACATGCCTGGGTTGCGGGCTCGATCCCCAGTGCAGGGCGTACAGGAGGCAGCCGATCCATGATTCTCTCTCAGCATCAATGTTTCTCTCTCTTCCTCTCCCTTCCTCTCTGAAATACAGAAGAATATATTTTAAAATGCATTTTTATTATCCCAAAACATGGGTGGTGCGGAGCCAGAGTCTTGCCCTTGCTTGGAATGGGGAAACCTGAGATGCTACCATAACCCACGGGTTCATTTCTAAGAACATGGGGGCAGCAAACAGTGTCTGTTCCTGCTGGTGGGAGGAGATCACAGTACAGAGCGCATGCTTACGTAGGGTGGGGGCAGCAGGGGCCTGGGGCAGTTCTTCTGATTGTGGTGGGAGACAGCACCGTCGGGGAGGCGTGCGTTGCCATGGAAGTACAGTGGGGCCTTGACTTACGAGTGTCCCGACTAACGAGTTTTTCGAGATACGAGCCGTCTCTCGGCCGATGTTTTGCTTTGAGTTGCGAGCTAAAATTCGGGTTACGAGCCAGCTTCAGATACCCCACCGCTAGCTGGCGCAGCGAACGTCACAGTGAACGCCACAACATCAGCCCAGCATCACGTATCTCACTCGTTCACTTTCATGACTTGACATACGAGTAATTTGAGTTACGAGCTCCGTCACGGAACGAATTCAACTCGTAAGTCAAGGCCCCACTTTAAGGCTAGCAGACAGAGGACGGCGCCGCTCACCCACCCATCCCTCCACGAAGGCAGGTTCGACAAACGAGTCCGAAGAGAGGGAATGCTTCTCCCTAAGACCCACGAACGGAGAGCTGGTCCAGGACACCCTTGCCTCATCCCTGTGACCTTTTAAGCCCTAGTCCCATCCTTCCACGAGGGAGAGGACAGGAGGACGCATCCCACAAGGGGCCTCCTCCAGGGACCAGGACCTATACAGTGATGGCGAACCTATGACACACGCGTGTCAGAGGTGACACGCAAACTCATTTTTTTGGTTGATTTTTCTTTGTTCAGTGGCATTTAAATATATAAAATAAATATCAGAAATATAAGTCTTTGTTTTACTCTGGTTGCAAAGATCAAAAAATTTCTGTATGTGACACGGCACCAGAGTGAAGTTAGGGTTTTTCAAAATGCTGACACGCCGAGCTCAAAAGGTTCACCATCACGGGCCTATAACTTCCCAGCCTTCCCACGAACGCGCCTCTCCTGCTGACCCGACTCCATGCCCCCGGCTGGCGCGTCCTGGAGGTCAGAGCAGCGCCTCAAAGAGGATCAGCAAGAGGACACCCTTGGGGGGGGGGGGGTGATGTTCAATGCCAACTACAGGTCTCCAGGGCCTTCGGCAGGCTGCTGGCCTTGGGAGAGCAGTGAGGCGCGCAGGACTGCCCAAAGCTACCGGTCCCCAGAATTCTTTGAGGAGCATCCCTCCAGGCACACCTTAAGCATTGCACGGACCAGTCCTAGCTGGTTTGGCTCACTGGATAGAGCGTCGGCCTGCAGACCAAAGGGTCCCAGGTTCAATTCCGGTCAAGGGCACATGCCTGGGTTGTGGGCTCGGTCCAATGTGCAGGAGGCAGCCAATCAATGATTCCCTCTCCTCATTGATGTTTCTCTCTCTCTCTCTCCCTCCCCTTCCTCTCTGGAATAAATAAAAATATATTCAAAAAAAAAAAGAATTGCATGGACCCATTAAACTTAGGGAGGTGCCCTGTTGGGTATGGCACCAACACCCTGATCACATCTATGGTGGAGGCCGGGTCTGAGAGCCACTCTGCCCACCATCAGGCACTGTTTGACTGTGTCTCGCTCTCAGAGTTCCGGGGGCACCTGCCTGGACTCCTGGCACTGGTGGTGACAGCCCCACGGACCATGTCCCAGAGCCACACTTGGCTGGTCAAGCTCCCCTGGCCTCCAGCCACAGCTCTACTGAATTGCCACCCCTTCCCCAGGCACAAGCCCTCACCCCGCCCCCAGGTCAGGTCATGCTCTCTGTGCCCTTCCGGAAGCTCGCCTGGGGCTCGAGGAGAAAAGCCAAGTGACATCCCGGCCTTGTTTGGGGAGCTATTTAATTTCCATTGCGTGCCCCACACGTGCGGTCACAAAACCTTCTAGAACATGCATCTCTCTCGCCCACTCTTCCTCTTTCTCTTCTTTTCTCTTTCCCTGGGGGGTGGCAATGACATGACGGAGGTGAGCGCTCCAGGGAGAGGAATAAAGAGGAAGGGGAAAGAATTACTCCGCAATCAGAGTTTAACACTGAATTTTCAGGCGCCCGGCAGGTGACTTCCTGAAGTCCCGCTCAGTTATGGAGACGATATTTTTTTTGCCTGGAGCCTCAGGACACTGGAAACATCGAGACACAAGGAAGTCCACAAGAGCAAAGACGCGGAAATCACAGATCTCAAGCAAACGCGGAGGCGGCAGCTCCAAAACACTGTACGGCAAGGGGTGGCATTTCCGAGGACAGCTTTTCAAGGCACCTGCCATGCCGGGACCTGGGGGTCCCATTACTGGTCCAGCAGGTACACGGTGTCTCCCACTCTGATTGTCCCTGGGTTTTCCGGAACCAAGTACTGTCCAAAGAGAGGCGATTTTCCATACAGTTTCTGTTGAGAAGGGTCACACAGGCGGTAACTACAGTAGGAGAGAGACCATGATGAGTGACAGCCACACAGAAGCGAGAGCTCAAGCAACACCTGGTTTCCTCTCCGCTGAGGTGAGAGTCGACCCCACAGGGCCATGCGGCCCAGCTCCAGGGAGCGCCATCCCCGTCAAACAGAACAGCGCCTCCCAGTGCGCACACCGCGGAAGTGCAAGCAGCGGCCACATCCCCGCATCATTTCTCCAGGTAACGTTCCCTGTGTCTGACATGTTTAGACATCCGTCATCACATTCCTTCTCCCAGACACCCCTCCTCCTGACTCCTCACGTCTGTCAATAGAACCACCATCCCACCAGCCACTCAAAGCCCATCCCTCCCCCTTGGCCCCGGCTGTCCAGCGCTTGTCCACGGCGGCCCAGCCCTGAGTCCTTCCCGCCCCCCACCATCTGAACTTGCCCCCTTTTCTCCCCCAATCACAAGCTTGCTTCCAGCATTGCTCAGACCACGGGGCTAAGTCTTACCTAGCCTCTCGTCCTCCCTCTCCCTCCTCCTCCCTTCCAATTCATCGTTGACACCAGACCACATTACTTCTGTAAGCTTGCTCTGGTCTGATCATTCCTGGGCCGGGACACGTTCAATGGCTCATGAGGGCCTAAAGCCGTGGTCGGCAAACCGTGGCTCGGGAGCCACATGCGGCTCTTTGGCCCCTTGAGTGTGGCTCTTCCACAAAATACCACGTGCGGGCGCGCACGTACGGTGCGATTGAAACTTTGTGGCCCATGCGCAGAAGTCGGTATGTTGTGGAAGAGCCCCACTCAAGGGGCCAAAGAGCCGCATGTGGCTCGCGAGCCGCGGTTTGCCGAGCCGCAGTTTGGCGACCACTGGCCTAAAGAAGAACCTTCCCACACTTCAGTCTAGTGTGCCACAGCCGCTACCTGCCCCCACCCCCTTCCATGCCCTTAGGCCAGTGATGGCGAACCTTTTGAGCTCGGCGTGTCAGCATTTTGAAAAACCCTAACTTCACTCTGGTGCCGTGTCACACATAGAAATTTTTTGATATTTGCAACCATAGTAAAACAAAGACTTATATTTTTGATATTTATTTTATACATTTAAATGCCACTTAACAAAGAAAAATCAACCAAAAAAATGAGTTCGCGTGTCACCTCTGACACGCGTGTCATAGGTTCGCCATCACTGCCTTAGGCGGCTCTGCCCAGGAGTCCTCCATATCCTGTCCCCTCTGCATTGGACTGGTTTGGTGATTTTTCCGAAATTCCTGCAGGATGCTCCTCCCCAGACCCCCGTGCATTCAAATTCTACCTCGTCCTCAAGGCCCAGCTCAATGGCGCACCCCCCAGGGAGGAAGCCCAAGATCCCCCACCGGGAGTCACTGCCCCTCCACAGCTTTCTCCACCGGCCCCTCCAGCCCTCACATGCCTGGTCGGGTAGTTTGGGGCGCCTGCCTCTGTTCTACAAGATGGGGAGTCCCTGGAGGCCAGGCACTGTGTCCAAGTCCCTTCGGCTGCTCCCACCCAGCGTGGGCCCAAGGTTACCAGCGACCCATCATCCTTTGCGGGGCCGATGGATGTGCTGGTGAGTAAAACCCTCTGCTGGCAGCAGTACGGGCACCTGTGCCGGGCAGCAGACACGAGAGGCCCCCGGAAGAGCAAGCAGATTCGTGGGAACAACATGGCAAGAGTCTCCTCCTGCCCCCTCCACCCGGAGAACGTTTCCCTTCAGTGTCACGTAGGAAAGAAAAGGCTGCCCGGCCACCGTGGCTCAGTGGTTCAGCATTGACCTGGGAACCAGGAGGTCACGGTTCAGATTCCTGGTCAGGGCACGTGCCCGGGTTGCGGGCTCCATCCCCAGTAGGGGGCGTGCAGGAGGCAGCAGATCCATGATTCTCTCTCATCATGGATGTTTCTATCTCTCTCTCCCTCTCCCTTCCTCTCTGAAATAAATAAAAATATTTTTTTAAAAAAAATATAAAAGGGCCCTAGCTGGTTTGGCTCAGTGGACAGAGAGTATGCCTGCAGACTGAAGGGTCCCGGGTTCGATTCCAGTCAAGGGCACATGCCTGGGTTGCAGGCTCGATCCCCAGTGGGGAAAACAAAAAATGTCTTCAGGAGTTGCTAACCATCTCAAATTGCCCAATGGTTTGAAGTTTGGCTTTAGCCTTCTTTCTTTTTGGATCCCTTCCTTTTGGGGGGGTCACCTACCTCTAAGTGATGCTCTCCACTGGATTTTATTTTTTTATTTTTTTTTTCTAAATATATTTTATTGATTTTTCACAGAGAGGAAGGGAGAGAGACAGAGAGCCAGAAACATCGATGAGAGAGAAACATCGATCAGCCGCCTCCCGCACATCTCCCACTGGGGACGTGCCCGCAACCCAGGCACATGCCCTTGACCGGAACCGAACCTGGGACCCCCCAGTCCGCAGGCCGACGCTCTATCCACTAAGCCAAACCGGTTTCGGCTAAAGATATATTTTTAAAAAATACAAAATAAAAGGAAAGACTAATTCCTTCTTCATCGGTTCCTGCCAGTGGACAGCCTCCCTGGGCCTCCGGGCTGAGGTCTTGAACACACAGGACCCCATGCCCCGCCGTGGGTGGCAGCATCGGGAGGCAAGGCCAGGGAGAGGCCTCCCTGCTGAGAACTTGCCTGGGGAGCAACGCAGCCCCCGGGCACCACGAGGACACGGGGGTGTGGGGGGGGACAGTTTGGCTCCGAGCATCCCACCGCCCGAGCCAGGAGGCGTCTGGACACCACTGTTTGCTTCGCTTCCCATGATTTATGTCGTGCGGCCGGGCCCTTCTCGGCCCGATTTATGACCACCTGCCCCGAGGAACATAAATTACTGCCTCACGGCAATTTAAATCTCATGGGCGATAGGAGAAGACACCTAGGCTGGCTGCTCTGTCTCCTGGGGGCTTAGGAGCAATTAGGGGGGCCTGGGGAGGCTGCGGAGAGCCTGCGGAATTTCAGGAGGGCGAGCTGGTCCCCGTGACCCCGTGTGCCCCCCCTCGCTCTGTGTTTGGATCAATGGTCCTCTGTAAACACAGGCTCCCGTGGAGGGGGAGGGGGACGCTGAAGAGTCGGAGGAGCGGCCCAACCCACGGGGGCTCTCGGGAGGCTGTGCCCGCCAGGGCAGGCACCTCTGACATCCACAGGGGAGGGTGCCGGGCGCCAAGGGACATGCTGGTGGCAGAGAGAACCTGACGTACAGGAAAGGATGAGGGTCGGTTCCCCCAGCGGCTTGGCTGGTGGGACACAGAACCATCCAGTTCTGTCCTGCCTGCTTCATGGAGAACACCCAGAGCCCGGCCTGTGTGGCTCAGTGGTTGAGCGTCGGCCCATGAGCCAGGAGGTCACAGTTCGATTCCTGGTCAGGGCACATGCCCAGGTTGCAGGCTCGGTCCCCAGCAGGGGGTGTGCAGGAGGCAGCCAATCAATGATTCTCTCTCATCATAGACGCTTCTGTCTCTCTCCTTCTCCCTTCCTCTCTGAAATCAATAAAATATATAAATATTTTAAAAGAAGAATAGTGCAATGAATCCACAGTTACCACCCAGATTCTATTTATCAAGATTTTGACACATTTTTTTTCCCATGTTACTTTTTGTTGTTGTTAATCCTCACCCGAGGATATTTTTTCCATTGATTTTTAAAAATTTTATTTTAGAGAGAGTGGGCGAGAAAGAGAGGGAGGGAGAGGGAGAGAGAGAGAAACATCAATGTAGACACATCGATTCGTTGTCTCCTGCACACCCCTGACTGGGGCTGAGGATTGTACGTGCCCTTGACCAAGAATCGAACCTAAGACCCTTCATTCCATGGGCCGACGCTCTAACCACCCAGCCAGGGCTCCCATGTCTTTTTGGTTGTTTTTTTTTTTTTTTTGCTAACATGATGTCTGCAGCACATCCCAGACATCATGTCACTTCCCCATATCTTCTTCCAAACATATGGACGTGTCTCGCATCCCCACAATGCCATTATCACACCTAATACATTCTGGTATCATCTAATACTTGGTCCGTGATAAAATGTGCCAAAATAGCTAAACAACGTGAGTCTGTTTTTTAATTGGTTTGTTTGCATCATGAGTTCTCAAGGAAAAATAAAACCATGTGTGCAAGCAGGCACCCTGGGGACCAGCCCTCGCCCCCGCCCCCCCACCCCCCGGAGTATTTCCCAGATCCCAGTCCCTAGGGCCCGTCAGCTCTAAGGCTGTGTGTGTGTGTGTGTGTGTGTGTGGTGGCATTTCACTGCTTCTTCTTAGAGATATTACAGCCCATTCCTACCTCTTCAGGGTCTCCAGAGGCTCCTTCCTGCTCATGACGCCCGTGTCCGGGTCCACGGTGGTTGAAACGCACCTGCACACACAGACCCAGAGCATCACACGGGGACAGAGGGGCCTTGTCCCGCCCCTCCCTGTCCCGGGCAGCGGCGGAAGGGTCTTACCTGGAACAAGCCATCACCCTCTTCAGTTCCACGTCCCCAATAAGAAGCTTGTGCCACGCATCCTAGGGGACAGGATGCAAAGGTCACGTGAGCACTCCGCAGCCCTCGCCCCGACGTGTCCCTCGCATCCAAGATGGCAGAGTTCACATCAGTCCCGTGAAGACACGCCCCTTCCTGCACCTCTCTCTGCCTTTCATGTGTCAGTTCATTCACCTGAAATGAAATGCTCCCTTTTCCTCTCACTTGGCAAACTGTGATGGAAGCCCGCCTCCTACAGGAAGCCACCCTGATTGATGCTGCCGGGCTCAAAGGGGCGGGGAAGTAAGGGGGCAGAAGGAGTGGGGGAAAGCGAGGAGGCGGTCTGGAGAGGCTGTGTCAGATCGCTTTGTGTGCGACTGAGGTGGATTAAGACCCTTCAGTCATTGCACATGGGAGTCTGTACCTCCTCCGGCCGGATGGGGACAAATCAGCAGCAGGCCCAACAGCCTCGTTCCCTTTGCGTCTGCGCTGGAGGCTCACCAAGCGCCCAGCCCAGGAAGCTCCCCTATGGCCGGCCGGGGGCGCTGGCGCCTACTTTTCAGGACAAATCAAATCAATGGACTGCACGCCCTCCGACCCAGCAGGGGAGATACGACATACAAATGTGAAACACTGAACAGCCAGCGTGCTTTTTAAAAGTCCCAGAGACACGGAGGAAAGGCCTTAGAACAGCGGTTCCCAACCTGTGGGTCACGACCCCTTGGGGGGTCGAACAGCCCTTTCACAGGGGTCGCCTAAGACCATCGGAAAACACATATATAATTACAAATTGTTTTTGTGATTCATCACTATGCTTTAATTATGTTCAATTTGTAACAATGACAAGACATCCTGCATATCAGATATTTACATTACGATTCATAACAGCAGCAAAATTAGTTATGAAGTAGAAACGAAAATAATTTTATGGTTGGGGGTCACAACATGAGGAACTGTATTTAAAGGGCCAGAAGGTTGAGAACCACTGCCTTAGAAGGTCTCAGGGCAGGTGCTGGTGTAACAGTAGGAGGCAGCGTTCTGGGGGTTTAGAGAGCGGATCTTCAGGCTGCTGGGGTCACGGGAGGTTTGATGGGAAAGGGGGGATCTGAACCGAGTCTTCCAGGCGGAGATTGTGAGAGGCACAAGGACACATTCGGGGGGGAGGGGGGCTCCAGGCGTCATTAGAAGGAAGGACATGGGAAGACAGGAACGTCTGATTGCAGCCTGACCTTCCTACCCTCAGAGGCAGGCCCTCGGCCCTCGGCCTGAAGATAAAAACCCTGAGTTCAAAGCGACCTGCCCGGTACTTTATGGATCATAACCCCGAGGCAGAACTCCACACTCAGAATTTTACCTCTAAGAGTCTACATTGCTCTTTTTAAAAAAATGTATTTTTATTGAGTTCAGAGAGGAAGAGAGATTGAGAGAGGGAGACAGAAACATCAATGATGAGAGAGAATCATGGATCGGCTGCCCCACACTGGGGATCGAGCCCGCAACCTGGGCATGTGCTCTGGCCAGGAATCGAACCCTGACCTCCTGGTTCATAGGTCGATGCTCAACCACTGAACCACACCGGCCAGGCAGTGTGTATTATTCTTGGTATGTGTATTGCAGGTTTTTCTTTTAAATCAGGAAATGGGCCTCTTAACTGCATATTTCACCAACAGCCCAGAAAGCTGGAGAGCACGGTGTAGAGCAGCCCCAGCCTGTTCTGTGTACATTTCCCCACTAGGGGGCACTGACATCATATAAAAACATGAAAGATCCAAAGGAAGAGAAAGGAGTTCCAGTTAGAGGCCCTTTTATGTGCGATGAAAACTGTTAGTTTCAAACTAGCTGGTTTGGCTCAGTGGATAGAGCATTGGACTGCGGACTGGAAGGTCCCGGGTTCGATTCTGGTCAGGGGTACACACTTTGGTTGCGGGCTCGATCCCCAGTGGACGGCGTACAAGAGGCAACCGATCAATGATACCCTCTCATCATTGATGTTTCTGTCTCTCTTTCCCTCTCCCTTCCTCTCTGAAATTAATAAAAATATATTTTTTAAAAAACTGTTAGGAATTGATTCACAGGTAAATTAGGTAAAAAAACTCCACCGTATCAGGAATCTATTTGGCAAAGGGGACGGAAAGGAGAAACTGTTGTTGGTTCAGTGCACACTGCGGGCCCAGAGCTGTGTTAAACGCTGGTGAAGAGCTCACGAAAGCCCTCCTACCAGGACACAGGACCTGGAGGTGATCAGAGACAACGTTTCCGAGGAGGGGGCTTGTAATCTGGGCTTTTAAAGAAGGCCAGGGGCGCCCTGACCAGGTACTTCAGTTGGTTAGAGCCCTGTGCCATGTACCAAGGTTGCAGGTTCGATCCCCGGTCAGGGCACATACAAGATCAACCAATGAATGCACAACTAAGTAAAACCACAAATCAACATCTCTCTCTCCCCTAAAATGAATCAATAAAAACAAAAAATTTTTTTAAAAAAAGGTCAGGTCAGGGGATTCTAAGTGGGCCAAAGGGCAAGATTTGAGGTGACCAGCAGGGAAGTGAAGAGGTAAGGGAGTGAGCCACGGAGATGTGTGAGGGAAGGTATGTCCGGCAGAAGCACCAGCAAGTGCAAAGGTCCTGGGGTGGGAAGGAGCCCAGTGTGGCTGGAGCAGAGACAGAGGGAGAAGAGGGGAGCGACAGGACACGGAGCCTGGAGCTGGCCGGGTGCGGGATCACACAGGGCCTCGACCGGCGCCGTAAAGATGCCATGTGTTCCTTAAAGAGAGATGGGAAATCAGGAGGGTGACAGGGATGTGACTTACAGGCGTCCTCTGACCATGTACGATGGTGGCGTTGGTCAGGGTAGAACAGTGATGGTGAACCTTTTGAGCCCGGCGTGTGAAGAGAGATGGGAAATCAGGAGAGTGACAGGGATGTGACTTACAGGCATCCTCTGACCATGTACGGTGGTGGCGTTGGTCAGGGTAGAACAGTGATGGCGAACCTTTTGAGCCAGGCGTGTAGCATTTTGAAAAACCCTAACTTCACTCTGGTGCCGTGTCACATATAGAAATTTTTTGATCTTTGCAACCATAGTAAAACAAAGACTTATATTTTTGATATTTATTTTATATATTTAAATGCCATTTAACGAAGAAAAACCAACCAAAAAAATGAGTTCGCGTGTCACCTCTGACACGCGTGTCATAGGTTCGCCATCACTGGGGTAGAAGCAGGAAGACCAGTGTTTGAGAGAGGATGGGGACATGGCCCACCCAGGGAGGGCGAAGAGAGAACGGGAGGACAATGCCACCAGGATTTGTCCACCATTTGAATGTGGAAAATGAGAGAGAGAAGAAAAAAGGGGGGGGGGTCCCAGTCTGGGGCTTGAGCAAGTACATGGGAGTCAGTATGTGGGAGTCAGAGCCACCAGGCACCGAGACGGGCCAGGCTGGGCGGAGCAGGCGCTGGGGGACACTCAGCCTCGGTCTCGGACCTCCTGACGTTGAGATTAGCATCCACGTGGAACAGAAGGGAGCAAGGATGTTCGTTAGGGGTCTTCAGGGTGGAGAAGGGTCCGGAGAACAGGCCAGAAGCATAAGTGGAGACCGAGGCTGAATGTGTGTGAGTCCTCCCAGGCTTCTGATGTAAAAACTGAGCCTCCAGCAGCCGTGGTGGGAAGGCCAGTCTTCCCCAAGAGGCCATCGGCCAACCAGCAAAGCACCTTCCACCGGACAGGACCACTCCCCGTCCCCGTCCCCGTCCCTGTCCCAGGGTCCCCATTAAGGAAACTTGGCTCAAAAACCCGTCTGCTTCCTGGGGATTCTCCTAGGACACCACAAACCCGGAACTGCTCCCCAAAGCACATCTCTGCCTTGTCTATATCTGTGACCCCCGCCCCCCCAACACTGATCGGGTGCACAGGAAATCGAAAAATGAACTGCTGTGCCGTGCAGGGCCAATAAATAACGCATCTTTAGAAATAATCTAATGTCACTTCAAAGACTCTCAAACCTTTAAAAAAAAGTTAAGTTCAAGGGAAAAGGCAAGGAAGGCTGGTGTTACCTCTGCGTAGACGCCACACCCCGAAATGACGATATTGGGCCTGAAGTTCATTGCCTGCACTTTCTTCTCCAGCCTGGAGTTAAGATCGGCCAGCGAAGCCTCGGACAGTATCAGGAGCGGGCTGGCGTCAGAGTAAGCGATCTGATGAAGAGACAAATTGTTCTTACACAAAGGATTTCGCAGAGGTCCGGCGGGTCTAGTCCGTGGGACCCTCCCTTCTCCCTCCCCCAATCTCTCTAAATATTTCTCTAGTTCCTTTTAAGTGTATTTTTATTGATTCCAGAGAAGAAGGGAGAGAGAGAGAGAGAGAAACATCAAGTGCATAATGATGAGAGAGAATTATTGATCGGCTGCCTCCTGCACACCTCCCGCTGGGGATCGAGCCTTAGACCCGGGCATGTGCCCTGACCAGGAAGCAAACCGAGACCTCCTGGCTCATACATAGTTCGATGCTCAACCATTGAGCCACGCAGGCCGGGCCTTTTTATCGAAAAGTCACAGTGATTCGGAAGGCCTTGCAGATAACGGGATTTATATGATGGAGTGAAGTGGACATGAACTTGGGATCTTGGAGCTGTTGGTGGGCAGATGCCCTTGGGGAGGTCACTCCAGCATTTCAAGCCTCTAGTTTCTCACGTTTAGGAAGGCGGTTGGGCTCGACGACCTCATTATGTGTGAATAAAAAATCATTCACCGATTCCACGGATATTTATTTTTTCTGCAACCTGCACATCAGTGTTAAAGACTCTTGCTGGCCCCAGCCGGTTTGGCTCAGCGGACAGAGAGTCAGCCTGCGGACTGAAGGGTCCTGGGGTCGATTCTGGTCAAGGGCACATACCCGGGTTGCGGGCTCGGACCCCAGTAG
Source organism: Myotis brandtii (assembly GCF_000412655.1). Classification (NCBI taxonomy): domain Eukaryota; kingdom Metazoa; phylum Chordata; class Mammalia; order Chiroptera; family Vespertilionidae; genus Myotis; species Myotis brandtii. The sequence continues at coordinate 74,734 of NW_005370328.1, forward strand.
GGGGCCTGCAGGAGGCAGCCGATCAATGATTCTCTCTCATCATTGATGTTTCTATCTCTCCTCCCTCTCCCTTCCTCTCTGAAACCAATTAAAAAAAAAAAAAGACTCTTGCTGACCATGACTTGTTTAGTGGCCCTAGTAATGGAACTACACAACAATGTGCTCCCAACCCCACCGTTACGATGACTCCGTGCAGCCTTGTTCCTGGAAGAGCGGGTGTAGTCAAATTTTAAGTCTGTGGATCGCCAGACACACACCCATGTGCCCCACGGTGATCTGACCCCAACTGCAAACTGTAAAAAGGCCGGACTCAGAGCATGAGCCTGCAGACTGAAGGGCCCCGGGTTCGATTCCGGTCAAGGGTATGTACCTTGGTTGTAGGCTCCTCCCTGGCCCAGGCCCTGGTTGGGGTGCGTGTAGGAGGCAACCAATCAATCGATGTGTCTCTCTCACATCGATGTTTCTCTCTGTCTTCCCTTCTCTCTTCTACTCTCTCTAAAAATCAATGGAAAAACATAATAAAAATAAAAAGGCCAGATGGATGCAGCCACAGAAGGGAGCAGAAGTTACTGCCACAGACCAGTTCTGGAAGCCAGGAGCACCAGCAGGCTTATGTAAACAGCAAGGGGATGCTTGTGGCCAAAAATGCAGGCGTCTCCCCCAAATCAGCAAACACAGATGATGCCCCCAAGGGAACGGCTGCATTTTTGCCGACTGCAATCACCAGGGGGTGGGGGGACCTGCCTGGGGATGGCCGCTCGCCTGGTGGGGGGGCACCAGCAAAACCACAGCGCTGAGCTCAGCAGACATGCACCCCGCCCAAGGGGCTCTCAGCTCCGAGGAAGCCTGCCTCCCATCGGTCACCCGAGGGCCAAGACCAAGGGCGCTCTCTCACCTGGTCCGTGGGCCGGAACGCATCCTTTATCTCGTGGGCCTTTCTCGGTCGCATGTGAGGCTCGAAGTGCACCAGGCGGTAGGGCTGGGTCTTCAGGAAGCTGGTGATCCACTGGGCCGCCGCCTCGCCACAGTCCCGGCCCTCGATCTCCAGGTCGTGCACCCTGCAGGGGGCGGCAGGAGCTAAGAGTGGGCCTGGCTTTGCAAACCTGGGGCCCTGACCATGCCCCACCCGTATCAGAGACCCTGCCCCACCCCGTGACGTCACCGTCATTCCTTCATTATCAGGGGATGTGATGTTCGCCTGTCCCCGCTTCTGTGAATATCCACTTTCCCCAAAACTATATCTCAAAGAGACTGTCCTTTCCCCAGTGATTACTCTTGGCTCTTTTGTCAAATATTAAGCGACTTTGTGGGCGTGGGTTTATTTCTGGGCTCTTGATTCTGTTCCGTTGATCTGTTGTCTAGTATTTTTATGCCGGTAATGTTTTGATTATCGTAGCTTTGTAGTATGGTTTGAAATCAGGAAGTGGGATGCCTCCAGCTTTGCTCTTTTTTTTGTTTTTCCCTCAAGATTGCTTTATTCAGGGTAATTCGAGGTTCTATGCAAATTTTAGGATTGTACTCTTCTATTTCTGTGGCAAATGGCATTGGCATTTGGGTCGGGATTGCACTGAATTTGTAGGTGACTTTGGGTCGGACGGACCAGCGGATTCTGGACATCTTTGCCCTGAGAGTCTGAGCATTTCTCATTTGCAATTTCCAAACAGGTTCTGGTTTGGTCTTTGGGGCAGGGGCCAAAGCCTGTATGGGATCATGCAGACAGTTTTCACGCCATTGCAAATGGAATAAAAATTAAGTGACAGCCCTAACCGGTTTGGCTCAGTGGATAGAGTGTTGGCCTGTGGACTGAAGGGTCCCGGGTTCAATTCCAGTCAAGGGCATGTACCGTGGCTGCGGGCACATCCTCAGTGGGGGGTGTGCAGGAGGCGGCTGATCGATGTTTCTCTCTCATCGATGTTTCTAACTCTCTATCCCTCTCCCTTCCTCTCTGTTAAATATCAATAAAATATATATAAAAAAAATTAAGTGACAAAAATTTTCACCACAAAAAAGTATGGGTTATGATCTAACTGTGGCAAACAGGAGCCAGGATATAGACAGACGTGAAATACAAATTGCAATAGGCATATTAAAATGCACATTAAATCAACATGAAATCCCCATTTCCCCCATACAAATGGCAAAATATCTTTGACCATAACGGTCAGAATGTAATGAGAGAGATATGCCCAATACATCGCTCGTGGCTATAGAGCTGGTATAACCATTCTGCAAAGGAATATGTCAAAAGCTCAATAGCTTTTGATTCTAACGAAACCACTGCTAAATTTTCCCCCCTAAGGAAATAATAAGAGGTATTAACAAAGACTTATCTATAATAATAAAAGTAATATGCTAATTAGACTGGACAGCCGAACGACCTTCCGGACGTCCTTCCAGATGTCCTTCTGGACGACCTTCCGGATGAAGCCGGGCCTGCGAGGGCCTAGGCGAGCTGCCGCGGCTGCCAGGGCCAAGCTCCTTGCACGAATTTCGTGCATCGGGCCTCTAGTGAAGATATTTAGCACATTCTTCCTCATACCTGGAAAAAAATGAAAAACAATTCAAATGTCTAAAAGTGGGGATGTGTTAAAATGCAGAAAGGACACCCACAGAAGGCAACATTTTACCAACATAAAAAATGGTATTTTAGAAGATTTTTTTAATGATATAAGAAAAATATTTAATTTATCAACTTAAGTATATAACAGTATTCAAAACTCTGATTTTTTTTGAATCATTTCAATTTGGTTTTTAAAATATTAGCCATAATTTTTATGACATTTTGAAAATCTATTTATAGGTACAGAACAACGGGTTTTGTTAAACTGTATCACATTTATACTTGCAAAAATTTATTTCATTGTTATTAGTAGGAATTTTATTGGTTCAATAAAATTGGCAAAACTGAAAAAAATATATTTGCCATAGAAACAGAAAGGAAATATGACAAAATATTAACTATAGTTATTTCAGATGGGTTTTGTTTATCTTTTTTCTTTTTTTTTCTGGTATTTTCCAATTTTTCAACTATGAATATATATTTGTTTTATAATCAGAATAAAACACACCAATTATAACAGAAGCATATTATTATGTTTTAAAACTCCAGGTATTCTAGAAATTATATTGGTTATATAACTGGTTGCATTCTATGAACTTTCGGGGGTCTTGGACCTTTTTGGCTAACTACATTTTTTGGTGTGACACGCTCTACAATATGGATTACCTTTAGCATTTCTAATTCAAAATGCAGCAAGTGGAACAAACGTGTAATTAGACCACATTTTAATTTTCCCCACAAGAGGATAAAAAAACCATCTCTACGCCTGATTTCTTAGAAGTCATGCTAGTTTCCCCGGAATCACTGCTTCCTGTCGCCCCTCTGACATTGGGGGGTAGAGGGGCTCCTGGCTGACTCTCCCGCTCACTGGGACTCCGACCCCCGGTGACTGCAGGTCCCAGCTGCCTGTTTCTATTCTGGAACCTCCTTTTATCAGACCTGAATATCACGGGTCACAGAGCCATTTGTCCGTCTTCCCTCACTCACACTGGGAAGGTTCCTCGTCTTTCCAGGCAGAGTAGGGCCAGTCCAAGGCCATCCATCGGGCTAATCTCACCTCCTCCAGGCCCCTCCCCCCAGTCACTCCCACCCCACGCTGGTCCTTTCGCCTCTGGGGGTGTCATCTGTCCCTCGCTGACAGGTCAATACGCCTTTGTCCCCGGGGTATTCCAACACGGGGCCTCTATGGCCGTCAACCCCACACGAACACACGTTTCTGAACCTTCATGATCCTGAGGACGTGGGATCCATAGCTAATTGCTGACCACCTTTCTGGGGATTCCCTCCGAAATTCAAACTTTCTCCAAACACTCACGCCAGGGCTAAGAACGGCCAGCAGCTTACCTGCACTTGAGCACGGGGTTGGTGGCGGGCGTCTCGATGGGCAGCAGCAGGTCCGGTGTGTAGGCTGCACTGAGGGTCAGGGTGTCCCCCTCGCAGGTCAGGGACACCAGGACCAGGCGAGGCTCCTGGCGAGCAGTCACCATGTTCCCCGCCTCGTTGATCACCAGCCAAAACCTGCCATTTGCAAAAGACGAGATGTGCATGGACCGCTGTGAAGCCAAGGCCAGCGTGGCCTCGGGTTCAAAGACTTGGAGAAAGGGCTGACGTGCAAATTAAAACACAAGACAAGAAATATAAATTTGAAAGTATGGGGGAAGCCAGTTGTGAGCCTGGTACAAGAGACCAAGTTTCACTGAGTCTCCGTTCCCATCTGCTTTTGTTTACTAGAATACAAAATTGCCTTTTAGGAATGCCAACAGACATATCAAAGGTGATTGTTTAGGAAAACAGTAAGATTATCAGGTTGGGGGAGTCCGCTTTAGGCCACTGAGTCAGCAGTAGATAATAAAATGCAAATATTCACCCTGTGAATATCAAAGAGCCCAATTCAGCCTTCTGACCAGACTTCTCCATTTATATTAATTACTATTGATATTGGTTCTCAGCAGACCACCATGACAGGCTGCCCGTCTGCAGGGCCTCTGAATCCCTCCCCATTAGCCTGCTGTGTGAGTGACTGTGTCTGTCCGAACCATCAGCTCAGCAGCCCAGCAAGACTGAGTCTGTCAGTTCATTTCAACAGGTCTCATAGCCACTCAAGCATCTGACATAATTTCTACAGGACATTTTTGAGCTCCTTGATGGAGGGCACAGAAATCAGAGATGTGAGTTACATTTTCATCTCAAATGAAAGTCTGATCACTTTCGTTCAACCCGCCCCAAGGAAATGACAATAATGTATTTCCCAGAAAGCCCTCAAGGCCCACAGAGGCTGACACACAGTAGGGCTCCTGCACGGCCGAGGTACCAAGGCTCTTGCTATACTGTTCACAGAGCTTGGAGTTCAGCTGACCGCATTCAATGCCATATACGCCTTGCCAAAGCCACCCGCCCCCTTTCAAAAAAAGGTAATGTTTCTGTATTCAGAACTGTGAATTCTGCAATTTACCGAAAGGTCTATTGTTAATTGGGACAATGGTATTTCTGGCCAGTACTCCTGGCCTAGAGGTACTTCCCAGAAAGAGAAAAAAAGAAAAAAAGGAAGAAATAAGAGCAACAGAAAGAACCGTTTCCACGAGAAGAACAATGCAATTGTGTAAGTTGCCTCACAGCTCCCAAGGGCGCTAAACATAAGGATGTTTGAGTAATTTCGGTTCACACTGGATTGGATGATTACCATTGCAGAGGTGAGCTTCTGCTATGGGGATCTGTAGACATAGGAAGAAAATATGGCCCTAACTGGTTTGGCTCAGTGGATAGAATGTTGGCCTGCGGACTGAAGGGTCCCAGGTTCGATTCCAGTCAAGGGCATGTACCTTGGCTGGGGGCTCAATCCCCCAAGAGGGGGTGTGCAGGAGGCAGCTGATTGATGTTTCTCTCTTATCAATATTTCTAACTCGCTATCTGTCTCCCTTCCTCTCTATAAAATCAAACTATATATATAAAAGCCTAATAAGCAAATTGTCCCCACGGGAGTTCGACCAGGAGACCGATCACTCGCTCTGACGTGTTCTGACCACCAGGGGCAGCATGGAACAAAGGGAGGCCCCGGCCAGCGGCCCAATCGGCCCTGATCGCCAGCCAGGCTTAGAGACCCTACCTGTGCACCATATTCATGCACCGGGCCTCTAGTACATATATATATGGAAGAAAATATGGCAGGTACTTTGAGACCCAGCTGGTCGTCAGGGTTGAGGTGTACAGCTACATTAGAAGGAGGTCAATGTAAGCTCTTCCCTGAACTACCCTCTCATCAGCCCCTCACCCTGGATATGGACAGGGGTCTTCCCTGGGCCAAGTCCTTGGTTCCAGCACATGAATATTCTTTCTAGCAACCTTTCCTAGTAACCACGGTGTCTGGTCTTTCTAAAATACAAATCTGACCCCGTCGCCCCCTAACTCTGCAGCTAGGCCGGTGTGGTCACCTCCCTGTGCCCTCACACCTGCCTGCCTTTCTCTTTTTTTTAAATTTTTTATTGCAGTTTAATCTGTATAACATGAAATACCCGGCATACTCTTGGGTATACACCCGAAAGAACTAGAAACAGGGACTCAGAGATGTGTACACCGATGTTCACAGCAGCATTCTTCACACACGGTGCCAAAGGGTGGAAGCGACCTAGTGTCCATCAATAGGGAATGAATGTTTTTATTTATTTATTTACTTATTTTTTTAATGTATTTCTTTATTGGTTTCAGAGAGGAAGGGAGGAGAGAGAGATAGAAACATCAATGATGAGAGAGAATCATTGATCGGCTGCCTCCTGCACGCCCCCTACCGGGGATTGAGCCCGAAACCCAGGCATGTGCCCTTGGCTGGAATCGAACCTGGGACCCTTCAGTTCGCAGGCTGGCGCTCTATCCACTGAGCCAAGCTGGCCAGGGCTGAATGTTTTTTTAAAATGCGATTTTAAGCATTTTTGAGGGCACAACTCAGTGGCATTAAGTACATCCACAGTGGTATGCAACCACCACCACCATCTGTGCCTGTAAGCCGTCTCTTTATTTTTGTAGCCAGATTCCACGAGGCAACGTAAGGGCGTGGTTACAACGTTCTCGTGGGTTTCGAATCTACTCAATTACATGCACCTGAACTCTCTCAAGCCCACACCACTCAGGCACGTGGGGCCACGTGTTCGGACCGTAGGTTCAAGCTCACAACTATGGCTTTTGGTTATAATTGTGCTGGGAGGGCTCTGCCCTCCAAGTAGTTTACAACTACGGCTTTTGGCTATAATTGTGCTGGGAGGGCTCTGCCCTCCAAGCTGGGACCTGCACGTGGCCATGAGAGGACTGTGCCCTCTCATCGGTCCGAGGCTTGCACCTGTCCAAACACTGTAGCCGCTCTCCACAACTATCGATTTCCAAAACCTTTGATCATCTCAAACAGACACTCTGTACCCATTAAGCAACAACTCCCCATTTCCCTCTCCCCACAATCCCTGGTAACCTCTCGCCCATCTCTATGAATTTGCCTATTCTCCATACTTCATGGAAGTGGATTCACGTAGTATTTTTTCTTGCATCTGGCTTACTTCACTTAATATAATGTTCTCAGGATGTATCTATGCTATAGCACGTATCAGAACTCCAGTCCTTCTTTGGCCGAGTAATATTCCCTTGTGTGTACACACCACATGGTGCTGACCCACTCACCTGATGATGGACAACTGGGTTGGTTCCACCTTTCGGCCGCTGTGAGTAACACTGCAATGACCCTGGTGTACAGTGTTTGTCCAAGCCCCCGTTCCCAATCGCTCCCAATCGCTTTGGTAAATACCTAAGAGGACGCCAGCCTTCCCATCCCACCCCCATACCTGTCTCCTCAAGCTCAGGGTCTTTCCCCAGTGTATCCCCTCTTTCTAGAATGTTCGTCTCCCAACAGGCTTGCCAGGAACATTCATCATCATTTTTATATTTTCAGCTCAAGCGATGATGTCGTTCCCTCCCGTGCGTCCTGGCACTTGTCACACTGAGTCAGCTGTCACACAGGACTGCATCTCTGGGTCACAGTTCCTGGCGACAGGGCAATGAAGAATGCGCCCCAGTGTCTGGCACAAATGCCAGCTCTTATCACTGCCCACTGTACTATGAGCTCAGTACATCTATGTTCAACTGATTCAGGGAAATGGCAATGAATGCCCTTGGCCTCTGGGCCTACAGAATCGATGCTACCATCCTCCGGAGTCCTCCGTGCAAACCGGGGGATAGCTGGGACTGTTGGCTTCCTCCCTGAAGCCAGATGCATCGCTCACCTTTCCAAGGTGTCACGATGCCCTCTACCGGGGGAGCAGGAAAAGTTACAGGCCCTCAGCCCTGTGTCACCCACAGAAGCTGTGAGGGCTGCTCCGGGAGGAAGTGTGAGGTGCAGACTTATAATGAGGCCGGCGATGGCCTGAAGCCAGACCCCGAGGAGGACAAAGCCACTTGCTCGGGACCTTTGCAGCCTTCGCTGAACCCCAGGAGTTCACGGTCACTGAACCCCAGGAGTTCACAGGGATTGTGCCTACCCAATAGGGCATGAATACAACCACTATTCTACACGCACGAGGCTCTGAACCCGGTGCTTAACCCATAAAAACCAGCTTGAGAGAATTAGGGGGAACATTAGCTCAGCACATGTTCTTGTTTTGGTTTTAACTGACACAGTAAAATGACAATGCAATGGCGCTTTTTAAGCTGCAAGAAACCTGAGCTTCAAGTTTCCATCCTATCCTGTGCCCGGCCTGGGAGCGCTCTTTGAATGGGGCTGGGAGATGGTTCCAAGCTGCCCCAAGTTCTCAAGAGACAGTGAGAAAAAATAGCGGGGCGGGGGACGGGGGGCCCGCAATCCTGGCTCAGGGCTTCTGCTAGACACACCTGGGGACCGATGCCACACCTGACAGGAGCGCAAGATGCGCGAGAGCCCTTGGGAGGTGGGAAGCCAGCCATCCCCGGGGACAGCAGGTGGCAGCCCCGGGTGCGCAGCTCGAGGGGATGCAACCCTTTCTCGGTTCCTTGTCCCACCCACTCCCGGTTTCGGGAAGGACCGGTGAGCGACCCCGCGGCCTCCCCCGCCCACCCCATGCCCAGCAGGTCCCCGC